>NC_056736.1:278585473-278907973 GCF_019279795.1 Protopterus annectens | reverse complement strand
TGTTTGGGACCTGAGCACGACGTAGTCGGGTGTCGCTTTTGTGCTAGGTTTAATAAGCGCACCATTAAACGTAGGTTAGACTGCGCTAGGCTTGTCTTCAGTAAGCGGTGTAATTATAATATGCCGTCGGATCCTCCGACGCCCGCTACCGCGAAGAAGCGCAAAGAAAAATCTTTAAAGTCCAGGCAGGATGAGTTGTCTGTTCCGGACGCCGGTTCTTTAGAAACTACGGTGGAATCTGTGGATCCAGCCGAGGTTTCAGTTGAGTCTCAGGGGGAGGCTTTGATTTTGCAAGATGTGGCCCCTCAGGAGTCAGGTCAGGCTGAGGGGGCCTCTCAGGTTGCTGTTCTCCCTTCCTTGCCTAAGGTGGTTAGGCCTTCTCCTTCTGTCTCTAAGGCTCCTTCCAAAGGCAGGCCTAGTTTGCCTTCCACGGGTGTCAGTCCTAGTTCTGCAGGTTCTGTGCCTAAAAAAACACATGCTTAAAATGGCAGAAGATTTAATTTCTTTGATCAGAGGTTCTATGCCCCCTCCTGATAAGAGGCCTAGGGTGGAGCCAGAGGTGGAAAGTTTGGAGCAGGCTTCAGATTACTCAGAGTCTTTAGCTGAAGACATTCAGGATTTTCCTCCTTATTCTGATTCAGACGCAGAGGATTCCACTCCTGCTTCTCCTCCAGAGGATTTTTCTTTTTCAGAAACCCTGCATTCTATGAGGGAGCATTTTAAATGGGAAGGTCAGGATTTCTCAGATTCCCGAAAGAGGCTTAGGGAATTTTTGTTTTTACCACAACATAGGCCCTTGGCTATACCTCCTGTTTTGGATGTTGTTCAAGACGTTTTCTCCGAGGCTTCCCTTAATCCAGACTCTCTGCCTCCTGCGCCAGTTAAGCCAGACTGGTATTACAGAGTACCTGAGGCTCATAAATATCTGTATAAGAGTCCAAGGGCTGACCCAGAAACTATTAGCCAGGGACCCAAGGGTGTCAGGGCTTCTGTTGTAAAGAACCCAGTTCCTATGGATAAAGATGCTTGAGCTCTGGATAGATGGGGTAAGAAAGTATATACTTCTTCCACTTTAGCAATGAGGGCTTTGAATTGCCAGTTTCATATGTTGAAGTATCAAAATTTTCTTCTTACTCAACTAAAATCTAAAGTGGATGCTTTGGCAGAGGGCATAGAGTGTAAGGAATTACAGGATTTGGTACATGCCTCTGAACAGGTGGGTAAGCATTCTTTGCAGTGTGGTTTCGATGCTTTACAGGCTTCTTCCAGGGTGGCTGCCACTGGTTCAGTTATTCGCAGGCACGCCTGGCTTAAGGATCAGAATTTGTCAGAGCATGTTAAAACTAGAATTTTGGATGCTCCTTTACAGTCTGAAGTTTTGTTTGGTTCTCCTGTGGAGTCTGTCTTGAAGAAAATGGAAGACTAGGCTAAGTCTATGCAGACTGTTAAAGATTTTTTGCAGGTGCAGCCTCCTAAGTTTAGCAGGAATTGGCCTACTAAGGGATGGGCTTATCCTTCTTCTGAATCACAGTCTAGGGGTAGATCTAGACGTGGTAGGGGCAGAGCTCAGAGTACTTTCAGGCCTATTACATGGAGTTCACCTGCACAATCTACAGGTGAGGGCAGGGGCCAGTCCTTTCGTAAACAGGCCCAATGACCTGCATTTTCAGCTGCCAGATTCTTCCTGTCTGGCAGTTCCTTTGGGAGGAAAGTTGGCACTCTTCAAGCAAAACTGGCTTAGTCACCCAGGACAAATGGGTGTTGGACATTATAGACCGAGGCTACAAGTTTTATTTCCATACATTGCCTCCTTTCAAAGGCATGCCAGACGTTCCTCCTCAGCAAAGGGTAGAGGCCCACAAGCAGATTTCTTTACTTCTTCAAATGGGGGCTATACAGCAGGTCCCTCTGTCAGAAGTGGGCCTAGGATTTTATTCTCGCCTGTTTCTAGTACCAAAGAAAGGAAACACTTGGAGGCCGATTTTGGATTTATCTATCCTCAACACATACCTGGACATTCCAAAATTCAAAATGTTGACGTTGCAACAACTTCTACCTCTGTTGGGCAAAGATCACTGGATGGTAACTCTAGATCTCAAAGAAGCTTATCTTCATGTTCCTATAAGGCCCAGTTGCAGGAGGTACCTGCGGTTTCGGGCTGGGACTTTACATTATCAGTTCTCTGCATTGCCCTTTGGCTTATCTACTGCGCCCAGGGTGTTCACAAAGGTTCTGGCTCCAGTGATAGCCTTCTTACGGTTAAGAGGAATACAAATTTATCCTTATTTGGACGATTGCCTGATTCTTGCTCAAGACAAGTACGAACTTCTTCATCATCTACAGTATGTGATGGCAGTGTTAAGGTGCCTAGGGTATTCTGTGAACAAAACAAAGTCCAGTCTAGTACCCTCTCAGGAAATGTGCTTTCTGGGTGTGAGACTGAATACAGCTTCCCAGATGGCCTTTTTGACCCCGGACAAACAAAAGAACCTTACTCTTTACTTCCATCAATTGTCTCTACGGTCCAGGCTGACTGCAAGGCCAGTCCTTCAAGCCTTGGGGTTCATGGCATCTTGTATTCTGGTGCTTCCCAATGCCAAACTGCATATGAGGAAGCTACAATGGTATCTCAAAAATGTATGGACACAACACTGCCAAGATCTGGACACTGTCATTCAAATAATACCTTGCATTCAAAAGGAATTTTTGTGGTGGGCTCAGGAATGTCACCTAAACAAGGGACTCTCTGTGACCCGACCAGAGGCGAGTCAGATTTTAACGACAGATGCCTCAGACAAGGCTTGGGGAGCACACCTCATTGGAAAATGGGTTCAACACACGTGGCCTGCCAGACTTCAACATTTGCATATCAACTTGAAGGAGATGTTAGCAGTCCAATTTGCATTGATGGCTTTCAAGGATTTACTTCACCCAGGGCAAGTGTTGATTCAAACAGACAACACAACTGTCATGTGGTACATCAACAAGCAAGGTGGAACCCATTCGTACCCTCTTTGCAGGCAAGCAATGATTTTGTGGGAGACTGCTCTCAGTTTACACCTCAATCTTCAGGCAAGGTTTCTACCAGGAGCACAAAACTCCTTAGCAGATGTTTTGAGCAGACAGATAGTGGATCCCCACGAGTGGAAATTGGATCCTCATGTATTTCGAAAATTGACAGTGATATGGGGAACTCCAGACATAGATCCGTTCGCTTCTCCACTAAATTTCCAGTTGCCAAAGTTTTGCACAAAAATGTTTCATCCCACAGCTTGGAAAGTGGATGCTCTATCATTCAGTTGGAGCAATCTTCACGTCTATGCCTTTCCGCCTCTGCCTCTCCTCCCCAAGGTACTCTTGAAAGTTAGACAAGACAAGCCCTCCATGATTCTAATAGCTCCAGATTGGCCTCGACAGCACTGGTACCCTCTGCTGAGGAGTTTAGTACAGGAGCCTCCATGGCCTTTGCCTTCGATTCCGCACCTTTTGTCACAGGAGGGCAATCATTTCCTCAATGTCAGGATTCAGTCCCTGCATCTAACAGCCTGGCATATTCTGTTCTAACCCTGGAGGGTCACAGCTTCCACAACAAGTTTTGAATGTTATTTTGGAGGCCAGAAGGCCTAGTACAAGGAAAGTTTATGCTGATAAATGGAGGAGATTTTTAATTTGGAGCACAACAAAGGGCTTTGATGTTTCCAGGCCTGATTTAAGTGTTTCTCTTCAATATCTTACAGAATTATTAGACAAGGGTTTGTCTTTCTCCTCTAAAAGTTCATGCTGCAGCCATTTCTGCTCACTATGACTGTGACCCTCCATTATTTTCTCATCCTTTGTTTAAGCAATTTCTTAGAGGGGCAAAGAACATAAGACCCCCACGTAGAGCTCCTACTCCTGCCTGGGATCTCAATTTTGTGTTGGAAAAACTTACTTTACCTCCTTTTGAACCTGCAGCTACTGCTGAGTTAAAGTTTTTTCTTGGAAGACTGCTTTTTTGTTGGCCATTACGTCTGCTAGAAGGGTTTCTGAATTACAGGCTCTTATGGCAGTTGAACCCTTCCTAATTTTTCATAAGGATAGGGTATTTCTGCGTACTAATCCTACTTTTATGCCTAAAGTGGTTTCAAATGTGGCCTTGAACCAATCAATTCATTTGCCTACTTTTTATGCAGATCCCCAAAATAAAGGGGAGAAAATTTTGCACACTTTGGATATTCACAGGCAGTTGCGTTATTATTTGAGCAGGACTAAAGGGTTCAGACAGTCTCAGCAGTTGTTTGTTTCTTTTGCTTTGGATTCTCAGGGGAAACCTGTTTCAAAACAAACTATTTCTAGGTGGATTGGCATTTGTATTGCTTTTTGTTATTCTCATCATGGTAAGGAGATTCCGGCTGGAATCAGACCTCACTCCACTAGGGCTACTGCCACTTCTACAGCTTTTTTAAGGGGGGTAGCTACTAAAGATATTTTGGAAGCAGCTACTTGGAGTTCAGTGCATACTTTTTCTAAACATTACCACCTTCCTCTTTACTCCAAATCTAGGGCTGGATTTGCCACTGCAATCTTACAGGGCATTTTGGCAGCTCCCAATGCTTTATGATTTTGCCAGCCTCCCTTTACCTCTGCTTTGGGATTCTACCCATATGTAAGGACTGCAGCAATGTGAGATGAAGAACATAGTACAGTTTTGTACCTACCATAAATGTAGATGTTCGAAGATCCACATTGCTGCAGTCCAATTTTCCCTCCCTCCTTCCCCTCTGTGGTTTGGAATGGTTGTATGGTTTGGGTGGTAGCTGTTATTTGTACATGCCTTTTGGGAAGTATTCTATTTTTGGCTGTGGCCTTTCTTTTTAGGGCCTTCTGACATCTGGGGCAAGAAAAGACTGAGGATATGACGTCGGTCATGCGCTTTAATACCCTGATGCTCTGTCAGATCTGAGCGCCCATGACCGACGTCAGCCTAATACTTTGGTATTCGGGCCGACCGAGGACAGCGGACTACCCATATGTAAGGACTGCAGCAATGTGGATCTTCGAACATCTACATTTATGGTAGGTACAAAACTGTACTTTTCCCATCCCTGGGAGCTTCCACTTCCCAGTCATCGGACCCTTCATCTTAACCGCATGGTTTCTCCAGTTCCACTTTTGCACTCCAGGCTTCTATCACCAGTAGAACATTATTTTGGCTTCTCAAAAAAAAACGTCCACAAAGAAGGTGTATTCTAGTAAATAGAGAATGTTTTCCATTTGGGCCAAACAATGAATTCTGGATCCCTTTTCAGCCCCTATCCCTGATATTTTGGTCTTTGTCTCTTTTTCAGGAGGGGGTGAGTTTTTCTACCATCAAGCTACAGTTGACTGCCATGTCTAATTTTCATGTTAATGACGAGCCGACCTTTTCTTCCAAATTGTGCAAAGTCTTTCTGAAAGGAGTATTTCTTCTTAGGCCTCCTATTAAGGATCCATCCCCACCATGGGATTTGACCTTGGTGCTGCAGTCCATAATGCAAAAACCTTTTGAGCCAGCTGGTTTTAGTGGCCATTACTTTTATCAAGAGGGTCACAGAACTTCAGGCTCTGTGCATTAAACATCAGTTTGATCTTTCATAAGGACAGTGTGTCCCTTAGAACAAATCTTCCCAAAATGGCCTCAGAACTATTCTCAATCAATTTAACTACCTGTTTTCTTCCTTAATTCTAATAAGGGAAAATATATTTTGCATTGTTTAGACATTCACAAGTAATTACATTCTTATTTAAAAAGAACTGCGGAATTTAGGAAGTCAGACAACTTTGTGGCCTGTCAAACAAGGATGGACCAGGCAGTTTCCAAAGTGACTGTTAGCTTGCTAGTTGTATTTCTTTTATGCTACTAAGCGTTTTGAATTGACCAGATCAGTTAAGGGTCATTCAACTACGACTGTGGCTACGTCATCAACCTTCTTGGCTAGACTTTCCATTGAGATTTGTGCTGCTGCAACTTGGTCTAATCCACATACTTTCATTTCACATTATAAATTGCATTTGGTGTCTAGGAACAGGGCTTTTTTTGGTTCCTCCGTGCTCTGGCATATTCTTCCTTGAGGCCACCCAGAATGTATAGTAGCTGGGGACTCTGAGCCATCTGTGATGAATGATGACATGTATAGCATCAGATAGTTATGTACTTACCATAAGTTGGCATCTGTGCTATCCAGTGTAATTAATCGCATTCCCATCCTCCGTCCCCCTTCCTTCTGGGGATTGTGGCAAGGCTGAAATGGTTTATATTGAGCTACAATGTTTTTGGCATTCTAGTGCAGTTTCTGCATTTCCACTTATTTAGCAAACTCAATCTGAGGACGAAAGGTGAAGAGAATACAGGCAGGATGGAGTGGGTGGAGGAGAGTCAGGAGTAACTTGTGACAGACTAGTACCTGTAAGAGTGAAAGGGAAGGTCTACAAGAGGGAAGTGAGACCAGCTATGTTATGGGTTTGAGACAGTGGCACTGACAAAAAGGCAGGAATTTGAGCTGGATGTGGCAGAGTTTAAAGATAAGATTTGCACTGGGTGTGACAAGGGTGGACAGGATTAGGAATAAGTATATTAGAGGGTCAGCCCAGGTTGGAAGGTTTAGAGAGAAAGCCAGAGGCGCAAGATTACGTTGGTTTGGACATGTGCTGAGGAGGGATGCTGAGTATATTGGGAAAGAGATGCCAAGGATGAAGCTACCAGGTAACAGGAAGAGGAAGGCCTACGATAAGGTTTATGGATGTGGTGAGAGAGGACATGCAGGTGGCTGGTGTGACAGTAAGATGCAGAGGACAGGAAGAAATTGGAAACAGGTGATCCACTGTGGCGACCCCTAATGGGAACAGCCGAAAGATGATGATGAATCTGAGGACTAGAAGATAGCGAGGGATTATGGGAGAGGAGGAGCTTGAGTTCTGGATCTGTTTGACAAGTTGCCAGATCGGATGAGAGACCCATCTCTGAATAGCACTGAATAGTACAGATGCCAAAGTATGGCATCATTCAAGAACTTACACCTTCTTATGGGCACTCCTATAAAGTCCAGTGTGAATGACCATTGACTGGATAGTTTTTTTTCCCGATTTGTGTTGGAGGAAAGCCTGCATTTATGCATAGTTTGTTACTTTTTGTTGCTCATTACTGTCCTTGGAAGTAATCCAGAGTCAGTCTGTGCCATCTGTATGAATGCACAGCTTGTGGTCCTTGCCTGGTATTTCCTGCACTTTCAGTGCTTGATAACTGCTGTTACCATTATGGTCACCTTACTGGCCTGAGAATATGGCCCCGATTCCACTCTGCTTCACACAAATCATAATATTTCTGAAGTCTTTCTAATCTCTGTAGATTCTCTGGGTATTTTTTTCTTGTCATAGGCTTCCTAATTTTGGCAACAAGCCATTTTACTTCCTGTTGTCCAAGTCATTGTGACACAAGTTTTTGTGCTGTGGAGTTATAAAAATTTAGCAGCAGCCTTTAAGAATTCATGCATATTGTCTAAATACTTCATTTTCCCTTTATATATCTGCAGTTGCTCCTGTTTGAGTCCCCTAATTCTGTAATACTTCTAATTTTGTTAGTGCTTCTAAATTCCTATTTCCTTCTTGCTTTCATTTCTACCTTTTGTTTAAACTCTATTTTAATTTTCTTCCAATCACTAGATATCCCTTCTGAAGAAATTTCTGTTTTCCTTGACTCTCAAATTTCCACTATCCGTTCCTGAAATTCCTTTTTTTTTTTTAAACGTTGAGTAGAAAAGTGCTGGTTTCATTTTGGCTTCATTATCCTGCATCTTTACTTTGTTTTCTGTGTGTACATAATCCAAAAGTTATTGGATGTATGCCATAGTTTTCAGTTAAGAGATGCTCTTTGAAATATAATTGCTGTCTGGTCTAGCCCAGTTATGGTATTATTGGAAATATCTAAATTCTGAGCGAGTTCTTACTAGCTAATATTTTCACTTTAAGACCTTTTGATTTCAGTGAAAACATTCAGTAAAAAAATAATTCTAATTTCTTTACAGCAAATGTGCAAAGCTGTGTACATATTTTAACAAATGCAGTTTACGCCAGATATGAACAGTTGCCCTAAATTGAAGGCTGCACCCACAGGGATTACCTAATTGAAAATGATGATTCCCTTTGTTAAAGCACATGTTTAGCCTGTGTTCCCACTTAAACTTGTTACTCTTTGGTCTTTTATCTCTGTTCCCTTCTGAAAAGTGAAAAATGGCTTGCGTGTTTCCAGTAAATGTTTTCTTTTAGCCATAAGAAAAATGATGTGGGATGCCTTTTAAAAAAATTATACTCTGTTCTGTTAAATGCATTAAATATTAAGGCTGCTGGGGAGGCTACTACTTTTTTCATTTCCAATAGTTTAAAACATTTTTTCATTGAACTGCTTACCACTGTACCTTTAAATCATACATTTCTGTCTGCAAACATTGTTCCAAACTTTCAAGACTAATTGCTTGTCCCTACAGACAGGTCATTTCCAGTCAATAATTAAGGAAAAAATACACTTCAAGCTTGTCTGCCACTGAACATTTGCCATTGGGGAAAACAAGCTAATTTCTTTGCGGGTGCAAGAAACATAACATCTTCTAAGCTTTTCATAATTTTGTTTTTCAAGGTTAAATGCTTTAGTCCTTGGTTTAAGCTACAGCCAATTTAATCTAGACATCCACCCACTACGATATATATATATATATATATATATATATATATATATATATATATATATATATATATATATATATATACACACACACACACACACACACACACACATACATACATATATATATATATATATATATATATGTATATATATATATATATATATATATATATACCATTTGATCAACTTTCATTTGGTCGACAGGCAGATTTGCCCCCCTCCCCAATGTTGTGCAACCCTGGAGTTGATGTATATAGATGTTCTTCATCCCACATTGCTGCAGTCCTAACACTTGGGTAGTCCGCTGTCCCAGTCAGCCCGAATACCAAAGTATAAGGCTGACGCCGGTCAAGGCATTAGTCTGACGCCAGGACGTCAGGGTACAAATGCGCATGACCGACGTCATATCCTCAGTCTTTTTTGCCGCATGGTCCGATGCAGAAGCAATATTGCGAGTGCAGGTTGGCGTTCTGAAATTTTCTGAAGTCGGAGTTTCAGACCGAATCAAAGTTGGCTAAGTACCCCGTTGGGGAATATTTCGGTTTTTTCTTGCCTCAGTATTTAACCGGATGTCAGAAAAAGTGAATAACTGTATTTCTTGTGGGAAACAGATACGTCATAGGGATTACCATACCTTGTGTATACCTTGCTTAGGGCCTGAGCACGACGTTGTTGGATGTCGTTCTTGTGCTAGATTTAACAAACGCACTATAAAGAAAAGATTAGACTGTGCCAGGTTAGTTTTTGGGAAGCGTTGTAATTATAAAATGCCGTCGGATGCTCCGACGCCGCTTCGCTAAAAGCGCAAGGACAAAGCAGCAAAGCCTAGGTTGGAAGAACCGTGTCCCGGACGCCGGTTCTTTAGAGGGCTCGGTGGAGCCGGAGGTTCTGCCAGAAGTTTCTTTGGAGTCTCAGGGAGACTTTACTGTTACAAGATGTGTCCTCTCAGGAGGCAGGCCAGGCTGAGGGGTTTCTCAGGTAGCTGTTCTCCCTCCCTTCCTAAGGTGGTTAGGCCCTCCCTTCTGTTCCCAAGGCTTCTTGAGAGGCAGGCCAGGTTTAACTTGTGGGTGTTTCTCCTAGTTCTTCAGGGTCTCTGCCTAAGAAACATATGCTTAAAATGGCAGAAGATTTGATTACTATGATTAGAGGTTCTATGCCCCCCCTGATAAGAGGCCTAGGGTGGAACCTGAGCTTGAGAGTTTTGAGCAATGTTCGGAGGCTTCTGAGTCTTCGGCTGAAGACTTACAGGAGTATCCTCCTTATTCTGATTCTGATGTAGATGATTCTACTCCTTCGCTTCTCCTCCTGAGGATTTTTCTTTTTCAGAGACTCTTCATTCCATGAGGGAGCATTTTAAATGGGAAGGTCAAGATTTCTCTGATTCCAGGAAAAGGCTTAGGGAATTTTGTTTTACCCCAGCATAGGCCTTTGGCTATACCTCCTGTTCTGGATGTGGTGGAAGATGTTTTGCAGAGGCTTCCTGAACCCTGATTCTTTGCCTCCTGCCCCAGTTAAACCGGATAGGTATTATAGGGTGCCTGAAGCTCATAAGTATCTTAAGAGTCCTAGGGCAGACCCAGAAACTGTTTCTCAGGGGCCTAAAAGTGTTAAGGCTTCTGTTGTTAAAAATCCTGTTCCTCCTGATAAAGAGGCAAGGGCTTTGGATAGATGGGGAAAGAAGGTGTATACTTTTTCCACTTTAGCCATGAGGGCTTTGAATTGCCAGTTCCACATGTTAAAATACCAAAATTATCTCCTTTTACAATTGAAGTCTAAGGTGGATGCTCTGGCGGAAGGTATTGAGTGTAAAGAGTTGCAGGATTTAGTTCATGTTTCTGAACAGGTGGGTAAGCATTCTTTGCAATGTGGTTTTGATGCTGTACAGGCCGCTTCGAGGGTGGCTGCCACTGGTTCTGTTCTTCGCAGGCACGCCTGGCTGAGGGATCAGAATTTGGCTGAGCATGTTAAGACAAGGATTTTGGATGCCCCGTTACAATCTGATGTGTTTGGTTCGCCTGTGGAAGCAGTTTTAAAGAAAATGGAGGACAAGGCTAAGTCTATGCAGACTGTTAAGGATTTTTTGCAGGTTCAGCCTCCGAAGTTTAGTAGAAATTGGCCTACTAAGGGGTGGACATATCCTTCTTATGATTCCCAGTCTAGGGGTAGGTCTAGACGTGGTAGGGGCAGAGCTCAAGGTTCTTTTAGGCCTAGAACAGGAAGTTCACCTGCTCAGTCTTCTGGTGAGGGCAGGGGTCAGTCCTTTCGTAAACAGACCCAATGACCTGCCTTTTCAGCTGCCAGAGCCTTCTCGTCTGGCAGCACCTTTGGGAGGAAGGCTGGCACTTTTCAAAGAAAATTGGAGTTTAATTACCCAGGACAGATGGGTATTAGATATCATTCACCACGGTTACAGGTTTTATTTCCATACCTTGCCTCCTTTCAAAGGCATGCCAGACATTCCGCCTACAAAGAAAAGAGGCTCACAAGCAAATTTCTCTGTTGCTCCAAATAGGGCCATTCAGCCGGTTCCTGTGCCAGAAAGGGGCCTAGGATTTTATTCTCGCCTGTTCCTAGTACCAAAAAAGGGGAACACGTGGAGACCAATTTTGGATTTATCTATCCTCAACACTTATCTGGACATTCCCAAGTTCAAGATGTTGACGTTACAACAGCTTTTACCTCTGCTGGGAAAAGATCACTGGATGGTAACTTTAGATCTCAAGGAGGCTTACCTTCATGTGCCTGTCAGACTAAGTTGCAGGAAGTATCTGCGTTTTCGAGCTGGGAATTCTCATTATCAGTTCTCTGCATTGCCCTTTGGCTTATCTACTGCGCCCAGAGTATTCACAAAAGTTCTGGCTCCAGTGATAGCTTACTTCAGGCTAAAAGGCATACAAAAATCTATCCTTACTTGGACGACTGCCTGATTCTGGCTCAAGAAAAGGAAGACCTTTTTCAACATTTGGAATATGTGATAGCAGTGCTAAGATGCCTGGGGTATTCTGTGAACGAAATAAAGTCCAGTCTAGTACCCTCTCAAGGCATGTGCTTTCTGGGTGTGAGACTGAATACAGCAGCCCAGATGGCCTTTTTAACCCCGGACAAACAAAAGAATCTGTCTCTTTACTTCCATCAACTATCTCTTCAGTCCGGGCTGACTGCAAGGACAGTCCTTCAAGCCTTAGGGTTCATGGCATCTTGTATTCTGGTGCTTCCCAATGCCAAACTGCATATGAGGAAGCTGCAATGGTATCTCAAAATGTATGGACACAGCACTGCCAGGATTTGGACACTGTCATTCAAATAATACCTTGCATTCAAAAGGAATTTTTGTGGTGGGCTCAGGAATGTCACCTAAACAAGGGACTCTGTGACCCGGCCAGAGGCGAGTCAAATTCTAACGACAGATGCCTCAGACATAGCTTGGGAGCTCATCTGAATGGAAAGTGGATACAAGACAAGTGGCCTGCCAGACTACAGCATCTACATATCAACATGAAGGAGATGTTAGCAGTCCAGTTTGCATTAATGGCTTTCAAGGAGTTACTTCTTCCAGGGCAGGTGTTGATTCTAACAGACAACACAACTGTCATGTGGTACATCAACAAACAAGGGGGAACTCATTCTTATCCTCTATGCAGGCAAGCAATGATTTTGTGGGAGACTGCTCAGCTTGCAACTAAATCTTCAGGCAAGGTTTCTGCCGGAGCACAGAACTCCTTAGCAGATGTGTTAAGCAGGCAAATCATGGATCCCCACGAGTGGAAACTGGATCTTCATGTATTTCAAAATTGACAGTGTCATGGGGAACTCCAGACATAGATCTGTTCGCTTCTCCACTAAACCACCAGCTGCCAAAGTTTTGCACGAAAAGGTTTCATCACACAGCTTGAAAGTGGATGCTCTTTCTTTCAGTTGGAAAAATCTTCATGTGTATGCCTTTCCACCTCTGCCTCTCCTCCCAAAGGTACTCCTAAAGGTCAGACAAGACAAGCCAAGGATGATTTTAATAGCTCCAGATTGGCCTCGCCAACACTGGTACCCATTACTGAGGAGTCTGGTAAGGAAGCCTCCATGGCCTTTACCTTTGATTCCACACCTATTGTCTCAGAGGGACGGTCATCTACTCAATGTCAAGCTTCACTCTCTTCATCTAACAGCCTGGCATATTCTGTTTTGAAACACAGCAGGTCTCAGCTTCCTCAACAAGTTTTGAATGTGATTATGGAAGCCAGAAGACCTAGTACAAGGAAAGTGTACATGAAAAATGGAAGAGATTTTTATTTTGGAGTGCAGCAAAGGATTTGGAGGTTTCTGAGCCTAATTTGAGTGTGGCTCTTCAGTATCTTACTGAGTTATTGGACAAAGGTTTGTCTTTCTCTTCCATTAAGATTCATGCTGCAGCGATTTCAGCTCACTATGATTGTGACCCACCATTGTTTTCTCATCCTTTGTTCAAGCAATTTCTTAGAGGGGCAAAGAATATAAGACCCCCACGTAGAGCTCCTACTCCTGCTTGGGACCTCAATTTTGTGTTGGAGAAACTTACTCTACAACCTTTTGAGCCTGCGGCTGCTGCTGAAATGAAATACTTGTCATGGAAGACTGCTTTTTTGTTGGCCATTACTTCTGCAAGAAGGGTTGCTGAATTGCAGGCCCTTATGGCGGTTGAGCCTTTTTTGATTTTCCATAAGGATAGGGTATCATTACGTACTAATCCTTCCTTTATGCCTAAGGTGGTCTCTAGTGTGGCTTTAAACCAAACTATTCATTTGCCTACTTTTTATGCAGATCCCCAAAATAAGGGGGAAAAGATTTTGCACACTTTAGATGTACACAGGCAGTTGCGTTATTATTTAAGCAGGACTAAGGAATTTAGGCAGTCTCAGCAGTTGTTTGTTTCTTTTGCTTTGAGTTCTCAGGGCAAGCCTGTGTCAAAACAAACTATTTCTAAGTGGATTGGGTTTTGCATTGCATTTTGTTATTCCCATCATGGCAAGGAGGTTCCAGCTGGGATTAGGCCTCATTCCACTAGGGCTACTGCCACTTCAACAGCATTTCTAAGGGGTGGCAACTAAGGATATTTTGGAGGCAGCTACTTGGAGTTCAGTGCATACTTTCTCTAAGCATTACCACCTGCCCTCTATTCTAAATCTAGGGCTGGTTTTGCCACGGCTATTTTGCAGGGCATGTTGACAGCTCCAGCTTCTTTATGATTTGCCAGCCTCCCTTACCTCTGCTTTGGGATTCTACCCAAGTGTTAGGACTGCAGCAATGTGGGATGAAGAACATAGTACAGTTTTGTACCTACCATAAATGTAGATGTTCAAGATCCACATTGCTGCAGTCCAATTTACCCTCCCTCCTTCCTCTGTGTTTAGGGGTGGTTGTGTGGGTGGGGTTGTACTTCTGTAAATTTGTATATATTGTGTATATATTTGGTACAGGAGTGTTTGGTGTTTTTTGGTTTTGGCCTTATCTTTTTAGGGTCTTCTGACATCTGGGGCAAGAAAAGACTGAGGATATGACGTCGGTCATGCGCATTTGTACCCTGACGTCCTGACGTCAGACTAATGCACCTTGACCGACGTCAGCCTTATACTTTGGTATTCGGGCCGACTGGGACAGCGGACTACCCAAGTGTTAGGACTGCAGCAATGTGGATCTTCGAACATCTACATTTATGGTAGGTACAAAACTGTACTTTAGGGGGTGTGGGGGGCACAGCCCCCCCCCCACATAAAACTGCTTGTCGATCAAATGAATGTCTATCATATGGCCTGTCGACCATGTGATAGGGATCCATATATATGTGTGTATATATATGTATATGTAATATGTGTGTGTGTGTGTGTGTGTGTGTATATGTATATATATATATATATATATATATATATATCTATAGCGTCTTAATTTTACTCATGTGATTGTTAGTTTTACTGTCCACCTCCCAATATCCTAAGATTGCAACATTATATTAACGTTAAAATCTGGACAGAAGCAAGTTGGTGTAAAGATTGTATATATTGTGGTTAAGTGAAGCACTCACTTTTACATAAATCTAAATGTATATTAAGGGACACAGAACACTTCCTCAGGGACTTGTGTGCTTATACCAAGGGGAATAGTATAGGGAACCATGTGTTATCGGTTGCACTTGATGTGGTCTCACTGTTTACCACAATTCCCAATGATTTTGGGCATAGACTTTGCTATTAAGTATATGGAACCCGAATTGGGTAGTGATATTAAGTTAACACAAATGAGGGAACTTACGTTTGGACTTGGAGAATGTGTTTGTTTAGAGAATCCATATATTGGCAAGTCAGTGGTGTAGCGATGGGCACCTTGTGTGCGAACAGCTATGTGAATGTAGTGATGGCCACTTGGGAGAGTCAGCATCTTATAGGAGGTCCTTTCAATAAACAGGTACTGTTTGTAGAACTTTTTATTTTATGGGATGGTACTCCTGAGACCTTGATGGAGTTTGTTGAATCCCTGAATAGATCCACCCATTTTTTGACATTTACTGTGAAATGGTCACATACAAATGTGGATTTTTTGTAGATGTGACCATTTGTAGGGACAATAGGAACTTGCTTGAGACCAGGCTCCATAGGAAAGAATGTAGGGTCATCCATTTTCTCAGCAGAGAAAGCATGCATCCACAGTACATCTTTAGGAATGCGGTTCAGAATCAACTCTATATAGCTTCTAGGCTTAATGTGAGTGAACAGGATTTTCAACAGCTCAGTAATACTAGGATTGAGTTAGTACACAGAGGGTATGATATAGAGATGATGGAGAAGAATGTAGTGTGTGGGGTGAATGAGAAGCACAAGAGCTAAACCTTATTTCTCGGAATGGGCACAAGATGATAGAAGCTATAAGTTGAGAAGGGGATATAATAAAAATTTGAGTCATTTAGTTATTCAAGGAATATTAGTCCATAAACTAGTATTGTCAGAAAAAATTGGAATATGTTGACCAATGAGCAGGTCAGTAAATACTTGGATTTAACACCTCAGTTCACTTTTAGAAATGGTCTCTGAAGAGACGTCTCTGTGGAGCAAGGGACACCAACATACCAGTTATACAAGGAACATCTACTCCTTGTAGGGATGTTCATTTTGTCCATATATAAATGTTAGTCCTACCTTTTTGCATCCAGACACAGGAGAATGTTTCAGCTTCAAGATTAAAGCTACTTGTACTAGTATGCATGTGATACATCTAGCCGTATGCAGTAAATTTTGTTTGGAAGACTTGATAGGATTAGGGAACATTTACATCATATAGGCAAGAAAAGTATATTTAATGCATTGGCAAAACATGTTGCCAATACGGATGTTACACAAGTTTGCTTTTTCAGTTATGGGAATTGAATTATGGCAATAAGAGAGGAGGGTTATGAGATTAAGGATGGACGAAATAGCCCAGTGGATTATTAGATTGCGAGCAAATTTATTGCATGGTTTGAATGATTGTATACCACTCAGACCTACTTTTGAAAGCCAGACCACTACGAAGGATACGAGTGGTTGACTATACATTATATGCTACCTTCATGATTGAATATTTAGCATGATGTGTATGTGCATCTCTTTATTAGATATGATCAAATGTTTGCTTTGCTCTTGGAATGATGCATTTGTTATGTATCTGTTTTAAATAATGTTGGAATGAATGTTGGGAACTGTATCTTTAAGCTATAATTTGTCTTGCGTGACTTCAATTTAACAGTTAAATATGGTGCCTTACTCATTTACTTTTTGTATCACCTGAAGAAGCATTTGGTGAAAGCGCTTGTGTGTTTTATTAAAAGATTGCCTGTGAACCTAGAGCTTTGCCTGCGTTGGTTTTCTTATCCTAGAATTTCTGCTTTTTTACAATGGAGGTACCTGGGGAGTAGTGGTTGTTGCTTTTTCAACATATTAATGTAAAAGCTGGACAGAAGTTGGTGTAAAGACTATATATTGTGGTTAAGTGAAGCACTCCTCTTTAACATATATACAACAGTCACTGATAGGACTACCGCATGTTTCATTTAAGCTATCACTGACTGCACGCTATACAAAATTGCTTAACAATATAAAATGTAATTTACATCATGAATTTTTTATTCAAATATTAATAGCGTTAACCATTTTGCTTAGTTACTTCCAGATTCCCATCAGCACCCTCCTAAACATTGACATAGTGGGGTATGTGTTAATCTGCAAGTTTAACAAGTCAAAGCAATTCTAGTCTCTGCCACTTTTTGTTGCAAGCCATATTTTACACGTCTCTTTTTATATCCAGTAGGATTGATGCTTTATAGTCGCTTGTTTGTTCATGAATTTTATTGTTGATAGGCTTGCTTTTCGTCAGTCTCTCCACAAAAGTCTCGGATTCATGTCCAAGGTACTCCTGATTTTCTAATTTGCTCCTATCTTTTAGGTTTCTTGAGCAATTTCCTTTGGAGCAATGGAAAGTTTTCACTGAAACTCCCTTTATGGGGCTTGTCAGAAGAATGAGAAGCTGAATCCCCTTTGGATTACTGTTTATCTTTGTTGGATAAGCTATTTCCTCCTTAGCGTGTTCTGCATCAAAAATGCCTGCAATCACCCAGGTAATATTCTGAAGACCGGTAGATACAGCACCTTGAATCTCTCACCTTTCGACATTCCCTGATTGCTGCTTATCTTCTACCTAGTTTTTTGTGAATATTACTTTTCTACAAACACACTACTGTTTCTTATACTACTTTCTGCTGCAGTTTTGTCAGGTGCATCTCTTGTATGATTACATCTTTAATATAGCTTGTGGCTGCTTTCTCATTGTCAGGTTTGGTGCATACATGTTATGCACCCTTTCAATTATCGAATTTTGCTGTGGAATACCATTCCAGTTACTTATACGGTCATAAAATTATTTCCTTCAGTTTCTGTGGAACTGAATGTTTTCTACACCATCTTGTGTACTATTTTTTTCAGCTCATCTCTGAAACATTTTATGCATTTCAACCTCTGCTTTTGTAGTTTTTTAGTTCATTTGAAGGACTAGTTAAAGCTTCCATTTTCCAGACTTTTTTGAGCCATCACTTTCTCATTGTTTTACATTTGATTTATTTTTTCCTCTAAGTAACTGGAAGCCAACTTCTGTCCCAGATCTGAAACACTTGATGCTTTTTGCTGAACAACTGCAGGATTTGCTCTTTCCTGGGTGATTTTTCTCTTAAGTTCTCAAATTCTTTGGCATCCATATCGTGTAATTACTAGCCAGTGACTGAATTTGACTCTGGCTGCAAGGTTTCGATCCTTTTTATACAGTGTGTTTTCACATTGGGAGAGTTCAAATCAACCTGTTCAGCATGTAGCCATCTTGGAAGTCCAGCATTTGGCATCTTTGTGGCCACTTATTTAACTGTTAGTAATAGGTTAATTCTTTGTTATTTTATTCAGGTCTTGTGCCACAATGCAAAATCAAACCCTTCTCTTTCTTTGCAACAGTGACCATACTTTCTCTATTTAATTCTTTTCTTTGTTTAATGACTCCTGTACATTTTCTCTACCCTTAATGTTTTCTTCCAGGTGCTATAGATATTTTTTTAGAGCTTGAAATGCAGCCACTTCATCAGATAAAAGCCATACATGGCAAGTTTCTTAAGCCTGTAAATGTAGGCACAGTAAGGGTACCAGTAGAATGAGTTTATCCAGTTTGAGATGTTCTGCAACTGTGTGATTCTGTGCACACCCAGTCTTTGCTTTTACATTGATAATAGTTAGCATAACTATCTTCTAACAAGCCATGTAACCAAAGAATATTGGGAACTTTTGAAAAAAGACTACACTTGTCTAGTTTAATACTATCCTACCAGAAATTTCTGACCATTTGATGCCTGGGCCAGAAGCTGTTAATATGTGCTGCAATCCAAGTGACAGACTCAAGGCTTTGAAACTTTTGTTTTGACAGGATATTGCTGTCTGCACCAGTTCATAATCTGTTAGAAATATTTTAATTCTCAACATTTCTTTCCAGCACTTTGTTTTGCACGTGTATCAATCAACCTAATGCATTTTAGGCTTTGTACTATCACATCTTTGAATTTCAAAAGTACAAGCAAATTGTTAATTATATTTAACATCATGCAATTTCTTTTGCGCAGTCTTGTTTTTGCTTTTACACATTCTTATGAATATGTCGAAGTCCTGCCAGCACAGGTTATGCAATATTCACCAAGGATATTCACACCACCAGGCTAGTTGACCAACACAATGTGTCTGAAATTCTCCAAGTGCAACTAACACTAGGTAAGACTGCAATCCAAATTGTAGCTTGCTACAGATCCCCCACCATACCCCAAGATTCTCACTACACCTTTCTAAACATACTGGAAAATATTAAGATAGAACCAAACACCCTAATACTGGGTGATTTTAACTACCCTGCCATTAACTGGGAAAACTACTCATGTCCCAACACCTTTGCGCAACGGTTCTTGGAATTCATAAATTCCAATGTCCTGGATCAACTAATCCATAGTCCCACCAGGGGCTCCAATATCCTAGACCTGGTCATTACCAATATGGGAAATCAATGCTCCATACCTATGGTCACCCCCTCGTTAGTCAGGTCTGACCATAAGCTAATCACCCTTAACATCCACATCCCACCCCCAGTAAAGAAACCACCATAAAAAACTTCTCCAAAGCCAACTTCATGCTACTCAAGTCAGAAGTGACAAACTTCATAACACCCATGCAGACGGGAACTGAAAGTTCAACTGCTGAATCGTACACTAAGGCACTGTACGAGCACATCCACTTATGCATGAATCGTGCCATCCCAAATAGAACCAAAATGCTCTCATTCAAAAAAAGGAAGCCAATCTGGTGGTCCCCTGCCATAAACAAACTTTACAACAAAAGGAAGAAACTTTTGCAGAAGAGGAAAATCCCAGGATGCAAGAAACTCCCTTACTAGCCTCAGTAAGAAACTGAGATGCCTCATAAAATTCTCCAAAGCTAGTTACGAAAATAAAATTGCCAAAGATTCCAAAGACAACCACAAAGCATTCTATAACTGTCAAGAATCTAAATGGCAATGCTCAGGTCTGCTCTGAGCTAAAACAGAATGGCATTAAATATACTGATCCAAAGGATATTGCCAATATCCTGGCAGATCGAGTCAGTGCCAACTTCACCCCCCTCTCACCCCCTAAATGGCCCATCTCAATACCGGAAGATTGCCAAATTCCAGTAATAACGGCCACACAGGTACAAAACGCACTCTCTAAAGCCAAGAATACAGCATCCATGGGACCAGATGACATCCCAGGCTGTGTACTACATGAACTACAATATGAACTGGCACCTCACCTAAGTGTCATGTTTAATCATAGCCTCACCTCAGGTTTCATGCCCACTGAGTGGTGCAGAGCTACAGTTATCCCAATCCACAAGGGGGGATCCACCTTGGATCCTGGAAACTACCGTCTCATCAGTCTGACAAGCCTTATCTGCAAGGCCATGGAGCGTATTATCATGGAACTTATAAACAAAGACATTGGCAACCTTCAAACACTGGACCCCACCCAGTTTGGGTTTGTGAAGGGCCGATCTTGTCTCCTGAACCTGATTGACTTCTTTGAATCAGTCTCCAGAGCCATGGACAAGGGTAAGGTGGTCCACACAGCCTATCTAGACCTTGCCAAGGCCTTTGACACCATCCCTCACTCTGGAATCATAGATAAACTTACTAAGTTGGGCATTAATCCCTATGTCACCCAATGGGTTGCTAAATGGCTTACTGATGGAACCCACACTGTAAAAGTAGCCGACTCCAAATCCAGCTCCAGACAAGTGGAGTACCTCAGGGTTCAGTCCTGGGGCCGCTCTTGTTTGGCATCTACTTCTCTGAAGTACAGGTCAACACTAAGGGACTCTGGCTAACAAAGTTTGCAGATGACTGCAAACTGGGAGCCATTATTGAATCCCCAAATTATGTGGATACTCTACAAAAGGGCCTTACAGAAACAGATGATTGGTGCCAGAGCCATGGGCTCAAGCTCAATGCCAAGAAATGTATTGTTATCCCCTTTGGGAAAAAACATGTATCCATGAATTACCATATAGGTGGCAGTACACTAAACACAGAAAGTGTGATAAGAGACTTAGGGACACAGGTGGACAGTGGTCTCACCCTTCGATAACCACATCGCCACAACAGTCAGGAAATCCTTCTATGTGGCACACCTCATCACGAAGGGCTTTTCATCCAGAAAGAAGGAGGTCATTGTCCCACTGTACTCATCCCTCATTAGACCCATTATAGAATACAATGCCCCATTTGGTATGTACCTCTCAAGACATCTGCAACAACTGGAAAGGCCTCAGAAATACCTCCCTAAAAGAATCACAGGCCTAAAGCAGATGCCCTACGCTGACCGCCTTAAAAAAACTCCAGCTATACTCTGTCGCATATAGTCTACTCAGAGGCAATCTCTGCTTAACATACAAGGCCATGTCAAACCCAGAGCTGTTGGACATGCTACACTTAAAGAAATCCCAATCCCTCAGAGCTACACGCTCCAGGGATCTAACCCTTATCACAATAAACAAAACATGCTGGAGGGATAGGTTCCTGACCCAGAGACTCCCCAGACTCTGGAATAGATTGCCCATACATGTCAAGCAGAGTGCCTCTTTGGACCTCTTCAAGAGGAACCTTGACAATTGGATGGGAGAAAGGAAATTCACCCCAGGGATCACGTCAGTCGCCCTGCTAGACAGGGGTCCAGGAAAGTAAATAATGTGGGAAGAAATAGCCAGGGAATTGTTATGGCTAGGCTTGTATAGGCCCTAGGGCTGATAGCCTAGTACCAACCTATGAACCTTGATTAAAAGCTGGACAAGGCTTTTTACTATGGTTATAACCAGATGTACTGCAAACCTTTACTTCAGTGGTTGTGTATTTTGAAGCTTCCATCACCCTGTTTAGAGCCTTTAGTTTTAGGATCTTGCCTTGTAGCACTTTTTCATCACATCTTACCTTTCTTATTCTTCCCAATATTTGACTTTCATTTTATTTTTCCCTTCTCCTGCTTTCCAGCATAAATTGCTGTGCTCACATCCAAAACTTAAAAAAAGAGAAAGGTCTGACTTTATTAAAATCTGATCCATGTTGCATCATTTCATGTACTACAGATTATTCTGTCCCCTACTAGGGCATCATCCTATAGTTCATCAAACTGTCTTCATCTGTTCAGGCTAGTAACACCTGCATCTGTAGTCTGTGTAGGGCCTTGTGCGCTTGCAAGAACAGCTGTTGAATACGTGATCAGTTCTTCACTGATAGTAATTGCTGAATTTTTCCTGAGTGCTGCTATTTTGTGGTTCTCGTTATGAAGGAAATTGAAGTACCTTTGTCTCTCTTCCCCCCAGCAACATGCAGGAATTCAGCATACTGAAACAACTGAGTGTTCTGCTAATCCACTTACAATAAGGAAGTAAATCCATGTCTAGGCCCAAAGCTTCTAGCTAGATTTATAAGTACAGGTATTCTAAGATGGTGCAGCCCAATCATGTTTCCAATGAGAATTATCCTAGTTGTTCCAAGCACAGCCCTCATGATAGCAAAAATGAATTGCTCAAGGTCTGTTTAAGTAGTTCTAAAAAATTTTTTACCCATTTTGACACCATGGGAAGAATCTTAAGTAACACAGACGAGAGATGATTTGAGTTCCAAAAAGGGTCTGTCGCAAACTGAATTCTCCGGAACTTGTGTACCATATGACATGCTGATATTTGCAGGTAGGTCATTATCATTTAAAAGTATGTCTAAATATGCTGCATTCTCACCCATCTTTTGCTACTGAAGTGCCCTGCAAGTATCATAGGCTACATTTAGACAGTAGCAGCACTTACAGGATAATTTCCAATAGAAGAACAGCAGCTATCACTTCAGTAGATACAGTGATGCTCCTGTCATGCATGGTTACATAATTCCTTTAGTTATGCTGGATTTACAGTGGGTATACTTGGTTTGTCTAATCAATGTGCACATTTTAGAACACATAGGATTGTATTTGAATAGTTGATTCCTTGGAGGAGTGCTCAATAACAGAGTTGCTGGTGACAGCATGTATTGAAACACGGAAAAGGGGTGCAGTCTTTAGGTCATCAGTAGCCTGTTTTGGCAACATTGCCTTTATGAAGTCCAGTCAAATCTTCTTTACTGATAGTAAGATTGCATTAAAAGGCATTGGGGTGAGACCATGGTGAGTCAGATTATAACCCCGTTTTCTACCTCTGAAGTGCAAAGCTTATTTATATGTAGCAGGCATTGGCCATAACTCAAGGTAATGGTGTGCAATGGCTTGTATACTTTACTTTATGCTTGGTCATTTACCCCTTTGTTTGGGTGACGCTGAGATTTCGGGCCTATAACCTCTGTCCTTGAAATTGGCAGGGGTGCAGGATTCTGGACCCTTAGCCCATGTCCATTATGCTCACAGATTGCTTTGCATCCCTATGGAAGGGGGTAATCTTGTCTCCTTATCTCGTCCTTAAAGTTGAAAGTATTGCATGCCTTGGTGACTTCCTTACTTGTGGTGTATGAAGGAACAGAGCACACTGTATACATGTTTTTTTCTCTTTCTGAAAATTGCCCTAGTGAGATACAGCTCAAAACATTGAATCTGCAAATATCTGGTTTTCAGAGAGGCTTACAGTGCAGATTCTGAGAAGGTAGTCATGAAAGTAGTCATTTCAAGCCAAAAGTGAAGAAATGAATACATGTTAAGTGTAGCAGAAAAAAAAAGTGGCAAAGGTGAGATTTTTAACTTTAAATTGCCAGAATAAATAGACTTGACGGCAGAGCAAGATGGTGGTTTGCTCAGTATTCTTTCTGAACTTGCAAACTTTCTTGGATAGAGAGGATAAGGCCTCTACTGCAGCCCATGTTGGAGTAGTAGCTTAGCTGCCTTTTTTTTAAACACCTTTATTAAATTGTAGCTTGAGAGGCATGCATACATTAACATAAAAGAAAACCACATTAGCATTTTCCTTGTATATGCATTATAAATATGCCCTACTAATTCTCCCGTTTTAAACAGTAGCTTCTGTTCTAGATTCAGCTAAATACTCCACTAGATCAAGTCTTTCACTTAAGATTCCCTTATCCATTTCAATTTGCCTATACTCAGTCGACGCCTGGTAGGGAAGGCAGTCTGTAGTCCAAATGCTGTCTTGGCCTCCTCTCACTTTTACATTTCTCTCTCTCTAGTTTTTTTTGTTCCTAATACCTTTGGTTCCTTTGCCGGTTTTCAACAGTAAATTCCAGTCTCCTCTTTCCTGTTTTGTGTACTCCTCTTTGCAGTCATCCCTATTGGCAAAATCTGTTTTCTCTATTCTTGTGTTGGCTTAGTTCATAGAATACTATCTCTGCTACTTGTGCATATTATCTGTGTGGTGGTTATTCTTCAATGATCTAGATCCAGAATTCTGCTGTCTCATTTCTTGGGCTTCCCCCTTGCTTCATCATCCCTTTACATTTCGAATTGCAACTTTATTTTTGTGTAATATGAGCCTTAACTGTGTATATTTCTAAAATATCCCTTTAGATCAGCAACTCCTAAACTACCTTGCTCTGTTGGATCAACTTATCCCACTTAGCTCTTGTCCTGTTCCCCTTCCCAGTAGTGGTTAGGGCCAGGGTGGGGAGGGGTAGAGGAGGAGTGGCTTTACTGACTCGCCTCTCTCCAGAGGGAGATAATGGAATGCTTTTCCAGGCAGTTGGTCCTCTTATAGAATCTCCAATGACCAGAAATCCCATAGTATCACTGACTTCATGGAGGGAATTCCTAATGGATCACATCACCTGCAGAAGCAAGTGACAAACACTAATGCTCATTGCACATCAGACCCTGGGGCAGTTACAGGTGTATGCTCCGGTATTGGAGAATTAAAACTACAACAGCAGCTCACCTTGGATAGATGAGCGACACTTTCTGCTACTCTGTTCTGGCTAATTTGAGATCATTACCTGCTACCAAGAGTGGTGTCGTCCTCTGGCATTTCAGCCTGCCATTTGAGTAGATGGCTTCTGCTAGATCCAGGTCTCCATGAGGGATGAATTATCAAAACCTTTTCCTTATGACATGCTCCTTGGCCTTTTTCCTGGGAGAGGTAATAAGGTATCACCCTTTCACTTCCTTTGGTGTATGTCTGGCTCCACACCCAGGTTTATAACTGAACAAGTCTTGCTGGTTAGGTCATAGTCAGGGGTTCATCCCTGAATGCCTCAGACTCTGCTACGTTTAACACATTTTCAAAATCAGTACTGGAAGCAGCCATGTGCTTTGTGAAATGGGCAGCTGGCCAAATGTGACAAAATGCAAGTGCATGCAGCAGCCCACTTGGACAGTGTTTGCTTAACCACAACCACCTCTTCCTTGCTCAAACAAAAGGAACAGTTTTGTTGTCTTTAACTCCTGCACCAATTGCCAGTAGCAGATTTCTTTTTTTTTTCTTTGCAGGAGCTATTCCTGTAGTGTCCATGGGAACAGGTAGACTTGCCCACACTGACCTAGTCAGACACTATTGCTCCTTGTCAAGAAGGTTATAGAGAAAAAGTATCAAAAGGACAACACACTGTTCTACTAAAGAATCTTTTTAGTGCCAAGCAAACAAGGTCCTGGGACAGGTTTAAGTACCAGCTTCAGAATGCTGACATTATAGGGCCTTCTGTCCCTTTTGCTTGCACAGGACTTTCTGGTCTCCTCAGACCTAAAGGCTGCCTACCTTCACACTTCCATTACAAGGTACACACAATGCATCTAAAATTTGAAGCAGTGTGTGCTCCTTGCCAGTTGACTCTCCCATTGGCTTGTGTAGTGCACCCAGTGTAAGTGCTTGGCTTGTTGACTAAAGGCATTCACACCTAGATGTCTGTATGATCCAAGCAGCCTCTCCAGAAGCATTTCAGAAGGCTGTGCATTTTACTGTAACCAGTTTCAAAACCCTGGATCTTTGTCAATCTCCTTCAATCCTGACTCTCCTTAGGAGACTGGTTTTGTTCCTGAGGTATTACTGGACTCTGAGCAACAGAAAGCCTCTCTTCCCCAGGTGGTCGGTTTATTAAAACAACACTTCCAAATTAATACTCAGTAAAATACCATTATATATTTATTTGTTAATTTATTGCATTTGGTTACTGGGAATGTCTGACTAGGCCGTAAATCCCCTTTTCAGAGGAAGCCTGGGAAGAAGAGTTCCAGCTGACGGGTATATACACGCAAGATAAAGGTAAAAAGTCTCTCTACTCAACCAAATGGAGTAAAATAAAACTCACTTGTATATATGTAATATACAGGGCTTCATTCACAATTCACAAATTGACAGTCCCTTATAGTACTAGAATACATGATCTTACGCATGCTGATGGTCCCAATGTAAACAATCAGTAAAATCTGTGCTAAAACTACATTCTGCTAAACTGATTCGTTATGGAAACTATTTTTTTATTCCCCTTTTGGATGAGCATTTATAATTGCTGTATTGAGATGCTTGTACTGTGGTTTTTATTAGTATATATTTTTTATGGACAAAGTAGGGGATAACACTGTTTCTGTGTTTGTCATCTTACATGTATAAGAATTTGTAGCCATTTAGCCACTGTTTACATTTTTTTACTTGTGCGATTCTTTTTAGTTCTTTCAAATTCAGTATGTGAATAAATAATAGAATACTTAAATGGTAAAGAGTGAATTTTGTAATAGTGACACGTTTTTAAATAGTACTGGTTCTTTAATGATGTGCATTTGTGTCCGCTTCCAATGACATAAAAGGAACTGATGCAAGTTATTTGTTGTTGTGATGAAGTTTTCAGGTTTGGGACAAAAGTAATACATCTTGCTTTGTAATAATTTTTGCACCTGAGTTAGTGTGCAGCCAGTTCTAGCGTCAGGGAGTTGCTTCATATTTGGTTCTTTTTATTTGGTACCCCCATTCTTTTCTTTGTTAATTTGTGATATATTGGCTGTTATCCAAATGTATTTAAGCATTACTTATGGATGGCCTTCCATATCGCTGTTGCAGTATTCATTACATTAGCAATTTTCTGCCTAGGGCAGCCCAATGTCCAGCCAATATACCAAAGAATTAGGTTGCTTTAAGGTTTGCCGTATGCCCCTCATGCAGCGCAGAGCATAAAGTTGACGTCCTGATGTACCATCCTCAGAACTTTTTTGCTGCCAGTCTGAATGCCATCTCTCATCAGTTTGCATAGCTCTCAACCTTCCATCTCCAAAATGAAGAACACTAGCCCTCATAATGTGGAACAAATGGGCAAAATGTGGAACACGTGCTAATGGCTTACTAACAGCTTCAGCTAGAAAGATGATCTTTTAGTGAATTAATATGATATATTTCTATTTACCATGAATTTCACTTAAGAATTCCTAACAGAGACCTTTCAATGTGGAACTACCTTTCAATGTGGAACTTGGAGGAACATGAACTTTTAGACCCGAAATGAGGTACGTTCCTTGTAATGAGGTACACTTGAGAGGTATGTTGGTATGAATGCCTACATTCTGTTGCTGGTTTCAGAGCTTTTACAGATAAGTGCCCCATTGGAGTTTCTTTTTTACTTGTCTATCTTGTTGCTTGTGGGGTTTCATGTCATCCCCGAAGGGTAAATGCCAGTGTGGGAGACAGATTCTCCATAAACACTGCCACAAACAGTGTTTGCTTTGCCTTGGTGCCTCGCAAGACTGTTCATCCTTTTCTATTAGGCTTTTGTACCCAAAATGTTGCGCAGTAGACTGACTTCTTTGCCGCTGTATCTTGGCCATCAGCGACTTAAACATCTTGCAAAAGATACTATGGAGGGAATTTCCTGCCCCAACGGACACTTGCCAGGGAAAAAGACTAAGAAGCCTAGACTGGAATCTTCCACTGCTTGTTTCTCCCCAAGGTGAGTGAGTGACTGGAGGCTCGTCCAGCTTTGTCCGATTTTGCTGCAGCAACCAGGTTGAAGACTGGCGGGGATCCAGCTTTAAGCACGTTTGAGGAGGCTTTGCAGATCCCCATTTCAGATGTTCAGTGGTGAACCAATGTTTATCATTTCTGGGGGGGTTCTGCAGATTTTAGTCGGAAGAAGTTCCTATTACTATTATTGAATGCCACGCTGGGTCAGAGCCTTCCAAGTTTTATAAGGCAGACATCCCATTAAAGAAAAACAAAAACTATTGCTCCTGCCCCTAAGTATCCACAGAGTGGCAGGCCTTCATTGAGGGTTTGTTTAACTCTTTGATGGCTTTGAAACCTCCTTAGGGTGTTTTCTGTTCCAGCTCCCCCTTGGCACTCTCCGTAAGCCTTGGGGAACAGGATTCTGACGAGGAGTTGGATTCTGATGAGGAATCCCTTGCTTACTCTTAAATTTCTTCTCCTTTGGACTGACAGAAAGAGGAATCTACCAGTCCTGATGTTCCCTTTGAAGAGATTTATTTTGGGGGCACAATCTCCAGGATGATTTTTTTAAATGGGATTGTGCTCGTATTTCTGAGATCCATAAGAGGTATTATGAGGGGTGTCTGAGGACTATAACTTTTTGTACAGGTGTCATGTTGCTGACCCCTCAGTGGTGTCTCTAGCCTCTGACAAGCCCTGTCAGTTGCTTCCTTTGCCCAAGTTACTACCTTCCGATTTAGACAGCAGAACCATGTAAAGGCTTGGTAAGGTTTACATCTCTGCTACCTTGGCTTTTAGGGCTATTT
The DNA here is from genome assembly GCF_019279795.1 of Protopterus annectens. NCBI lineage: Eukaryota > Metazoa > Chordata > Ceratodontiformes > Protopteridae > Protopterus > Protopterus annectens. The sequence continues at coordinate 278,879,516 of NC_056736.1, read as the reverse complement.
ATCAAACCTATATGTATAGGTATGTCTGCTGTCCTATCCCAGGCTTGTCAAGTTATTTCTGATCCAGACTGTGAGAGAAAACTTCTATTTCCCTGTTAGGGACTTCCTCACAGGTGGCTCAACATTCCATCAGTTGTAGATGTGCAGGAGGTGCTTCTAGGGCTGCTGCTTTTGGGTCAGTGAAGAGGAGGAGGTATTCTTGGCTTTGGCTTCAGCCATTGCATGATATCAAGGCTAAGTCGATGGATACCCCTCTTGATAATCAACACTTATTAGAAGAAATTGCTGCTGATTTAAGTCCCTTCAAGATGAGGGAAAGGCTTCACAGGAATTCAAACGTCTGTTTTCTCCTGTTCTGAATTTCAAAGAAGCTACTCCACTAAGCCAGCCTTTGTTCGAAGGCAAACTCTCTTATCCTAAGGGCAAAAAAGGGTGGCAAGCAGGCTCCTCCTGCTGAGGCTACTCAGACTTCAGGGACTAGGAAGTCTTCTTTTCCAGCTAAACCAGGTGCTGTCTATCCGTTTCATCCAAGCCACGTTCCTCTTTCTCTTAAACTGTCTCTCTCGTCCCCTGTTTGATTACAGATAACTCAGGATTCCTGGGTTCTGTCCATTATTCCGCAGGGGTATTTCATGGTGGAAATCCCTTCCCCCTTTCATGGGGTATTCCTAAGCCTTCTCGGAAATGACTCCCCTCTTTCCTAGAAGTGCTTCGGGACCTTTTGACTGGGTGTACTATTCAAGAAGTGCCTGTGTCCCAAAGGGAAGGGGTTTTTACTCCAGGATGTTTATAATACCCAGATAAGCGGGTACTTGGAGACCAACTCTAGACCTCCTTTTGTCTAAGCACTTTCTCTGAAGGTGCCCATTTTTCAAATGTTGTCCTTTTAAGATTTTATTCTTACTTTCTGAGGCTTGTATGGTGTCTCTGGACCTCAAGGATGTTTATCTCCATATTCGGATCCATCCCCTATTCAGGAATTTTTTGTTTCTCTGCTTCCTAGCATTTTCAGTTCTCTGCTTTTCCCTTTGGCCTTTCTACTGCCCCAAGGGTATTCTCCAAATGCCTTGCTCCTGTGATTGCTTTTTGCAGGCTTCGGATGATCCAAGTATTTTCTTGGACAATCTCCTGTTTTAGGAATCCTCTCCAGAGATCCTTTTGTAAAATCTTCGTTTTGCCAATTCCCTTCTTCAGAGTCTGGTGTTAGCAATAAACTTCAGTCTTTGACTCCTTTTCAGAATCCTGTTTTTCTGGGTTGCAGGATTCAGATGGTGCATATGCTGGCATCCCTGCCACCTCCTATGGTCTTAACTCTCATTTCCTCCTTTCAGACTATTCCTCTGACCTCTATTACAGCCAGGGGGTTTGAGAGCTGTGGGATTCATGACATCCACCATTTCTATGCTCCTTCTAGCTAAACTCCACTTGAAGTTTTGGTGGTTCCTGAAGTTAGTTTGACTTCAAGAATGCACATCCTCAAGAATTTGTAGGCCTTCCTTGTCTCAAGAAGGAACTTCACTGGTGGATCCAGCAAGTTGTCTTTAAATCCCTGGTTCCCTTTTCATCCTTCTCTCCCCTCTCAGGAGCTGTTCCACAGATGCTTCAGATGTGGGATGGGGAGCAGCTTTTGGCTCCCTAAAGGTGCAGGGAGTCTGGCTGCCTCCAACAGAAACACATCAGTGGCACTCCTGGTATGGGATATTGTGGTCCAGTATCAAGTGACTTTTTTCAAGCAATTTACATTCCCTTATGTCAAAATGTTGTCAGACACACTGAGCAAGTCCTTAACCCAGTCCGATGAATGGATGCTTTACTTGGATGTGTTTCTGGACATTGTCCACCAAGGGTACTCCAAGTAGATCTGTTTACTTCCCCTCTGAACAGACTACTTCCTCTATTGTGCCAGAGTCCCAGGTCCTCTGGTATGGAAGGTAGACACCCTATCTTTTTCTTTGAAGGGGATGTTTCTTTATGCTTTCCCTCCCCTTCAATCCAAAAGTCCAGTTCAAAATTCAACAGGACTCTTCCAAAATCTTGTTGGTGACTCCTTTTATAACTGAGCCAGCATTGGTTTCCTCCTCTTCTGCGTTTATCCAAGGGCAGTCATCACAACTCGCACAAAACGGGGATCTCTCCTCCATCCCCACCTGTCCACACTTCAGCTGACACTGTGGATGATAGGATTTTGATTCCATGTCGACACCTTTTTTTCTGAAGACATGCTTGGGGCCCTGTAGGAGGTCAGGAAACCCAATAAAAGGAAATTCTGCTTATCCAAATGGAAGAGGTTTTCTGTATGGTGTCTCGTAACCTGGATCCACTTTCTGTGGATGTTCCTTTGGTTCTTTGTGTGCATTGCTCAAGGCTAGGTTGGATTATTCTTCTGTTAAGATCCGCTTATCAGCTACCTCTGCTTGTCTGCCTTTATCTCCTCATTTAGCTTCTAGCTTTGAAGCTAGACAATTCCTTAATGGAGTTTTTCATATTAGGCCTCCCCAGAAGCCTGTTCCTCCATCCCCTGGGAATCTTGATTTTGTTTTGGAAAAAATGACTTTGGCTTCTTTGAGTCTGCTGCTTCAGCTTCCTTGCAGCATTGCTCTTGGAAGAGAGTATCTTTTGTTGGCCCTTACGTCTGCCAGATGGGTGTCCTGAGCTTCAAGCCCTTATGACGTGTCCTCTTCTTTTTGTCGTTTCATAAGGACAAGGTATCCTTGCGTATTAATCCTGTTATGCCCAGTGTGGTGAAATGAGTTGTCCCTTAATGATTCTGTTAATTTGCCCACTTATTTCCCTTCTGCACAGTCTGTTAGTGAGAAGGTGTTGCACACACTGGATGTGCATAGACAACTCTGATTTTATTTGGGTAAGACTGACTATTAGGAAATCAGTTCAGATTTGTTCCATTTCATCCCAGGTCTTTGGGATTGACTGCATCCAAGCAGACCATTTCCTCTTGGATTTCAAAAGCTATTTCTTTTTGTTCTCCATGGTAAGAGCCTTCCTTATTTTGTAAAGGCTCATTCTGCTAGAGCTGTGGCTTCTTCAAGAGTTTGGATACCAACTGTATTCTTGAGGCAGCTGTTTGTTTGGACTTCTGTGCATACATTTTCCAAGCACTACAAGTTGGATCGAATCTCTGGAGCTAGAGTTAGTTTTGCTATGGCCATCCTTCATGGCTTCCTAGAGAGCACATTTGGTCCCTCCTCCATCAAAGTTTCTTCCTGAGCTTTGGCACTGTCCCTAATGTAATGAATACTGCAGCAGTGATATACAAGGACATAGTACAGTTGTGTACCATCTTACCATAATGGTAAATGTCCTTCCCATCACTGTTGCAGTATTCACTTCCTCCCTCATCCCCCTGTTCCATTTCTGTTCTTGATGTACTGGTTACCTCTTGGTTTTCCTTGGACTGGCGTTCCTACTGGGGCTTTCAATTCGATGTATGGTATGTCCTGATGTTACCTTTATGCCCTACGCTGCACAAGGAGATATGGTGTACCTTAAAGCAACCTAAGGCGTTGGTATACTGACCAGACGTTAGACTGCCCTAGGTGGGGAATATCTAATGTAATGAATACTGCAACAGTGAGGGGAAGGACATCTACCTTTATGGTAAGATTTTACCCAACTGTACTTTAACACTAAATATTAAAAGTGTAGGTTTTTGGTTTCTCTGAGTTGAATATATGCTTTATACAAGCTTACTTTTAACTGCCACTAGTGGGGTTCAGTGCAGGGTGAATTTTGGTTTCATTCAGAGAGCTGTACTGTTTCCTGTAAGCATTCTCCTGAAGACTTGACACCTTTTGAGTACAGTTTTTGAAGCCCCACTATTGCAATGGGTACTTTTGGACAACTGTATTTTAAGTGATGGGAGTGAGTGCCCTAATATTGCTTTGTCTAAGGTCTGATGCGTTTACAAATCTTTCAGTTTGCACTATTGACATTTGACTAGTATTTATAAGACCTTGTTGAGGTTGTACTAGTATTTTGGAGTTTTTTTATGTGAAAGTATATTCTGGGAGATTGCAAATGAAAAGGCCTCGGCATATTTTCCAGGTAATTTACTGTACAGGTGACTGAAGTACAAATGCTCCTTTTCTTAAGAGGAGTGCTAGTATATTCAAAAGTAACTTTTTCAGTAGCCGAAAAACTTGCATTTGCTTTCTGTGCAAACTGCAGTTTGTGAAACAGTAGTTACTGATATTGCCAATTGTTTTTAGGCAGTTTATTTTGGGAATTTAAAATGTGCTTTGCAAGCTTTGTATTACAGCTGTGTGGTTTTGCCACTCTGACTTGATTTTCAAAGCTTCTGTTCCGTTCTCACCACTGTGCAAGGCGTAGTACAGCTAAACGGACAGCTTAACACTTTAAGAAAATCCAATAAGCGAAAGAATCAGGGTTTCTTGTAGCTTTAGTAAGATTTCTTAACTTTAATACTTTTTTCTTTGTAAAACTGCAACACAATACAAAATAGCAACATATCGGAATATATACAATATACAGCACTTCTAAATACAAAGAATTACAACATACAAATTACTTACAGGAGATGTGAATGCCAGGGCCTGGGAAAAGATCATGACTGCACTTCATGAGGGCTAGAAAGAAAGCTGCTTCCTGATTGAGTTGCATCACTTCCTGAGGCTTGCTATAATGCTGTAAAACAAGTTTATCTGTTATAAATAAAAGGCCACTAGATGGCAGCAACAGATCAAAAATGCTCAAACTGTACAACTATGATATAAACTGCTTGAATTGGTATGAAAGGCAGAATAGCTTCCATGGAACAGTTTTTGAGAACTAGCATAATCTGAAAGTGTGATTATGCCACCACTTCTTACCTCTGTTTTAACTGTATTTCTCTCTCTCTTTTGCAGCTGTCTCCATCAGTAATCATGCTATTCTTGCCCAGTACTGCAAAGATCACAACATTGGTCTGGTGGTTGTGGGACCTGAAGCTCCTCTGGCAGCAGGTGAAGTGTGCTATATTGCAGAGAGAGGAAGACAACCTGATAAAGCTTTTTGATTTTTTCTTCACCCCAGTAAATAAGGAATAAGCATGTTTCCCCTTTCATATTATGCATGTTTATCTGAAAGCCTTTCTCTTTGTGACGTGGCATGCAAATACTTATGGCCCATGGTTGGACCCAATAGTCACTTGAGAGTACTTGTGATCAGCTGTTTATAAGTATGATAAAATATTGCATAACGTGCAGAAATGGGAAGGGGATGGTGGATGGATTTGTACATATATACGTTGGTGTAATCCTTTAAGTGCACAACTAGTAAATGGTTTGAAGAGGTAACTAAAAATCAGTCAGTGTTGAGTGCTGTAGTCTGACTACATAACAGTGAAGTATAGATTGGCCTGTAGTAGGTTTGTATGTTAATGCCCATGCATGCTAAAGCAGATGTGATTTGTAATGTTTTAAAGAGCAGGTTGTCCAACAAAATGAAATTTATCTTTAAAATGTGTTAGTTTTGGCTCCCAACACTAAATTTGCTTTAAACCTGGCTGAAATTATATCCAAGTGTGTAATAAACAAATCTGTGCTGAGAAGTATGCAATATGTGAAAGAAGGTAATACTGGATCTTTTTTATAGCTGATTCACTTGCTTTGTAATGAGTACTTAGCAAAACAGAGCGAATGTAGATGTCCTCTGAAGAGAGGAAGCATTAGCAGAGGACTGGACAGTGTGTCTGTGCTAGTTTGTAGTTGTAACATTGTGATTTCTGGAGGAAATACTGGGATTCCATTATTGGATGAGTGTTGCCAGAGTGGATTGGAGAGGTCTTCAGTATTTTTAATGACTGGCGTGTCAAGTATAGTTGACAAATGATATGCTTATTCATGTGTATGTGAATATACAACGTTACATTTATTTCTGCAGTAGTTTATTTGGATCTAGTTGACCTGTTCCAGTGATTCACATCTGGTTGAGTAACTAGAACAGGATACGCATTGGTGCCATTAGGTGAGGAGGGGAGCAGATCCTGTTCTGCCACTTCATGAGGATGACTAATCTGGACACCTCTAAATGTAGCAAAGCGTGGTAGATGTTCTTTGTTTCACTGTTGCAGTCATTACATTTGGGTAATTTGCTGGCAGGTTGCCTTCAGTCGGCCTGAATAAAGTATTTGGTCCTGTGTCGGTTGCTGTCTCCTCTCTTCCATGACGTCAGGGATATAAAACATGCAGCAGACTCCATTTTATTTAGTCTTTCTTGCCGCGAGGTGCCCGAAGCAGTTCGCAAGTGCCAGTCGGCTTGTGAAATTTTCGTATTAGAGTTTCAGAACCGAAGTCTTCAAACTAAAGCTAAGTACCCTGTTGGGGAAACTTTTTCTTGTTCCTTACCGATTTCAGTAAAAGTTAATTGCATTACTTGTGGAAAGCAAATACCTCATAAGGATTTTCATTTGTACTGTATTCCTTGCTTAGGCCCAGATCACAACGTGCCTTGCTGTCTGTTTTGTGCTAGATTTAACCAACACACTATTAAGCGTCGGTATATTTTTGCTTTTAAATATTTTGGTACAAGATTTAATTATCCTGAAATGTCGTCTGTTATCAGACTACTGGAGTTCACAAAATACGCAAAGAAAGACACAGACCGTCTAGGTCCAAAACAGATGAAGCTTCTAAGCCATTTGCCGGTTCGCTGGTACTCAGTGAGGTCCTTTCGCATTCCCCTGATACCTGCTACTTTTGAGTCGCAGGCCTCTACCGAGACCCATTCGGAGTCCGGTATGCCGTGAGATTCTCAAGAGTATTGAACCCGCGGATGTCTCTCCCTTGGATGGGTCCAGAGCCGCTGAGCAGGCACCGGCTTCTGAGGGTGTTTTCACGCCTCAACATTTTTATATTAAACAGACGCCAGCCTCAAAAACGAGGTCAAAAACATCTATGTCTAAAAAACCGACGCATGAGCCACGTGCTCAGGCCCCTATGCCTAAAAAACAGATCAAAATGTCTGAGGATTTAATTACCTTGATCAGGGGTTCCCAAACCCCCCCCCCTTGCTAAGAGGCCTAGGCAAGGCTCTGATTATGAAATTTTCAGATCAGGTTTCCATTTCTTCTGATTCCTCTTCTGATCAGGAATTTTCTATTCCACCCTGAGGATTCTGATGCAGAGGAATCCATCCCATCTGCATCTCCTCCTGAGGATCTCTCTTTTGGAGAGACTTTGCATACTTTAAGGGAACACTTTCACTGGGAGAGTCGGGGCTTTCCTGAATCAAAAATGAGGCTTAGGGATTTCCTCCTTCCTCAGCATAGGCCTTTGGCAATACCTCCTGTGTTAGACATTGTTGATGTGTTTTCGGAATCAAGCATGGCTCCTGATTCCTGCCTCCGGCTCCTAGTAAGCCAGACAGATATCACAGGTTTCCTGACTCCCACAAATTTTTATTCAAAAATCCTGCTGCTGATCCTGAGACTATTTCTCAGGGTCCCAAGGGTGTAAAGGCCTCTACAGCCAAAAATTCTACCCCCTCAGACAGATTCCAGGGCGCTGGATAGATGGGGAAAGAAGGTTTATACGTCTGCAACCTTGGCAATCAAGGCCTTAAACTGCCAGTTTCATATGCTTAAATATCAACAGCATGTTATGGGCTTACTGAAACAGAAAATGTTGATTTCTGATTGTGTAGAAAATAGTTACAGGAGTTATTGCCTTCAGCAGAACAGGTTGGAAAGCATACTTTGCAATGTGGTTTTGATTCCTTGGAGGCCTCTTGTAGGGCCGCCATTACTGGATCTGTGATTAGAAGGCATGCCTGGCTCAGGGAGCAAAATCTGCCTGATCATGTTAAAGCTTAATTGTTGGATGTCCCTTTGCAGCATGACACTCTGGTAATAAGGCAGAAGAGGTTTTAAAGAAAATGGAAGACAAAGTTAAATCTATGCAAACTGTAAAAGATTTCTTGCAAGTGCAGCCACCCAGGTTCAGTAGACACTGGCCTACTAAAAATTGGTCCTTTCCTGTGTCCAACTGAGCCACTCAAGGCAAATCCAGGTGCTCAAAAGGCTCCAGATACCAATCACAGGGTTCTTACAGGTCAAAGCAATGGGGTGCTCCACCTCCAAATCTGGAGGAAACAAAGCACAACCCTACAGTAAGCAGTCTCAATGACTTTCCTCTACCATCACCAAGAACTTATCTTTTGGCAGCCCCCTTGGGGGGGAAACTAGCACTTCATGCTCAATATTGGCAGTTAATTACCCAGGACAAGTGGGTATTAAACATAGTATCCCAGGGGTACAGATTTAATTTCCATACTTTGCCAATTCCAAACGGATGGTCAGATATGCCACAAAACCAGTGGGCAGAGATCCAGAAACAAGTTATGTCTCTCATGGATATGGGGGCTATTCAACCGGTACCAGAAAAGGAAAAAGGACAAGGTTTTTATTAAAGACTTTTTCTGGTACCCAGAAAAGACCATTCATGGAGTCCAATACTGTACTTATTAATTTTGAACATGTTCCTGGACATTCCAAAATTCAAAATGCTGATTTTGCAACAGGTACTGCCTATGCTAGGCAGGAATGCTTGGTTAGTAACTCTAGATTTGAGGCATACCTGCATATCCCAATAAGGGAATCATGTAGAAGATACCTCCGCTTCAAAGCGGGTTTTTTTTTTTGATTTTCCAATTCTCTGCACTGCCCTTTGGCTCATCTACTGCGCCCAGGGTCTTTACAAAGTGCCTGGCACCAGTAATTGCATTCTGCAGACAAAGAAGCATACAAATTTATCCTTATCTGGACGACTGCCTCATTCAAGCAGAGGACAAGGGCACCCTTCTTCAACATCTGGCGGTTGTAAAAAGACTTCTAGCATGCCTTGGGTACACCATAAACGAAATCACAACTGGTACCCTCTCAATTACATTCCTGGGTGCAAGCTTGAATACAACTGCCTAGATGGCTTACCTTATGCCAGACAAAGGCAACTGACATAATACTTTGTTTTTTTTTTTTTTTTAATGGCAACAATAACCCAATTATCTGCAAGATGAATTCTGCAGGCTTTGGGGTTCATGGCGTCTTGCATTCTACTAATTCCATATGCGAGACTGCATGTGAGAACTTCAGTGGTACCTAAAAAGTTTATGGAGTCAACGTTGTCAGTCTGGAAACAATGATTCCTCTCATTCCCTGCCTACAACAGGAGTTTCTTTGGTGGGCAGAGACATTTCACCAAAACAAGGGACTGTCATTCACTCTACCCCCTGCCACCCAAACCCTAACTACAGACTCATCAGACTGTGCTTGGGGGGCCCACCTGGTGGGGAGATGCATTCAGGGCAAATGGAGCCCAATCCAAATGCATCTGCATATCAACCAGGAAGAGATGCTAGCTGTTCAGAATGCTCTGACAGCCTTCAAGGACTTACTTCATCCAGGACAACTACTGATAGACTGACAAACACCACCACAATTATGTGGTACATAAGCAGGGGGTACACATTCCTACCCCCTTTGCAGACTAGCCATGGCCTTGTGGAACACAGCCTTGACTTACCAAATACATCAAGCTCAGTTCCTGCCAGGAAAACAAAATACGCTGGCAGACGACCTAAGCAGAAATCTTATGGACCTGCACAAATGGAAACTGGATCCACAAGTCTTCAGCATGTTAACACAGAAATGGGGAGCCCAGACCTAGATCTAGTTGCCTCGCCCCAAAATTCAGTTGGACAAATTCTGCGCAAGAATTAATCACAAAAGCATGGAAAGTGGATGCTCTATCCTTCAGCTGGAAAAAAACATCAGTCTATGCCTTTCTCCCTCTGCCTCTACTCCCCAAGGTCTTACTAAAAGTCAGAAAGGAAAAGCCAAAAATGATCCTAGTTGCTCTGGACTGGCCTCGCTAGCACTGGTACCCACTTCTGAGGAATATGTCCCAACTTCCTCTGTGGTACTTGCCTCAAATACCTCATCTACTGTCTCAGCAGAACAATCAAATTCTGCGCACTCAATTCCAAACTCTGAATCTTGCAGCATGGCTGACTAATTATTCAAACACCTCTCAGTAAATCTGTGATGGATGTCATTTTGGAAGCCAGAAGGCCTAGTACTAGAAGATCTTATGCTGATAAATGGAAGAGATTCTGTGCTTGGATCCAAGCACAAGGAACAGACACAGCAAAGCCCAATATTCCTCAAATTTTACAATATTTGACCGAGATGCTGGACAAGGGCCTATCTTTTTCTTCAATAAAAATCCATGCCTCTGCCATCTCTGCTCATTACAACACAGAGCCTCCCCTCTTTTCTCATCCTCTGATTAAACAGTATCTTAGAGGGGCCAAAATTTTAAGGCCTCCCAGAAGATTACCAACTCCTGCATGGGACCTCCATTTTGTGCTGGAAAAACTCACCCTGCTTCCTTTTGAACCAGCAGCTACTGCGGATATAAAATTTCTATCTTGGAAAACAGCTTTTTCTCTTGGCAGTCACTTCAGCAAGAAGGGTTTCAGAACTACAGGTTCTCATGGCAGTGGAGCCTTTTATTTTTTACCTGGACAGGGTGTCCCTCAGGACCAATCCTTTTATGCCTAAGGTGGTATCCAGTGTGGCTCTTAACCACACCATTCACTTGCCAACATTTTACCCAAATCCGCAGAACAAGGAGGAGCGGATTCTGCATTCATTGGATGTACACAGACAACTAAGATTCTACTCTCAGTCTGAGCAACTACTGTTAGCATTTGCTGCAGGGTCAGAGGGGAAGGCTATATCAAAGCAGATTATTTCTAAATGGATAAGCCACTGCATTTGTTTCTGTTATTTGCACCGTGGCAAACAAGGGGATCAATCACATTCCACCAGGGCTGCCTCTACTTCAGCAGCTTTTCTCAGAGGGGACCCAACCAAAGACATTCTAGAAGCCACTACTTGGAGCTCTGTTCATACCTTCACGAAGCGTTATTTGCCTCTCTTCTCCAAATCCAGGGCAGGCTTTGCCACTGCAGTCCTGCAGGGCCTTATAGCTGCTCCTAATGCTGTTTAGCTCCATCCTCCCAACCATAGGTTTGGGATTTTACCCAAATGTAATGACTGCAACAGTGAAACACGAAGAACATAATACAGTTGTGTACACTTACTATAAATGTAGATGTTAGAGTGTATTCACTGTTGCAGTCCGGGTTACCCACCCGCCATCCCCCTTTCTATACCTTTCCTTTATTTCACTATACTCAAAAGCCTTTGTGGTGTATTTGCTTTTAGTTGAAGGTAGTTTTTCTAAAAGTGCAATTATATATTTACTGTTTGTTTTTATATATGTATATGTGTATGTGTGTGTATGTATGTGTGTGTATGTGTATATATATATATATATATATATATATATATATATATATATATATATGTATATATATATATATATATATATATATATATATATATATATATATATATTTTTTTTTATATATATATATTTATAATTTGCTCCCATTTGGGGCGGTACCTGATATCTGGGTCAAGAAAAACTAAAATGGCGTCAGCTGCATGTTTTATACCCCTGACGACCTGATGTCGTGGAAGAGGAGACGGCAACCGACGCAGGACCCAAGACTTGGTTATTCAGGCCGACTGAGGGCAATCTGCCAGCAGATTACCCAAATGTAATGACTGCAACAGTGAATACACTCAACATCAACATTTATGGTAAGTGTACACAACTGTACTATGTCTTTCCTTCTCACTGTTGGGGTCTGTTAAATGTTCGAACATCCAAAATGTCGAACATTACATGGTCGAGACCAAATGTTCGACATTTGGATGTTTGAACATAAAAAAAAGTAAACACAGAAAAAAAACACTAACAGTGTAGGCAGGGGGGCAAGCCCTCCTGCGTCCCCCACACCCCCTACTTAAATATACCAACTCAGAGACTGCACTTCAGTGCAGAAAAGGGAAATTCTCCCTATCTGCACTGTACTGTGCTGTTGAAAGTATCTTCGAGCACTCAAACTTTCGAACGTTTGGTCTCGACCTTGTAATGTTCGAAATTTTGAGCATTGGAAGATTTGACAGGTACCCTCACTGTTGCAGTTTTCCTTACTAAAGTGATCCTCCCAAGGATAGCTGAAAAACTGGCCAGCATACCTGAAACCTTGGCTCCTTTCAGGCATATGTCAGATGCATGTCCTATGTCAAAGGTGTAAGGCACATAAGTGTGCCTAATCCTCAACTTCTTTGCTGCCAGTCCGAATGCTACTTTTGAATTCTGTCAGCAAGTCATTTATTGCTTTAGTTATTGAGCCTTTGAAAGGTAAGTAACCCCATTGGGGTCTCTCCATTCCTTTTCACTTGGTTGTATTAGTTTTTACATGTCTTCCAGGAAGGGAAAATGCAAATATGGGAGGTGGATTTCCTATAAAGATATGAGAAATGCATTTTTTTTTTGTTTAGATGTTTCTCACGACCATACTGTGAAATTTGTCAAATGTTTGTACTGAAGATCTTGTTAGCTGTCTCTTGCTTTTTTATATATTTAGAGGGTATACATGTCAGCAAAACGGCATTGCAGTGAATGCCGTTTTGCTGACGCACATAAACCGAAATCTTAAGAGCGAAACCCCAATTCACTGATTCCCCCCCCCCCCCCATGGAAAACGGTGAACCAACAAAACACAACATACCACTTGAAACATTACAAAGTGTGGGACTGTGCCCCTCCCCCCCTCTAAATATGCCAACTCCGAGATCGTACTTCAGTCTGGTAAAGGGCAATGTCACGGTTCAGGCCAAGTGATTTCTTTCCCCTGGGAAAGAAATCGCTGACCTGAGCTTTCACTCTTCTGATTTCGGTCTGTCGTTGAAACAGCATTCGCTGTAATGCCATTTCGCTGACATGATATAGACCCATATTTAGAGAATGAACTTCTGAAGTTAGCCATGGCTTCTGAATTTGTTCGCCCAGATATTTAGCTGCCACTTAAGAAAAAGTCTAAAATGCGTATTGAGATTTCTGCTGTCCAGCCTTTTCCTGACGTATGTCAGGTTGCATAAAGAACCCAAGGACCATCGGGTTCAGATTCCAGACTCCTTTGTCATGACCATGTTGGAAGCTGACACAGGGCTGCCTTCCTGCATGTGTAGTGCAGAAGAGGAGGGGGAACAGCAGCTGCTTATTTTGGAGAGGCCTAGGGGAATTCCCCAGATTCTTGTTGAGGAAAAAGTTCCCATTTCCTTATTGAAGTCAGGCATGGCATCTGAACTCCCACCCAGTAGTTTTTCAAGGCTGATGTTGCTTTAAAAAAGAAACCAAAGACATACATGTAGCTCAGGTGGTTTAAGGACCTACAGAAAGAATGTCAGGATTTCACTCTGGGCCTTTTCAAAGGCATTATGGCTTTGAAGCCTTCTCCGGGATTGTCCTGTTCCTTCCTCTGTTCCCTGGTTTTCTAACTATTCTAAATGCCCTCTGTATTCAAATTCCTCTGTAGGTGGATGTGCAGTTGGATTCTGAGGGAGTACTTTGGCCTGCTTTTCTTAGATCCAATGCGGTCTTGCTCTTGGGTCTGAGGAAAAGGATAACAGTTCTGTTGAATTATCTTCTGGGCTCACTATTGTTCGCATGATGGAATGTTTTAAATGGTAATTTGATGCCCTTTTCTTTTATCCTGATGAATATGTCTCTGATCTTGATCCTCTGATCCAGCTCTGCTGCCTCTACAAGACTTTAGATCCGAATCTTGAGTGCCTCCCTCTACCCAAAATGCCCTATTCCACCCCAAACTCCTCAGATCTCATTTGCTGCCATTGGAACAAGATCGTGATCCAATCTTGAGTGAGTGTGCCTTTTTTATTTGTTAAAAAGTTTAGATTTTTTAAGTCAAATATTAGTGTTCTCCTCCCTCTAATTGTTTGTAGTAGATGTTATGTGATCCTGTCTCGCCTACATTCTGTACTGATGGGTTCGGAGCCGATCCTCGGCTCCGACTCTGCACGCTATACTATAGAGCAAAGTCACTAATTGGCTGAGCTATTCTATATCCCAGGATGCACCACCACCAATTCCCCAGATCTCGTTTGCCGGTTACAAAGCAAAAACGTGGTCTCGAGCTTGGCTGAGCTAAGTACTTTCTTTATTAGAATTTTCTGTCGGGAATTTTCTTAAACTTAACCAAAAAGCTGTTTTAACGGCTATCGTTGTGTATGAGTGAGTTTTCTGAACTTTTTTGTGGTAAAAAATTGTTTTTCAGGGAAAGGTTTCCGTTTAAGTTAGAGGGGCCTTCCCCTCGTGCGTGAGTGAGCCTTTTTGTGTAGCGTTTTGTGAGGTGATCAAGTTCCTGTTTTTAGAGGGTTCTTGGCCCTCCTGTTGTGTGACCAATACCCTTTGGTTAACTTCTTTTTTACTGTAAAGTGAGTTTGTTGGTTATTCAGTTTTTCCCTGTGTTTTTCTACTGTTTGGCATTATGTCAAAAGAGCACAGACCCTCCGGGTTTAAAAAGTGCACTAGATGCAATTACAAGATGTCCATAACGGACGATCACTCCCTATGCGTGTACTGTTTAGGACCCAAACACCTTCAGGAGTCTTGTAGTGTGTGTCACGCTTTTTCCTCTCGAGTCCTCCAAGAGAGGAAAAATAAATTGATTTTAAAAGGACTTAACAAACCTACCTTTGAAGAGGCCTTATCTTCCTCTTCTTCCTCAAAGAAAAAGAAATCGTCTGCTCCGACCAGCCCGTCGGAACCGACCACCAAGAAATCTAAGCAGGCTTCTCCATCGGCTCCACGGACTTCGGAGCTGAGGGCGGAATGGTCTGCCTCGATGCCTCCAGCCTAGACTCCTCTGGCTTCGGAGCCGATGGCTGGAGCTTCGAGAGGCGGGTCACCTTCATCGGCTCCGCTGATTTCGGAGCCGATGAGGGTTGTTCGCTCAGACTCTTCCCTTTCGGCGCCGAAGTCCTCTTCGGCACCGAGGGAAATTTCAATGGAGTCTCCTTCGGCACCGATTTTGATCGAGACAATTCGGAGCCAGTCCCCCAGTCCTTCGGAGCCGGTGGAGAAGTCTAGTCGGACCCGTTCGATCTCCTCCCGATCTTCCAAGATGTCAGATTCGGACATTGACAGGGTGCTCCAAAGGCTGTTTCAGTCTCCAGTCTTCAAAAAGTTAGTTTCGGCTCCAGCCCAGTTGGCTTTGGACCCGATGGTCCACCCTTTAGCCTTGGTTCCTCCTACAGCCTCGGCACCGTTGGAGTCGGTGCTGGTGGAGCCGATGGAGGTATCCGGGTTGGCTCCGACCCTTACTCCTACTCCGGCCTTCGGGTCGGAGTTGATACCTGGACCTCTTGGACGCCCGGGTGGCGCCGGGACCGATGTTTTCGGTTCCGAGTCTCTCTCTCGATGCGTTGGCTGTGGGAGTGCCGTCTGCTGTTATGGCTTTAGGGGTCGAACCTTCCCAGGATTCTGGGGGTCCGGCCTTTAGAGCCATGAGGAGTGCTTTGGCCAAATCTTCTTTGGCTACCTCCACCGTTTCCCCGGCACCTTCCCTAGGCATGGAGACTGGGTCCTTTTGTAGTCCCCCTGTCTCAAGACAGCGGAGCCCTGGGGCCTGAGGTCACCCCCATTGGGGGTCCCCCTCTTCCTGGTGGTCCCTCTGAAGAGTCTTCGGAGGAACCCCCAAGAAAAAAACAGTGCAAGAGGAAGCACGTAGACTCCCCTGACGAGTCTATTACCTCCGACACCGATCTTGATGATGCGGAAGGGTCCCCCAAGTCGTCCTCAGATGATGTCTCCTTTGCGGACATCCAGGAAGTCCTCAAACAACGAGGCGGCTGGCAGACCAAACCCCCTTCCTCTGACTAGTCGGTGTTCCTCAAGGCCTTCGGGGCTCAGCCCTCCGCCTCCTGGGTGTCTCCGCCCTTCGATGAGCTCCTGGATTTGATCTCTTGAAGGGCGTGGGAACATCCAGATTCTGTGGAACCGGTGCCTGCTCGCCCTAACAAATTTTTGTCAGCGCCCCCGGAAAAGGAATTTCTCACCAAGGGTGTGGCTGTAGATGCTATGGTGGTGGCATCTGCTACCCAGCAAGATGTGGCAGAGGCTTTGACGTCCATCCATCCTCCTAATAAGGAGTCTAGGAGCATGGACCGGTACGGGAAGCGCACCCTTACTTCAGCAGCCTTTACATTAAGGTCTCTGAATTACCTCACGCACTTACTAGACTTCAGAGGGACCTGATCAAGGAACTCTCAGATACCCTCTCTGGTAACCTGCCTGAGCAGTTAGCCCAGATGGTTAGCTCTCATTTGGCTACCCTGTCGTCAATATCGTACTCGTCCATGAGGCTCATTTCATATGAAGCTGGGGGGGGCGAGTAGAGCGGCGGGTACAGGTGTTGCTCTACGGAGACCAGCCTGGCTCCGCCCGTGTCATTTTGTGGAGGCCTTCAAGTCTTCCTTTGCCGACGCTCCCTTTGATGGGTCCTCTTTGTTTGGACCCAAGGTAAAGGACACCTTGACCCGCTGTGAACAAGAGGGTAAAACTTTGACTGCCATAGGAGCACGGTTTTCCTCTCCCTTTCGGCCTTATCCCAAGGCTAAAAGAGGAGGGAAAATGTGGTTCCATAAATCTCAGAAGAATTACCCCTCACAGCAGGACGATCCCCCTTCTAGAGGCAGAGGAGGGGGAAATTTTTCAGGAAGACGCCGTCCCAGAGGCGGCAGAGGCCCCCGCAACACTGGAGACCGCGAGTCCTTTCGTGGCTCTTCAACCTCTCAGCATCCCTGAAGGATTGCCCGACTGCGCAGCTCCGGCCTGGGAGAGTATCACTCAGGACCAATGGGTGCTCCGAATCATCGCCAGAGGTTACGTCATCCCCTTTTTACACCCCCCTCCCCCCTCCATCCAGGAAAATCCCGGACCCGCCACCCAGTCAACGGGATATTGCAGCCATCGAAATTTCAAAGCTGCTTCAAAAAGGAGTCATCCAACCGGTCCCCGTAGACCAGACCGGATTAGGGACTTACTCAAAATTCTTTTTGGTGCCAAAAAAGACCGGGGACTTGAGGCCCATTTTGGATCTCAGCAACCTGAATCGATCAGTCAAGAAGTCCAAGTTCCGGATGGTCACCTTACAATCCATTCTCCCACTACTGGAGAAAGGTGTTTGGATGTGCTCCATAGATCTCAAGGACGCCTATTATCACATTCTGATAGATCAGGTGTCCAGGAGACATCTGCGCTTCAGCCTGGGAGACAGTCATTTCCAGTTCTGCGCACTGTCCTTTGGTCTCACCACAGCCCCCGGGGTGTTCACCAAATGTTTGGCGGTGGTGACTGCTCACCTGAGGAGTCTAGGATTCCAGGTGTTTCCGTATCTAGACGACTGGCTCCTAACTGCCACCTCCAGGCATCTACTATTACAGAACCTAGCAGCCACTATATCTCTAGGAACCTCCCTAGGAATCACCTTCAATTGGGCAAAGTCTGTGTTGCTGCCATCTCAGCTTGTACGGTTTATCGGGGTAGACATAGACTCAAGGCAAATGCGGGTCTATCTTCCTACAGAGAGAATAGAAACATTACAATCTCAAGTCTGAGCATTGCTACTCAAACGCCGAGCCCCAGCAAGGATGGTCCTACAACTGTTGGGTTCCATGTCGGCTACCGTTCTCCTGGTCCCCTTAGCAAGATTACACATGAGGATTCTCCAGTGGCTCCTGTCGGTCTAGTGGTCGTATCAGGAACTTCCTCTGTCACCAAATTATAATCATAGAGACGTGCAAACAGGACCTCCGTTGGTGGCTTACCTCATCCAACCTGGATCAGGGGCGAACCTTCGATGTCCTTCAAGGATGCATCTGCAGTCCTAACATATGGGTTGTCCTGCCTCAGGCAGCCCTTCGGTCGGCCAGATTCCAAAGTCTGGGTCTGGCCTCGGCTGATGTCGCACTTCACCCGACGTCATAGCTGCTGTTTATTGGGTATGAAGGCATCAGCCGACGCCATTTTCCTCAGTCTTTCTTGCCGCGTGGTGCCCGAAGCAGAAGCTGTTCGCAAGTGCCGGTCGGTCAGATCCAGAGATTTCTACTACCGAAGACTTCTAAAAAGCCAAGTACCCCATTGGGGACTCTTTCTTCCCTCAGCCGATGTCAGAAAAAGTAAATAATTGTTTAACTTGTGGGAAACAAATACCTCATAAGGATTTCCACTCTTACTGCCTTCCTTGCTTAGGCCCAGACCACGACGTATCAGCTTGTCTAGCCTGTGCTTCCTTCAACCGACGGACACTTAGACGTCGGTCGGAGTTCGCAGAGGAGTTTTTTGGTCCCGCTTTTGCTTACAAAATGCCATCGGAGACTCCGACTACACAAATAGCTAAAAAGCGCAAGGAAAAGGACCGACACTCGAGGTCCGCGGTTTCGGCTGAAACCGTGGTTAGGCCAGCAGCGAGTGTCTCTGTTTCGGCTGAAACAGAGTCCTCGGTTCTTCCTTCGGCCGAAAGCATGCCTCCTATAGCCGAGGCCTCACAGAGCATGGTCGAATCTGCTACTGAAATTACTGCTACAGAAGCAGGCACCCAGGATTTGTCGGATACTATTCCTTTAGACATATCTACCCCTGCACGTGGGGCTGCTAGACCCCCTGCTTCTATGTCCATCAAGGCTTTTGCCAGGGCTAAAGCAGCTAAATCTTCTAAGGCCTTACCTGCTAAAACTCCCCCACATAGGCCTACCTCTAGTTCACAAATACTCAGCCTGGCTGAGGATCTCATTTCTTTGATCAGGGGATCCCAACTTCACCCAGACAGGTCCTCTCAGCCCCCGTCAGATAAGAGGCCTAGGACTGAACCCCCGGAACCCGTCTCTACAGACTATTCCTCGGAGGACTCGGACATTACGGACCCTCAGGAAGGCCCATATTCTCCTTATGAGGATTCTGATGCAGAAGACTCCATTCCTTCTGCTTCTCCTCCTGAAGAATTTTCTTGTGGGGAAACCTTACTTGCTATGAGGGAACATTTCCAATGGCAGGGCCAGGATTTTTCAGATTCAAGGAAAAGGCTAAGGACTTTTTTACACTTACCACAGCATAGGCCTTTAGCCATTCCTCCAGTACTAACAGTAGTTGATGATGCATTTAATGATGCCTGTACTGCTCCTGATTCTCTTCCTCCGGCCCCTGCCAAGCCTGACAGATATTACAGGGTCCCAGACACACACTACCATTTGTATAAGGCTCCTGTTGCAGACCCAGAAACCATTTCACAGGGCCCGAAAGGTGTGGCAGCTGCTTCTGCCAAAAACCCTCTTCCCTCTGATAGGGAATCTAGAGCATTAGAGATGGGGTAAAAAGGTTTATACTTCTGCTGCTCTTTCGGCTAGGGCCTTAAACTGTCAATTTCACATGATTCAGTATCAGGAATTTTTGTTAGACCAGCTAAATAAAAAACTGTCCTCTCCTGAACCTATAGACCGTAAGTCTCTTCAGGATTTGGTACATAACTCTCAGCAGGTCAGTAACCATTTCTTAAAATGTGGCTATGATGCACTGGAGGCTTCCTTTAGATCAGCTATGACTGGAACAGTGATTCGAAGACATGCATGGTTAAAAGAACAATCTTTACCAGACCATGTTAAATCAAAACTCCTAGATGCTCCCATGGAGAAACAAAGTTTGTTTGGCTCCCCTGCACAGGAGGTTCTAAAGAAGGTGGAAGAAAAAGCAAAATCTGTCCAAACAGTCAAGGATTTCTTACAGGTCCAACCTCTGAGGTTTAGCAGAAATTGGCCTTCGAAGAATTGGTCCTTTCCAGACAGCTCCAGAGCACAGAGAGGCAGAAATAGACACCCAAGAGGCAGAAATCAATCTAGGGGTGCCTACAGGGGACGTCAGTGGCAACCTACCAATCAGAGAAGTACTGCCACAGATTCAACTACAACCACTTCCACAGGACAGACACAATGACTTGGCTCTGATACCGCCTACCAGGGAACAACTGGAATCTCCCTTGGGCGGAAAGCTAGCCTTATTTTTAGACAACTGGCATTACATTACAGGAGACAAATGGACTTTACAAACAATAGACAAGGGCTACAGGTTTCACTTCCACACTCTACCAAAAAGAGGAATGCCAAACCTACCACCAAGCCAAAAACAGGCGGCTCTAAGACAAATCAACAACTTACTAAGGATGAGAGCTATAGAAAAGGTGCCACCTATGGAACAAGGCCAAGGATTTTACTCCAGGCTTTTCCTGGTACCAAGAAAAGAAAATAAATGGAGACCTATTCTCGACTTGTCCGCACTGAACACATACCTCATTGTTCCAAAATTCAAAATGCTGACCTTCCAGCAGCTTCTTCCCATGCTGGGCAAGGAGTCTTGGCTGGTGACTCTAGATCTCAAGGAGGCATACCTGCACGTCCTTATACGACCAGATTGCAGAAGACACCTCAGATTTCTTGCAGGATCAGAGCATTATCAGTTCTCAGCATTGCCCTTTGGCTTATCTACTGCGCCCAGAGTATTCACGAAATGCCTGGTATCAGTAATTGCTCATTGCAGGCTTCAGGGAATTCAAATTTACCCATACCTGGACGACTGCCTAATACAAGCGGACAACAAGGCAAAATTAACAAAAGATTTGGAAAATGTCATACAACTGTTGCAAGCCTTGGGATACACAGTCAACATGCAGAAGTCAAGACTAGTACCATCCCAAAGGATAACATTCTTGGGGGCAGAACTGGACACATCAACTCAGATGGCCTTTCTCACAGAAGAAAAACAAAAGCAACTACCAGGCTATTTCATGTCATTAACAAAACAAACTCAGCTTACTGCAAGGAAAGTCCTGCAAGCCCTGGGTTACATGGCATCCTGCATAATATTGATTCCGCATGCCAGGCTACATATGAGAAAGTTACAATGGTACCCAAGGAATGTATGGCCTCAACACCAGCACAGTCTAGAAGACCAAATTCCAATAATTCCATGCCTGAAGCAAGAATTCCTGTGGTGGGCTCAGGCCTGTCAGTTGAACAGAGGCTTGCCTTTCCACAAACCACAGCCAAGCCAGACCATCACCACGGATGCCTCAGACCTAGGATGGGGGGGCTCACATGGTGGACAAGTGTATACAAGGCCTATGGACCCAAGACCAGCTGAATCTACACATAAATCTAAAGGAGATGCTGGCAGTGAAATATGCGATCCAGGCATTCAGACCACTCCAACAGGGTCATCTGCTGATAAGGACGGACAATACCACAGTCATGTGGTACATCAACAAACAGGGAGGTACACATTCATATCCTCTATGCCGGATGGCAATGGACCTGTGGAATGTGGCCTTGAACCTCAACATTCTACTTCAGGCCAGATTTGTACCAGGAAAAGAAAATTCTCTAGCAGACACCTTAAGCAGAATTACCACGGATGCTCACGAATGGATGCTGTATCCAGATATTTTCAAAGCCATAACAAAGAAATGGGGACTACCACAGATAGACCTGTTTGCCTCCCCACACAATCACCAATTGAAGAAATTCTGCACAAGAGCATACCACCCACCTTGCTTGGAGGGTGGACTCACTTTCCTTCAGCTGGAAAAACCTGACGGCATATGCATTTCCACCTCTTCCCTTGATGTACAAAGTGCTACTGAAGATCAAAGAGGATCAACCAAGGGTAATTCTGATAGCTCCAGACTGGCCGAGGCAACATTGGTACCTGCTACTGAGAAGCATGTCTCGGACACACGCATGGCATCTACCTCTATGTCCCTTACTACTGACACAGGACAACTACAAGATCCTACATCCAAACTTGAAAACACTGCAGCTAGCTGCTTGGAATATTGCATAAAACAAAATAACCCAGATTTATCTCAGAGGGTTAAGGACATTATCCTGGAGGCACGCAGATCCTCCACAAGGAAGACTTATTCAGCCAAGTGGAAAAGATACCTCATTTGGAGTGCAGCAAAGGGAGAAAATGTCTCTTTGGCAAACATAGCACACATCCTGGAATATTTAGCAGAGCTGTTCCATAATGGCCTGTCTTACTCCTCCATTAAGATTCATACATCAGCAATTTCAGCAGAATACAACTTGGATCCTCCTGTCTTCTCTCATTCTCTACTCAGGCAGTTCTTGAGAGGAATCAAAAATGTAAAGCCTCCAAGGAAACCACCTTTACCTACATGGGACCTCAACTTTGTGCTGGAAAAGTTAACTCTTCCCCCTTTTGAACCAGCAGTAACAGCAGAATTACAATTCTTGTCTTGGAAAACTGCTTTCCTACTAGCAATCACTTCAGCAAGAAGGGTATCTGAGTTACAGGCATTAATGGCAGTACAACCCTTCCTTATCTTCCATCAGGACAGTCTGTCTGAGAACCAACCCTACCTTTATGCCAAAAGTGGTCTCCAGAGTATCATTGAACCAAGCGATTCATTTACCTACATTCTTCCCCAACCCACAGAACAGGGGGGAAAGACTGCTACATACCTTGGATGTGCACAGACAATTACGCTACTATCTGGACAGAACTAAGACCAGCAGAAAAACTGACCAGCTTTTGGTAGCATATGCAACAGGAATGCAAGGAAAAGCAATTTCAAAACAGACAATCTCAAAATGGATAGGAAATTGCATTCGTTTTGTTACTCTTTTCATGGAAAGACAACTCCTGATAATATCAGACCTCATTCCACAAGAGCTACAGCCACCACTACAGCTTTCCTACGAGGAGTGGCTACCAAAGACATTTTAGAAGCTGCTACCTGGAGCTCCGTGCATACATTTGCCAAGCATTACAATCTTCCTTTATACTCTAGATCCCGAGCAGGTTTTGCAACTGCTGTTTTGCAAGGGATCTTAACTACACCATCTTTATCTTAGTGCCTCCTCCCCCAGTTTGGCTATGGTATTCTACCCATATGTTAGGACTGCAGATGCATCCTTGAAGGACATAGTACAGTTTTGTACCTACCATAAATGTAGATGTCCGATAGGTATGCATCTGCAGTCAGGATTACCCACCCTCCATCCCCTCTGTGGTACTCCTAGGGTATTTACCCATCTTTTAGGTAGCTGGGGGAATCTGTTATGGTGTATTTGTTTGTATATATGTGTGTATATATATATATATATATATATATATATATATATATATATATATATATATATATATATATTTTTTTTTTATATTGTTTGCTCTCTACTGTTTGGAATTATTTGCATTTATCCAAATTTAGCCATACTAGAGGGCACCTGGCATCTGGGGCAAGAAACACTGAGGAAAATGGCGTCGGCTGATGCCTTTATACCCAATAAACAGCAGCTATGACGTCGGGTGAAGTGCGACATCAGCCGAGGTCAGACCCAGACTTTGGAATCCGGCCGACCGAAGGGCTGCCTGAGGCAGGACAACCCATATGTTAGGACTGCAGATGCATACCTATCGGACATCTACATTTATGGTAGGTACAAAACTGTACTTTCCTCCTCCTCCAGTGGCCACTTTGACTACGGACGCCTCCCAGACGGGGTGGGGGGGGACATTACCTGGTCAGTTCAAGGCAAGTGGCACCCCGACGAGACTTCCCTACATATCAACATACTGGAAATGAGGGCAGTGCTTCTATCGCTTCAAGCACTACACTGCTACCTCCCCCAAGGTATGATTGCCGTTCAGTCCGACAACATGTCAGTAGTCTGGTACCTGAACAAGCAGGGAGGGACCAGGTCCTACCCTCTTTGCAGAGAGGCCATGAGAGTATGGAATTGGACTGTTGCAACCAACCGTTTCTTGGTAGCAACACACATTCCGGGGAGATCCAATGTGATAGCCGACAGACTGAGCAGAACCATTCTCTCCCTTGCGAGTGGTCTCTGAGCGACAGATTAGCAACTCAGATCTTCAGAAGATGGGGAACTCCTTGTTGCGACCTCTTTGCAACTCCCTCAACCGAAATGTCTACAGTTCTTTTCTCTTACCCGGTTCGGGGTTTCTAAGGACGCCCTAGTCCAAGCTTGGCCCACCGGCTTACTGTGTACGCCTTTCCTCCGGTTCCCCTTCTCCCCAGGGTGATCCAGAAGGCGATTCACTTGCAGTGCAAGATGATTTTAGTTGCCCCATCCTGGCCTCATCAAGTCTGGCTGCCATTTCTTTGGAAATGCGCACTGGACGGTCCATGGTTCCTGGACCAGGTTCCAGATCTCTTGATCCACCAGTCGGGACAGCTTCACCAGTCCCTTCACTCACTGAAGTTAACAGCTTGGCTCCTCCACTTCCGACTAGATCAGGAACCTGGTTTTGGACTCAGAAGTTATACATATCTTATCCTCGGCCCACAAGAATTCGACTAAGAAAATGTATAATAGTAAATGGAAGAGATTCGCCATTTGGGCCCAACTCCGGGGATTAGATCCCATTACTGCCCCGGTGGCGGACGTTTTGAAATTCTTAGCTTCCCTATTCAATCAAGGTTCTTCAGTCTCTACCATTAAGGTTCAATTAGCAGCTATTTCTAATTTTCATGCAAGTATAGACCCACCTTTGATGAGCAATAAGTTGTGTAAAGCCTTCATGAAAGGTGCTGGGCTGCTACGTCCTCCAGTTTCTCATCCTGCTCCACCATGGGATCTCAATTTTGTATTAGGTGCCTTGACCTCTTCCCCCTTCGAACCAGCAGCAACTTCTGACTTGAAATTTCTTTCCTGGAAGACTGCTTTTTTGGTGGCAATTACATCAGCCAGAAGAGTTTCGGAACTTCAAGCCCTATGTGTCAACCCGCCGTACCTGGTTTTTCACAAGGATAGAGTATCCCTTAGGCCTAATCCACCTTTTGTTCCCAAAGTTTGTTCTAGTTTCTGTCTTCAACAGTCTTTGGAACTTCCAGTTTTCTTCCCCAATTACTCAGACAGAGCAGAATATGTCTTCCATTCATTGGATATCCACAGACACTTGCGTTTCTACTTAGATAGGATGCACCAAACACGGAAAACAGATCAGTTGTTTGTCCTTTTCAGACAATAAATTGGGCAAAGCCGTCACTAAGGTCACTATTGCCAAGTGGATCAGAGACTGTATCAGTCATATTTATTTTCTTTCTAATAGAGAGCTTACAACCACTGCGAAAGCTCATTCTACAAGGGCTATGGCTACTTCGACAGCTTTTCATTCTAAGCTTGCCATTAGTGACATTTGTGCTGCGGCTACCTGGTCCTCTCCTCACACCTTTATTTCTCATTACAAATTGGATGTGGCATCTCGGGGGCGAGCTTCCTTCGGTTCCACAGTTCTCAGGAGTGTTTTCCAGTGAGCCACCCAGGAATCAGGTGCTAGGGACGCTGTCCCATCAGTACAGAATGTAGGCGAGATAGGATCACATAACATCTTTTAGTTATGTACTTACCATAACTTTAGATGTTTGGGATCCATCTCACATTCTAATCACCCTCCTTCCCCCTGCCTTGGAGATCAGAAGAGACCGGACGGTTCGAGTTCGACCGTTTCATCTTAAAACATCTGGCAATGTTATATCACAGTGCATGTATGGGTGCATGTGTGCGGACAAACAAGATCTGGGGAATTGGTGGTGGTGCATCCTGGGATATAGAATAGCTCAGCCAATTAGAGACTTCACTCTATAGTATAGCGTGCCGAGTCGGAGCCGAGGATCGGCTCCGAACCCATCAGTACAGAATGTAGGCGAGATGGATCCCAAACGTCTAAAGTTATGGTAAGTACATAACTAAAAGTTCGCTGGCGTTAGGTGTTCATTACTTATTTCTCCTTTGTGCCTTCTTGGCACCCTTTTATCTAGCTTTAGTTGTGTATAGATAAAAAAAAAATAAAAATAGAGAGCTTAGTTTATGCTTGTCTTAGTACACTCTTTGGTTCTTGTACAGTTTTGTTTAGTCCTTGAGCTACTGATAACAGGGTTAACCTGTCTCCTTGGTTGTAACCTTTTTCTCTTTATAGCTGGTTAAGTGTTGAGTTTGTTTTCTGGTAATTAGACCTACTTTTCGTATAACTAGTGTTATGCATGCAGTCTGCTGTTTTTTGTATACAGTTCTGTAATAAGATTGTGAGAAGGCCGGTTTTAAGAAGTGCACTTGGCGTAAGATCCCCAATTCTGATGTCCACAAAAAGTGCATTTATTGCATGAGGCTAGAATGTCTCAAGTTAGCCTGTGAGATACGGTGTCTCATTTAGTCCTAGGGCCCTTTCTGACAGTAAGTTAATAATTTAAAGGCTTACTTCCAGCCTCCTCTTCTGGGGCTCAAAACCCCCCTCTAAATCTCATCAAGGCTCCTTAGAATCTAGGAAGTGACCTCTGTGGAGGTCTCAGAGGAACTCCTCTGAGCTTCCTGAAAAACCTAAGGCTTCAGACCTGACCTCTTCAGATCCAGAGACTGTAGTGCCTCCCTCAGATCCATAGGTCTCATTGGATATGACAGGTGTCCAGCTCTCCAGTACTATCCACTTTCCACTCTGATCCCAGACCCTTGGATCTGACAGTTAGGAGCTAGTCACTGGAATTTGCTTTGAAACCTGTTTGACTCTGTCTGCTCAGTTATTTCAAACCCCAAAGAAGCAGTCCAGGCAAGCATCTGTAGTATCCAGATGTTATGTTTCACTGCAGTAATCACATTTGGTTTATTCCTGCCAGGATAGCCCTCAGTCATCCTGAATACCAGAGGCTTGGTATTTTAGTCGGTTGCTGTCTCTCCAGGACTGACAGGTCATCTTTGATAGAAAATAAGGCAGCTGATGCCATTACATCAGTCTTTCTTGCTGAGGAGCCCAAAGCAGAAGCAGTTCGCACGAGTGCCGGTCGGCCGCTACCTGAGTTTTTCATTTCTGAATTGAAGTCCAAGTCTTTTAAAGCGAAGTACACGTTGGGGATCCCTCTATCTTGCTCTAACCAATGTCAGAAAAAGTTAAGAATTGTCTCGCCTCTGGAAAGCCAGTACCACATAGAGACTTTCATTCTTACTGCGTCACTTGCTTAGGCCCAGACCACGACATCCTCTGCTGTTGCTTTTGTGGTTTGTTCAATGCTAGAACTGTCATCAGGCCCTTATTGTAGCTTGATATTTTTGCTCTATCCTCCAATTCCGTTATGGCTTCAGTAAGCCATTTGACAACAGATCTTCCAAAAAAAGTAAGGATAAAGACGGACCGCACAGGTCCAAAACTGCTGATGACGCTTCCGTTAAGCTAGTAGTCATTTCTCCAGTCCTCCATTGAGGTGCTGTTGCAGCCCCTGATGCCCGCTTCTGTGGATTCACAGGCCGCTACAGAGACCCTTTCGGAGTCCGGTATGCCGATACTCTTCCTCGACTAAGGATCCTGCGGATGTCTTTACCTTGGATGGGTCCAGAGCCGCTGAGCAGGCACTGGCTTCCGAGGAAGTACTTCGCACTACCGTTACTCGACACTCACTTCTTTCGCGTTGGCAGTTCTTTCGAAAACTACAAGATGTTCTTGTTTCACTGTTGCAATCATTACATTTGGATAATCTACTGGCAGGTTACCCTCAGTTGGCCTGATTAACAAAGTCTTGGGTCCTGCGTTGGTTGCTGTCCCTTCTTCCATAACGTCAGGTTGTCAGGGGTATGAAACATGCAGCCGACGCTATTACATCAGTCTTTCTTGCCGCGTTGTGCCCGAAGTAGAAGCAGTTAGCAAGTGCTGGTCGGCAGACTCCTGAAATTTTCGTTTTTGAGTTTCAGAACCGAAGTCTTCAACTAAAAGCGAAGTACCCCATTGGGGAAATTTTTCTTGCTCCTTACCGATGTTAGTAAAAGTTAATTGTATTACTTGAGGGAAGCAAATACCTCACAAGGATTTTCATTTGTACTGTATTCCTTGCCTAGGCCCAGACCACAACGTACCTTGCTGTCAGTTTTGTGCTTTATTTAATCAGTGCACTATCCGTCTTCGGTACATTTTTGCTTCTAAATATTTCGGTTCTCTGTTTAATTATCCAGAAATGACATCTGTTAGCCCTCCGACTACCAGAATACCGAAAAAACACCAAGAAAGACAGGCCGTTGAGGTCCAAAACTGCTGACGCTTCTAAGCCAGTCGCCAGTTCGCCGGTACTCAGTGAGGGGCTTTTGCAGCCCCTGATACCAGCTACTTCTGATTCACAGGCCTCTACTGAGACCCATTCTGAGTCCAGTAGGCCGCGAGATGCTTCACCTATGGAACCCGTGGATGTCTACCTTGGATGGGTCTGGAGCAGCTGTGCAGGCACCGGCTTCTGAGGGTGTATTCAGGCCTACAGACTTGCATATTAAACCGACTTCACCTTCAGTACTAAGGCCTAAACCTCGATCTATGTCTAAAAAACCCAACGCCCAGGCCACATGTTCAGGCCCCTATGCCTAAAACACAAATTATCAAAATGGCTGAAGATTGAATTACTCTAATCAGGGGTAGTCAACCCCCACCCCCCTTCTAAGAGGCCTAGAGCTGAACTTGACTATGAATCTTCTGAACAGGACTCTTGTTTCTTCTGACTCTTCTAATGACCTGGATTTGTCCATACCTGCTTATGAGGACTCTGATGCAGAGGATTCCATCCCCTTTGCTTCTCCCTCTGAGGATTTTTCTTTTTGGGAAACTTTACATACCTTAAGGGAGCATTTCCACTGGGAAAGTCTGGATTTCTCTGAATCCAAAAAGAGGTTTAGTGATTTCCTTCCTCAGTATAGGCCTTTGGCTATACCTCTTGTACTAGACCTGGTTGATTTGTTTTCAGAATCCATTATGGCCCCTGATTCCTTGCCTCCGGCCCCTAGTAAACCAGACTGGTACTACAGGGTTCCAGAGTCCCACAAATTCCTTTTCAAAAATCCTGTTGCAGACCATGAAACCATTTCTCAGGGGCCCAAAGGCATTAAGGCTTCTACTGCTAAAAATCCTACCCGTAGAGACTCCAGGGCGCTGGATAAATGGGGTAAAAAGGTTTATACTTCTGCAACCGTGGCAATCAGGGCTTTAAACTGTCAATTCCATATGCTAAAATATCAACAGCATATCATGGGACTAAAACAGAAAATGATGTTGATTTCTGACTGTGTGGAAAATAAACATTTACAGAATTTACTGCATTCAACTGAACAAGTTGGAAAACGTACTTTGCAATGTGGTTTTGATTCTTTAGAGGCCTCTTGCAGGGGCTGCTGTTACTGGGTCTGTGCTTAGAAGGCATGCTTGGCTTAAGGAGCAATCTCTGCCTGATCATGTTAAAGCAAAACTGTTTGGATGCTCCTTTGCAGCAGGACCGCCTGTTCAGCAATAAGGCTGAAGTAGTTCTAAAAAAGATGGAAAATAAAGCTAAATCTATGCAGGCTGTGAAAGATTTCTCAAGTACAACCTCCTAGATTTAGTAGGCACTGGCCTACTAAGAACTGGTCCTTTCCAGCTCCTTCCAGAGCCACTCAAGCCAAACCCAGACATTCCAAAAGCACCCGGTTTCAGTCCCAAGGGACTTTCAGAACTAAGCAACGGGGTGCTTCCACTTCCAAATCTGGAAATAAGACTCCATCCTATGGTAAACAGTCTCAATGACTTTCCTTTAAAATTACCAAGCATTTACCTTTTAGCCGCCCCTTTGGGGGGGAAACTGGCTCTTCATGCAAAAAACTGGCAACTTTATAACCCAGGACAAATGGGTTTTAAATAGTGTCCCAGGGATACAGATTTCATTTCCACACGTTGCCAACTCCAAACGGGTAGTCAGACCTGCCCCCCAAATCAGTGGGCAGAGGCTCAAACAAGTACTTTCCCTCCTAAACATGGGGGCTATTCAACTAGTACCAGAAGAGGAAAAGGGACAAGGTTTCTATTCCAGACTGGTACCCAGAAAAGGCAAGTCATGGCATCAAATTCTGGACCTGTCTACTCTAAACACCTTTCTGGACATTCCAAAATTCAAGATGCTGACTCTTCACCAGTTACTTCCTATGTTAGGCAAGGATGCCTGGTTGGCAACTCCAGATTTAAGAGGCTTGCCTGCATATCCCAATCAGGGAATCTTGCAGGAGATACCTACGCTTCAAAGCAGGCTACTTGCATTATCCGTTCTTTGCCCTGCCCTTTAGCTTGTCTACTGTGCCCAGGGTATTCACAAAGTGCCTGGCTCCAGTAATTGCATTTTGCAGGCAAAGAAATATTAAAATATATCCATACCTGGACAATTGTGTAATTCAGGCAGAAAACCAAGCCATTCTTCTAAAACATCTGGAGTTTGTAAAAAGGGTTCTAACTTGTCTAGGGTACACCATAAACAAAATCACAACTGGTACCCTCCAATTACATTCCTGGGTGCAAGCTTGAATACAACTGCCCAGATGGCTTTCCTTGCCCGAAAAGCAAATTAATTTGGTGACTTCAAACAGGTAGCCACAAAAACCCTGCTATCTGCAAGACAAACTCTGCAAGCCTTGGGGTTCATGGCCTCCTGCATTCTTCTAACTCCATATGCAAGACTGCATATGAGGAAACTTCAGTGGTACTTTAAAAGTTTATGGAGTCAACATTGTCACAGCCTGGAAGCAATGATTCCTATCATACCTTGCCTGCGCTTAGAGTTCCTGTGGCGGGCAGAGGCCTGCCACCAGAACAAGGGACTGCCATTCACACCACCCCCCTGTCGACCAAACCCTAACTACAAATGCATCAGACTATACATGGGGGGGCTCATCTGCAGGGAAGTGCCTTCAGGGCAAATGGGGCCCAAATCAAATGCACCTTCATATCAATCAAAAAGAAATGCTAGCTGTACAGAATGCACTGACAGTCTTCAAGGACTACCTTCAACCAGGACAACTAATGGTAAAGACTGACAACACCACTGTTATGTGGTACATAAACAAGCAGGGGGGGGTACACTTTCCTACTCCCTCTGCAGACTAGCCATGGCATTGTGGAACACGCCCTTGAGCTACCAAGTACAACTACAAGCTCAGTTCTTGCCAGGATAGCTGAATATTCTGGCAGACGAAATAAGCAGAAATCTCCTGGACCCACACGAATGGAAACTGGAACCACGGATTTTCAACATGTTGACACACAAATGGGGGAGCCCAGACATCTTTTTGCCTCACCCCAGAACTACCAGTTGGAAAATTTTGCACAAGAACACCTCACAAAGAAGCCTGGAAAGTGGATGCTCTGTCCTTCAGCTGGAAAAACCTATCCGTCTATGCCCCCCCCCCCCTCTGCCTCTGCTCTCCAAAGTTCTTAAAGTCAAACAGGAAAAAACAAACATGATTTTGATTGCTCCAGACTGGCCTCTCCAACACTGGTACCCACTCCTGCGCAGTGTCACAAATTTCTCCATGGCACCTGCCTCCGACACCTTCCTTACTGTCTCAGCAGGAAAACCAAATTCTGCACCCTCAGCTCCAAACATTGAATCTTGCAGCTTGGCTAATCGTTTAAATTCCCCCTTAGCATCCCTCAGCAAACCTGTGATGGATGTCATTTTGGAGCCGGGAAGACCTAGTACTATACAATCTTATGCTGATATGGAAAAGATTCTGTGCCTGGAATCCATCTCAAGGGATGAGCACAGCAGCACCCAATTTACCTCAGATTTTGCAATACTTAACTGAGATGCTTCACAAGGGCCTATCTTCTGCTAAAGCAGTATCTCAGAGGGGCCAAAAACTTGACCTCCCAGGAGAGCTCCAACTCCTGCCTGGGACCTTAACTTTGTATTGGAGAAACTCACTCTACCTCTTTTCGAGCCAGCTGCTACTGCAGACTTAAAATTTCTTTCCTGGAAAACAGCCTTCCTTTTAGCAATCACTTCAGCTAGAAGGATATCTGAATTACAGGCCCTTATGGCAGTGGAGCCTTTCATCATCTTTCATGTGGACAGGGTGTCACTCAGGACAAATCCATCCTTTATGCTCAAGGTTGTATCCAGTGTGGCTGTTGATCAGTCCATTAATTTGCCAGCTCTTTCCTAATCCACAGAACAAGGGGGAGCGGATTCTGCATTCATTGGATGTATACAGACAACTTAGAATCTACTTGGACAGGTCTAAATCTCGAAGAAAATCTGAACTGCTAGTAGCATTTGCTGCAGGGGCAGAGGGGAAGGCTTTTTCAAAACTCTTTCTAAATGGATAAACCATTGCATTAATTTCTGCTATAAGCACCATGGAAAATCTATCCCCCAGGGGATCAGATCTCATTCCACCAGGGTTACATCCACTTCTACAGCCTTTCTCAGATGTGTTCCGACAAGGGATATTCTCGAAGCTGCTACCTGGAGTTCAGTTCATACTTTCACCAAGCATGATCACCTACTAATTTTCTCTAAATCCAGAGTTTGCTTTGCCACTGCTGTTTTGCAGGGCCTTTATAGCTGGTCCTAATGCTGTATAAATCCATCCTCCCAGCCATAGCTTTGGGAATCTACCCAAATGTAATGACTGCAACAGTGAAACACTTAGAACATAGTATAATTGTGTACACTTGCCATAAATGTAGATGTTAGAGTGTATTCACTGTTGCAGTCCTTGTTACCCTCCCTCCAGCCCCCTGTTCTCCTACTATACCTCTACTTTCCTTTGCTACGCTTAAAAGCCTTTTTGGTGTGTGTGTGCTTTTGTTTGGAGGTATATTTTTCTGTTTTTAATTGTATATTTGGCTCCCCATTTGGAGGGCACCTGATATCTGGGGCAAGAAAAACTGTTGTAATAGCATCTACTGCATGTTTTATACCCCTGACGTCATGGAAGAAGGGACAGCAACCGACGCAGGACCTAAGACTTTGTTAATCGGGCTGACTGAGGGCAACCTTCCAGCAGATTACCCAAATGTAATGACTGCAACAGTGAATACACTGTAACATCTGCATTTATGGTAAGTGTACACAACTGTACTTTTCTAAGGCCCAGGGTACGAACCACAGCCAAAAAAAAAGACCCAAGCTCAGGCACCGTCTTCCTTGCCTTAGTCTCAAATGCTTAAAATGACAAAAGACCTTATAATGCTTATCAGGGGAAGCCAGGCTACCCCTTCCAAAAGGAGGAGATTTGTCCCCAGTAGTTTTATCTGAACAGGAGTCTGACTCTGATGTATCTGAATATGAAGACATTCAATGTCCCTCTGCTTATGAGGATTCTGATGCAGAGGAATCCATCCTTCAGCCTCTCCACCTGAGGACTTTTCCTTTGGGGAAACCCTACATACTTTAAGGGTGCATTTACAGTGGAATGTCTGGACTACCCTCAGTCAAAAAAGACTCTGGGAGTTCTTTTCCTCAGCACAGACTTCTGGGCATTCCTCCTGTCCTGGATGTTGTGGATGATTTTATGGAATCCAGTCGGACTCCTGACACCCTCCCTCCTGTGCCCAGGAAACCTGACAGGTACTATAGAGTCCCTGACTCTCAAATTTCTTTTCAAAAAATCCTACTGCTGACCCCAAGATAATCTCTCGAGGACCTAAAGGTATCAAAGCAACTTCAGCTAAGAATCCCACCCCCTCAGATAGGGATTCCCGAGCATTAGACAAATGGGGTAAAAAAAAAAAAAAGTATACACCTCTGCTACTCTTGCTATTGGAGCACTAAATTGTCAGTTCCATATGCTGAAATATCAGCAACATACCATGGAACTCCTCAAAGAAAAAATATATTTTCCTGTTTGTGCAGTAAATAGTTACAAGAGTTAATGTATTCTGCAAGTCCGGTAACTAATCACTCTTTAGAATGTGGTTTTGACGCGCTAGAAGCGTCTTGCAGGGCAGCAATCACTGATTCTGCCCTTAGAAGTCATGCTTAGCTTAAGGAACAGCCCTTGCCAGACCATGTCAAATCCAAATTATTGGATGCACCCTTGCACAAAGAACTTATTTGGCACCATCTACGTAACTGTAAAAAGTAGAATACCAAACACAAAAAGGTCACCCGGATCACAGTAGCTCGAGCAGGAACCAAGTAAGGAAACTACCTTACACCAAAATCTGTTGTACAAATCCACACCACGATCCTGGTAAACACAGGTTTATTACAGCCAGTAAAAACAACACAGGTTGAGCGCTTTCATCCACACTAAAGCAGATTTCTTCAGAAATCTGCTTTAGTGTGGATGAAAGCGCTCAACCTGTGTTGTTTTTACTGGCTGTAATAAACCTGTTCCATCGGGATTTGTACAACAGATTTTGGTGTAAGGTAGTTTCCTTACTTGGTTCCTGCTCGAGCTACTGTGATCCGGGTGACCTTTTTGTGTTTGGTTTATTTGGCACCATGGCAGAAGAGGTCTTAGAAGGAAGAGAAAGCTAAATCTATGCAGACAGACTTCTTGCAGGTCCATCCACCAAGGTTCAGTAGTCATTGCCTCTCCAAGCACTGGTCCTTTCCTGCCTCCTCCAGGTCAGCTCAGCCCAGACCTAGGGTAAGCAGGCCCCCCAGACAACCGCCCCGGGGAATGCAGAGATCTGAGCAATGGAGTTCCTCCTCTTCAAGTCCAGGGAGCACAAAGCCACTCCCTCATAAGAATTTACAATGACTTTACACTTCCACCCTCTCCCTCTGCCCACCTACTCTTGCCACTAGGAGGAGCTCTCTCCTTCCATGCAAGCACCTGGGCCACAATTACAAATGACTGCTGGGTCCTCAACAGTGTCCCAGAGATACAAATTTTATTTCCACACACTGCCAACCTAAGAGTTCCCAGATCTTCCCCCAAACCAGTGGGCAGAGGCCAAAAAGCAAATCCTTTCCCTGCTTTCTGAGGAATAGAGCATGTTCCTGCAGAACAGATGGGCCAAGGTTTCAAATCTAGGATTATCCTGGTACCCAGAAAAGAGGGCACATTGTCCCCCATCTATCCATTCTAAGCACCTTTCTGGTGATACCAAAATTCAAAATGCTCACCCTCCAGCAGCTTCTACCTGTGCTCTCAAAGGATGCTTGGTTAGCCATCCTAGACCTAAAAAGAGGCCTACCTACACATCCAGTCTGGGAATCATGCAGGAAATACCCACGTTTCAAGACATGATCTGTGCACTTTCAGTTCTCTGCTCTTCCCCTTGGCTTATCCACTGCTCCCAGAGTTTTCACAAAATGTCTAGCTACAGCCATTGATTTTTGCAGACAAAGGAATAGTCAGAATTACTCATACTTAAACTTCTTGATTCAGGCAGACAGGAAAAGCTGCTAAAGCATCTGACCTTTGTAAAGGACCTACTGACCTCCCTGGGGTATACTACCAATGAAAAGAAATCCACACTAGTACCCACTCAAAATTATACTCCTGGGAGCAAGCTTGGACACAGCATCCCAGATGGCATTCCTTACATCAGAAAAACAAACCTACCGGACAGCCTACTTCTCTCAACTAGCCACCAGGATCTAGTTATCCACAAAAAATCCTGCAAGCTCTAGGGTTCATGGCTTCATGCATTCTACTCATTCCATATGCCAGACTGCATATGAAGAAACTACAATGGTGCCTAAAAGCCTTTGGTGTCCGCACTCCCAAGACCTGGAAACTCGTATACCAATGATACCTTGTCTAAGGAAAGATTTTCTTTGGTGGGCAGCAGCATGCTACCACAGCAAAGGACTTCCCTTTTCACAACCCCACGCCACCCAGACCCTCACCACAGACTTATCAGACTGGACGGCAGGTGCATTCAGGGCCAGTGGAGCCCAAATCAAATACCATCTGCACATCGACCAAAAAGATGTTAGCTGTTCAGCATGCTCTGACAGCTTTCAGACCCCTACTCTCCCCCAGGCCTCTACTGATCAAAACAGACAGCACCACGGTGCTATGGTATATCAACAAGCTGGGAGGGACACGCACTCATAATCTCTGCAGGCTCGCCATGACCCTTTGGCACATGGCCTCAGCCATGCAACTACACCTGTTAGCACAATTCCTCCCAGGCTCTCTAAACTCTCTGGCAGACTACTTAAGTAGAAATCTGGACCCACACGAGTGGCAGCTAGACCAAGGAACCTTCACCCTTGTAACCCAGAAATGGGACACCCCGAAGGTTGACCTTCGCCTCCCACTCCAGACATCAGCTCAACAAATGCAGCACCAGGGAACCTCACAGCAAGACCCGGAAAGTGGATGCTGTATCCTTCCAGCGAGTAAACCTCTGTCTATGCATTTCCCCATTACCACTCATTTCAAGGGTACTGCTCAAAATAAGGGAGGAAAAACAGAGGACAATCCTGATTGTCCCAGACCAGCCATGCCAACACTGGTACCCACTGCTGTGCAGCCTGTCACCCCTGCCACCATGACATCTGCCTCAGATCCCAACACTCTTCACCCAGAGGAATGGAGAATTCATGCATTCACAATTGCACACCCTCAATCTGGCAGCCTGGCTTATTCCCTGACCACTCCACAAGCTGCTAGTCTAAGCAAACAAGTTCTAGATGTTATACATGAGGCCAGATGCCCCAGCACTAGAAAGTCTTATGCTGACAAGTGGAAAAGGTTTTGCACCTGGATCCAGGGTAAGGGAGCCGGAACAGCACAGCCCTCCCTCCCTCCTGCTCATCCTGGATTACCTGTCTGACCTACTACACAGGGGTCTATCCTCTTCTATTAAAAATTCATGCCCCTGCCATCTCTGCTCATTTCAGCACAGAGCCACCTCTTTTCACGCACCCTCTCATCAAACCGTTCCTAAGAGGGGGTAACAACTTGCGGCCATCCAGAAGAATGCCTACCCCAGTTTGAGACCTAAACTTTGTATTGGAAAAGCTCACCCTGCACCCCTTTGAACCTGCAGCTTCAGTAGAGTTAGTTTTTCTTGGAAGACTGCCTTGCTTCTGGCCATCACTTCAGCTAGAAGAGTATCTGAGCTACAAGCACTTATGGCAGTAGAGCCCTTCATCATTTTCCATGCTGACAGGGTTTCCCTCCGGACTAGCCCATCCTTCATGCCAAAAGTGGTGTCCAGTGTGGCTCTCAACCAATCCATTCATTTGCCCACCTTTTTTCCTAAGCCACAAAACAAAGGTGAAAGGGATTCTACACTATGACGTGCACTGACAGTTCAGATTCTACCTAGGACTAAATCTTTTAGAAAAACTGATCAATTGCTAGTCAGCTTTGCTGCAGGAGCAGAGGACAAAGCCATATCCAAGCAAACCATTTGCAAGTGAATAGCACACTGCATCCATTTCTGCTACAAACAGCATGGGAAACCTCCTTCCAAGGGGGTCAGGACACATTCCACCAGAGCAACCTCCACCTCTGCAGCTTTCCTCAGAAGGGTCCCCACCAGGGACATCCTGGAGGCTGCAACATGGACATCTGTTCATACCTTCACCAAGCATTACCACCTGCCTGTCTTCAAATCCAGGGCAGGCTTTGCCACCGCAGTCTTGCAGGGCATCCTAGCCAGCCCCCAGTCATCTGGACTGGCTCCACCCTTTTCTTCAGCTTTGGGAATCAACCCAAATGTGATGACTGCAGCAGTGAAACACGAACATAGTACAGTTGTGTACACTTACCATAAATGTAGATGTTAGTGTATTCACTGTTGCAGTCTTGGTGTCTCTGTTGCAGTCTTGGTGTCTGTCTCTCTAGGAATTTTTGGTATTTACTTTCTACTGGTGTTCTTCCACCATTGCCTAGCTCCCTCTTTGGAGCTCCTGACTGGGCAAGAAAAACTGATGTAATGGCGTTGACTGGCTTATTTTATAAGACTGACAACCTGACGTCAGTCCTGGAGCGACAGCAACCGACACAGAAATACTAAGCCTCTGGTATTCAGGCTGATTGAGGGCTACCCTGGCAGGGATAACTCCAATGTGATGAGTGCAACAGTGAATACACTAACATCTACATTTATGGTAAGTGTACACAACTGTACTATCTTCTTGGTGTTTGAGAGAGGCAGATATGGATGTAGATCAGTGTGTGTGTTGTACCTTTAAGAGCCATTCCAGTCAGTGGGCATGTGTATGTAAGTACTGAGCATGTGCAAGCAGGAGTGCCATTTTGAGTGAGCAGCTGGAGTGAAAGCGTGTGTGTAGCAGTCAGCTGGTAATGTTTATCTATCCTGATTGTGTTTAAGAAATTAAACAAACACCGATGCCTCATCTTATTTCAGTACACAAGACAAGTGACATAGTGTCAGAATGGGATCTGAAGTCATAACTGTGAGGTGCACAATCAGTAATAGAGGAATATGCATAAGTGGATCTGAAGCTCAAACGACTCGCAAACAGGTCATAGATGAATTTCCATGTAATAAAACTCGCTTAAGTGATTTTTTTTGCACAGCGAATATAAAACAAAGCATTCAAAAGGCTCAACACGAATTTCTAATTCAAATGTTCAAAACTGCAACATATTGAAAAATATATTCAAAATACTAATAAAAATGCACAAAATAACTTCCGAATCGCATAAAATGTATTAAAAAAGGGAAAATGACTATTTTTTTGCTGTGCGCTATTTTTTCGCATTAAAGCTATTCAAAGTAACCGGTGTGTGCAGTATTACAGTACAGTTTTTTCGTAGAATACAGTTATTTCAGAGATTGTTGTGCAGTTCAGTATTAGAGGTACTTGGTGTGTGCGCATGTTCATACATAATCACAAGTGCCAAGTTTGCACTGTTTAAAAGTACTTTGTTGGCATGGCAGTAGAATTTCGCAGACCCATTCTGCTTCTGTTTGATAACAATATTGCAGAAAATTGGAGTGTTTGAGCAAGAATATGATATTTTCATGCAGGCTGCTTTTTTTCTGATAAAGGTACCCTTACAAAGATATTTATTCTGCTTTAATTTAGCTGGGCCAAAAGCCGTTGAAGGAGAGCGTTCATTTGTGTATGCACCTGCTGTATTTGCAGGGGAGGGGGACCGCTATAGGGCGTGGTCGCTTCAATAAAACCTAGACCAGCTATAGTGAGACCCAGGGCACACAGTAAAGCAGAGAGAACTCAGCAAAACCTTTAACAAGCCTTATAGTCAACTGTCGTAATTGTAGTGGAAACCATAAACCCAAACGAGAAAAGTGCTTAGCTTTTGGTCAGCAGTGCCACATGTGTAAAAAGTGGAATCATTTCAAAAGATTCTGTAAATCCAAAGGGACACTTTCATTAAAAAAGAGCATTCAGAGGAACAAGTTGGTCAATTTAGAAAGCTGCGACCTTACTTTATTATGTTAATGGTATGTCTGTGCTTGGTGAAACAGTCAGTGCAGTAGATTTATGGGCAAATAATGAAGCATTTTGCATTGTTTGGCTTAATGTGAGAACTGTAGTAGCTACTGGTTCAAAGTGCAGTGTTATGTTGGCAGAAACATTTGCTAGAGTAAAAACTGGAGAACTTGATTTGACTGTGTGCAAAGCTTGGTGGTGAAATTCAAACTGAAGGCTCAGTAGTGCTTTCATGTTCTGCTGGAAAGAGCTATGACTTGCAGTTTTACATAGTCAGGAGACACGTGCAGTCATTGGTGGGCTTTGAAGATGGTTTGAGAATGGGACTGATTTGACTTCATGAAAAGCTCCACCATGTAAGCATGAATGATAATGCCTCAAATTTCACAAGCAATGTTTTTTCTGAATATGCTGATATTTTGAAGACAAGTTAGGCAAACTCCCAGTTGTGTACTCCATGAAGTTAGACCACACAGTAAGCCCAGTTGTCAAACCAGCTTGGAAAGTTCCATTAGCTATGTAGAACAGAGTAAAAGCTGAACTAGACAGAATGGTGCAGCTAGGAGTAATTTGTGAAGTAGAAGAACCAACTTGGTTAGCGCATAAGAAAAGCTCAGATGGTGATGGAATATGCATCGATCAAAGAGATTTGAGCAAAACACTAAAGCCACCAATGTGAACAGTTGAAGTTGCTGCCCTCATGCTAAATGCCATTGTTTTTTCTGTCTTGGATGCAAAAGTTCATTTTAGTGAATTTCACTTTATCGAAAATCTTTGTTCCTAACCACTTTCAGTACAGTATTTGGAAGATACAAATTTTTGAGCATGCCATTTGGAATACTGCCAGTGAAGTCTTTCAGCGTTAGATGGAACACATTTTTTCTGGCTATCCATGTGCTATATTAGTAGATATTCTTGTAGGAGATGGTGGTGAAGTCTAACATGATAGAAACCTCAGGAAAGTTCTGGAACCTGCTCATGGAGTGACTCTTAGCCTGAATTTACATTTGAGGATCCAGCTTATGTGGAGTTACTTATGTGGGTAATTTGTTTACCAAGTCCTTACGACCAGATCCTTCCAAGCAAACAGCAATTCTTGAGATAGCAGCTCCAGACAATGGCCAAGCTTTACAATGTTTTCTTGCTATGGTCAACTATTTAGGCAAGTTCATTCCAGATTGGAGTCCACTTTCAGCACCACTAAGAGAGCTGACATGCAAAGATATAACCTGTTCCTGGTTAGAACAACACCAAAGGGCTCTTGGCAATGGTTTGCATGTTTGGAGTTTCAGGATTATATTTATGGCCAACCTATTCAAATCAAAACTGCTCACCAGCCTTTGGTCACTATTTTGAAAAAGCCAGTGCACACTGCTCCTGCTAGATTGCGGTGCATGGTGCTCAAGTTGCAAAAGTACAATTTCAGTCCTTTTTTCACAAAAGGCAAACTTCTTTATCATGTTGATGCGTTATCCCGATCGCCCAGAAAAACCACTGAACAGCATAAGAATGAGACCTGATTTTGAAGTAATTTAACATTTGTTTACCAGGCAAGTCCAACTGGGTCAGGAACCCATTTTCAGCAGAGGGCCTGGGAGAAAAGCTCTGAATGATGCATGAAAGTTAAGACAATTTACATGAACAAGATAACTGGTATTAAAGCATACAATTAATGGATACAAAATAAGTACAGAGATATACAAATAATAAAGCATACACTAAATGAATGTGGTAAATTACTCCTACTTGATGTACGAGAGTATGCAAGGTAGAGAGTGAGGGTCAGATAGTGGAGTAGAGTATTGGATACAAGTAGATGCTTAGGATGGGAAAGTTAATTTGTAGAAATACGTAAAGTCTCCTAGTTCAATATGCTAGTGCTTAGTAGATGAAATAGGAAAGCCTTTACAGAGTGACTGGAGTGTCTGTTAGAGCAGGGGCAAGTCTGATGACTTAGAAAATTTTTTTTAGGATGTGCTTGAAGTTGTTAAAGCTCTCTGTGGTAGTAATGTCTGTTGGCAGAGAGTACCAGAGCTTGGCGGTGGTGTGAGTATAGGCACTGTCCAGCTCTTTGGAATGTAGACAGTTAGGAGTTTTCAGAGCGGAGGCTTCTTGTAGGCATGTAGGGTGTTAGGACAGATTTGAGGGCTGGGCAGCTGTCTGGTGACTCACTTTATGTGCAGAAGCTGTACTATGGTAGGTGTTGAGAGTTCGACCCAATTTAGTTCTTTCAGAGCTAGGCAGTGGTGGGAACAGTAGGGGTAACCTGTGGCAAATTTAGCAATTTTAAGGTAGGATTGGAGCTTGTTTTTAAGAGAAGATTGTAAAGTGGTGTGTGAGGGGGCTTGCATACAGGAGTGAGGGAAGCAAATAGGTGTTGGTGAGGGTTACTCTGGTGGAGCTATCCAAGAAAGTTTTTTGTTTGTAGTGTTCCTAGTTTGTGTTTTTTAAATGCTATTGCAGATGTGGTGGTCAAAAGTTAATCTGTGGTTACACCCAGAAGCTTAGCTGTGGGAACTGTTTCAATTTCTGTGTTATCCTGTGAGAATATTTTAAAAGCAGGTGAGATTGGTTTTGTTGAGGAAAAGCAGGAGTTCTGCTTACTGGATAATGAAGCTAAGTGGCGTGAAGGTTGTTGGTGAAAACATTGAAGAGTAAGGGTCCAAGTATGGACCCCTGTGGTACCCCAGTTATGTTGGTTTGATATTGTAAGAATTTTGCCATTTTGCCCACAGCTAGCAGTTGGGTAGGTAGCTTGCAAGCCATTGGAGGGTTGGTGGGGTGCAGCCTGTAATGGATAGATTGTTTGTTGTGGGACACCGTGTCAAATGCATTTGATAGGTCTAGTAGTATGACAGAAGTGATATTACCAGCGTCAATGGATTTGGACAGTGTCAGTGAAAATTGGGGCAGTGGTGGTGCTGTGTGATGGGTGAAGACCATAATTGGGTAGCGGTAATTTGTTTTGGATGAGGTGGTACAACAGTTGCTTGCTTATACATTTTTCTAGGCGTTTGGAAAGAGGATCGAGGATGGAGATTAGTCAATAATTGGATAGTTCAATGGAATTGCCCCCTTTATGTAAAGGGGCAATGATGGACTTTTTCCTGAGGTTAGGTACAATGGACTCTGCTATGGAGTGATTATTATAGGGATACATGACAGGCTATGCTATGGCTTCTGCAGCAAGCTTCAACTGTTCAGTGGGAAGGTTATCTGAGGAGAGGGAGCATGGTTTTGTTTTTGAAGTAGTTTTTGAATGAGAGAGGCAGGGACAGGTTTAAGAGAAAAGAGGATAGAAGATGTAGTACTGTTTTGTTGGGAAGGTGAAGGGCTTCATGAAAGTAAAAACATTTTCTTCCATATATCTTGAGTTTATAACCCACACAGCTTCAGATTCAGTTCAGAAGCTCAACCAGTGTATCGGACCAAGTATGGCCGTTAAAGCAATCTTGTTTACCACGATGTACAGTATTTTCCTTAGACGAGATTTTGATGGAAAGGTCCAAAAGTGATTGTTCATAATCCTTGGAACAAGAGTATATTAAAATCTAGCATCATGGCCACTGAGGAACTGATTCAACCAAAACAAGGGTGACAGATCTAGTAATTTTCGCCTTCTATGTCAAAAGATACTGAGAAGGTACCTTCTGTTTGTAATCATACAAAACTGAATCAACAAAAAGAACCACTTCAGTTAAGCCAGATTCCTGAATTATTTTGTTCGACAGTAGCCACAGATAGTGGAATGGTCAACATTACTTGGTGTGAGTCTTATTCAGATTGGTTCAAGATTGACCTACTTCCTAACCTAACGTCCAGTAATGTCATTACAAAATTGAAGAGATTTACTGTCCATGGTAATCCGCACAGTCATTACTGGCAGTGGTGCACAGTTTACAAGTCAGCAGTTCAAAAGATTTGCTGAAGCGTGGGACTAGGTTACAAGTAGTCCTGAATACCCACGATCAAATGGCTTGGCTGACTGTGCAATTCAAAGTGCAAAACAGCTGTTGGAGAAATCCAAACAAGACAATACTGATTTTCTTAATCTTCTTAATCTTAGAAACATTCCTCCTGACAATTTACTTGGTTCACCTGCTCAGACTTGTCGAGACAAACACCACACTACCAATCAGTAAGAATTTGTTGGTTCCATGTGCTAAAGGTAACAAAGTAGTAAAAGCTCAACTTCTAAAGCGTTTGTCCTAGAAGTCCTACCATGACAAAACCAGCAAACTGCTGAAGACATAAAAAGGAGGAGAGAGGGTGAGGATGCAAACAGTGAAAGGATTTGACCGAATAGGACTTGTGAAACATTTGTGTGGCAGAGATCGTACATCGTTGACTCACAAGGGATGGAATTCAGGCAGAACCGGTGTCTGAGCCAGTGTTGCAGCATCTTGCCTGTAATGGAGACGCTAATTTTCAGTGATTTGTCCAGTGTTCCAGTTCCAGAGAACATTTCAGTTTGTTCCTGTTCTGAACGTGTCCCTCCAAATCCTGAAGAACATTCCCCAGTGAATATCCCTGTTGCTAAACCCAGTTCTAATTGTATTGCAAGGTCAGGCTGTATCTAAAGACCTAATCCTAGATGCAAGCCAATCTGGACATGATTGCTGTTTGTCTGTATAATTTGCATGCCTATTCAGTTGTCATTTTTTCATTGCATGACAGACTAGTCAGAGGGAGGATGTAGATCAGTGTGTTGTACATTTAAGAGCTGTTCCAGTCAGTGGGCATGTGTATACAGATACAAGTA
This sequence comes from Protopterus annectens, assembly GCF_019279795.1. Classification (NCBI taxonomy): domain Eukaryota; kingdom Metazoa; phylum Chordata; order Ceratodontiformes; family Protopteridae; genus Protopterus; species Protopterus annectens. Next base: position 278,835,595 of record NC_056736.1, on the reverse strand, counting down.
CTGAGCACATGCAAGCAAGAGTGCCGTTTGGAGTGAGCAACAGGAGTGGAATCATGTATGTGTGTAGCAATTGGTCAATTAGCTGATTTAAGTTTAATGTTCCAGTCATCCATCCTAATGTTTGTATGCATTAAGGTACTTGAATGAGCATCCAAGCCTCTTCATTTTATTTGAGTATACAAAATGAGAATGAGCAGGATGATGCAGAAATTCCTTAGGGCTCAGATCCAGATGGAGGGTCCTGCCAGTTCCGTGTCTTCCCTGATCTGTGAGCACACCTGCCCAACAGATATCTCCTCCAATCTGACCTGTGGTTTCGAAGTCCGGGGATCCAGTATCTCAGAGAGGTTCAGCTTTGGATCCAAGGAAGACCCCTTCCTCATTTCCACATCTCTGAACAGTCTTCTAGTATCTTTGGACCAGGGTGGGTCTCTGAGAGGAGTTTGGTTCAGCTCCTACTTTGTCAGATCCTTCCTTTCCCCTTGGCGTCTCGGCCCTGGACAACTTGTGTCCAATTCTCTCTGGAGGGCTCTGATCCAAGGTTGGCCCTGGCCTGCCTTCAGCTGCTTTGGCTGTGAGGAAGGGGAGGAAGTTTCCCTGGGTCTGTCTACTTTCCAGATAGTAGAAAGGGCTTTCTCTGTGCATAGAGAACCTTTCTCTGTAGTCTCTGATCCTTTCCCTTGCCCCTCATTGGGTCTGAGCTCTAAGCTCATCATCTCTGCTCCTCGGGGTTAGCAAGCCTGGGGAAGCCTCCACAATTGCTCCCCAGAGGGTTCCCTCTGCCTTTTAATGACTCTGCGAGCACCCTGCAGAAGCGGTACCTCAGAGAATGTGTAAGAGGGGGGGATGTAGCCCTCCTCTTGAGTCTCGCAGAAAATCCATTTTGATGGAGGATCCCACCCCCATCACCACCTGACAATGTCTCCTTTGGCAACATCCTGGAAATACTCTCAAAGATGGCTGGTCTTCCCAAACTCCTCCTGAGGAGTGTCTGTTCTTGGAGGCTTTTGGGGTTGGCCCATCTACATCTTGGATGACCCCCCCCCCCTTGCCCAGAAGATGAAGTTATTGACATGATTTCCCGCCTGGCTTGGATAAGCATTTGGTTCCCCTTTCAGACAGACCTCACTGGAGCAAGGGAATATAGTTGATGCCATAGTTGTGGGGTTGGCCACAAAGGAGGAGCTAGCAGAACAAAGCTGCTCTGTCCATCCACCGAACAAGGAGTCCAGAGCGATGGACAGAGTTGCAAACTGCATATATGCCTCAGCTACATTCACACTGAGGTCTTTAAATTATCTGGCACATTTTTCTCATTTACAAAGATTGGCTCAAGGATCTTTCAAACTGAGTCCATGTCTGCAGAGGATCTCAAGGTTTCCCCTCGGCCTGCTACTTTTTCGTCCATTGCCAATTCATTGATTAGGCTGATCTCCCATGTAGAGGATGGCACCTCACGAGCAGCCAGTTCAGGCATAGCCATTAAGAGACATGCTTGGATGAGGCTATGCAACTTCAAGGAACCCTTTAAGGTATCTTCTGTTAATGCCTCCTTTGATAGCGTCTCCTTGTTTGGGCCATCAGTGAAGGATATGCTTATTCACAGCAAGCAGGAAGGAATGACTCTGCCATGGGAGTCGTGTTTTCTACACCTGAACATACTTTCTCTAGGAATTGGCGAGTTGGTAAGAAAATGTGGTAACAGAAATATCAGGAACTTTTTCAGAACTTGTGCGAGGATACTTCCTCGAGAGGCAGAGGAGGCTTCAATGGCAGGTGTCACCCCAGGGGCAGAATAGGTCCACAAAACCAAGGCTTCAGATACTGTTCCCGGATAGGCCCTGTCAGAACTCCTGAAATGCTGCCCACCTCTGGAGGCAGTTGAGAGCTGTTTTCCCTGCACCTGGATGTCTGGACAAATGTTACAAAAAATGCATGGGTGCCAAGTAGTACATCCAGAGGTTAGTGCATACCCTCTCTCCTTCCACATCCTGTCTCAAGAAAGCAACTCCCCAGTGTTCCACTCGGAGGGATGTGCAGCTCAAGAGATTCAAAAGCTGCTACAAGAGTTATCCAGGAGGTCCCACCGAAACAAATACGATTTGGAACTTGCTTCCGTTTCTTTTTAATGCCAAAACAAGGGATCTGAGACCAATTCTGGATCTGAGCAGTCTGAATCAATATGTAAAGACAGTTCAGAATGGTTATGGTTCAGTCCATTTTGACTCTCTTTTGCACAAGGATGATTGTGCACTGTAGATCACCAGGATGCATACTATCATATAAAAATACAAGCACTCCAGGAGACACCTGCACTTTCGGCTGGAGGCCAATCACTACCAATTCAAAGCCTTGACCTTTGGACTCACCACAGCCCTCAGGGTGTTAAGCAAATGCATGGTAGTCATGGTAGCTCACTTGAGACTCAAAGAATTCCAAGTGTTTCTGTATCTCTACTACTGGCTCCTCACTGTCCTAACCAGGCATCAATTTTTACAAGCCAGAAATTACCTGCTCCAACTCTCTAGGCGTTACAATAAACCTTTTAAACGTATTTAAGCGACATAAGACTAAATAAAAGTGTTTAATCACTTTCCTCCATTATATAGTAGGACTTCAGAATCTGAAGTCTTATGTAATGGACGAAAGCACTTGGTCACTGTTGTATTTTATTATTTTGAGTAGTCTTTTATGTTGCTTAAAGTTTGAGGAATTGGAATCCGTATCTGACTGCAAGCATTACATTTTTGTTAGTATTGGTTGTTCTAGTAACGCTACGCATTTGTTGCTTATTACAATAAAGCTTGCCAAATTGAAGCAGACTCTTGTACAGACTCTGGAATTTATAGAACTCAGCTGGATACTGGGACTCGAGTGGCGTCATTACCTCTTCATCACATAATTGAGATTAGGTGCAGGACGTGCTGTTTCGTCTGTCTCCTCCAGTAAAACTAGTGTTAACAAGCTCTTTGGTTAGTGTCAGCTGCCATTCTTCTAGTTCCTCTAGCAAGATTCTTTGTGCAGATCCTTCAGTAGACACTGGTGGTTCAGTGGTCCATTCTTTACCAGCCTCTCTTATTCCTCAAATTCTTTCCAGTTTGCAAACATGTTTGTTGGTGGATCCAGTCAGACGACTTCCTGGGCAGACTGTTCAGTCTTTCTCCCCCTGTGACCAGAGATGCTTCCCAACTGGGGTGGGGGGGCATTTCATGGGAAAGATGGCCCAAAGCACATGATCCCCCTCTGGGACCAAGTTGCATATCAGTGTCTTAGAGATGAGAGCACTCTTAACATTGCAAGTCTTTCAAGAAGTTCTTCTAGGGACTATTGCAGTCCATATGGACATGTCAGTAGTCTGGTGCATCAACAAGGAGGAACCCAATGTTCTTCGTGTTTCACTGTTGCAGTCATCACACTTGGGTTATCTGCCTGCAGGTAGCCTTCAGTCAGCCCGAATACCAGAGATTTAGTATTTCTGCATCAGTTGCTGTCACTCCAGATCTGACGTCAGGTCGTCGGGGGTATAAACACAAGCAGCCGACGCCATTACACAAGTCTGTCTTGCTGAGGAGCTCGAAGCAGTTCGCATAAGTGCCAGTTGGCCGCTACCTGAGTTTTCTTTCCGAATGAAATCATCCTGATGTCTTCTAAAGCTAAGAACCCCATTGGGGATCTTTTTCTTCTAACCGATGTCAGAAAAAGTTAACAGTTGTCTTGCCTGTGGAAAGCAACCACAGCTGTCTTGCCTGTGGAAAGCAACCACAGCTGTCTTGCCTGTGGAAAGCAACCACAGCTGTCTTGCCTGTGGAAAGCAACCACAGCCGTCTTGCCTGTGGAAAGCAACCACAGCCGTCTTGCCTGTGGAAAGCAACCACAGCCGTCTTGCCTGTGGAAAGCAACCACAGCCGTCTTGCCTGTGGAAAGCAACCACAGCCGTCTTGCCTGTGGAAAGCAACCACAGCCGTCTTGCCTGTGGAAAGCAACCACAGCCGTCTTGCCTGTGGAAAGCAACCACAGCCGTCTTGCCTGTGGAAAGCAACCACAGCCGTCTTGCCTGTGGAAAGCAACCACAGCCGTCTTGCCTGTTCATAGGTTGGTACTAGGCTATCAGCCCTAGGGCCTATACAAGCCTAGCCATAACAATTCCCTGGCTATTTCTTCCCACATTATTTACTTCTGGACCCCTGGGGTGAATTTCCTTTCTCCCATCCAATCGTCAAGGTTCCTCTTGAAGAGGTCCAAAGAGGCACTCTGCTTGACATGTATGGGCAATCTATTCCAGTGTCTGGGGAGTGTCTGGGTCAGGAACCTATCCCTCCAGCATGTTTTGCTTGTTGTGATGACAAGGTTTAGATCCCTGGAGCGTGTAGCTCTGAGGGATTGGGATTTCTTTAAGTGTAGCATGTCCAACAGCTCCGGGTTTGACATGGCCTTGTATGTTAAGCAGAGATCGCCTCTGAGTAGACGATATGCGACAGAGTATAGCTGGAGTTTTTTTAAGGCGGTCAGCGTAGGGCATCTGCTTTAGGTCTGTGATTCTTTTAGTGAGGTATTTCTGAGGCCTTTCCAATTGTTGCAGATGTCTTGAGAGGTACATACCAAATGGGGCGTTGTATTCTATAATGGGTCTAATGAGGGATGAGTACAGTGGGACAATGACCTCCTTTTTTTCTGGATGAAAAGCCCTTTGTGATGAGGTGTGCCACATAGAAGGATTTCCTTCCTGTTTTACTGCTACTTTAAGTGATTTCTGCATTTTACACTGTTTATTGCACTTTAAGTTACTAATTGTTGCAAATTGTTTCTGTAGGCTACACACTAAAGTGCGCTAGCCGATTTACAGCATTTACAGCATTTATAGCATTTACTGTCTGTTTTTTTCCTTATCTCTGTAATAAAACAAAAAAATCTCTTGTTTTCCCACTTTACTGAACTAGAGTAGTCCAGTTTCAGAGTTGCTGATCCCTGGGCTTTGTTTTTAGTTCCTGTTACTGATCCATTGCCTTATTAGGAAGGAGGGAAGTTTCTTTGCTTACCAGTGGGAGTGGGAAGCACTGAGCGGCCTTTTTGTCCGATTTGGTGAAGTTTCAGCCAGAAACTAGTAGTCCATTGGTCGTTTTGGGCCAATTCCTAGCTCCCTTCAGCCCCTGCTATAAAACACGCTAAACTGTACTGCTGATCTAACCAGCATATCCTATAACTGAAAAGTTCATCTCTACTTGATTCCCAAGTAGACTATTCTCTATCTGTAAAGCCTAGCACTTACTCCTACAGTACTTGCACCTTGATAAAGCACTCTTATTATAGATAGTACCCCACCAGCCTAAAACCCACTTCCCCCGGAGTCCTTTGAAAGTTCTTTATCTACTACTTCTAGTATGTCGAGGGATCAGTTGCTAGTGTCCTTTCCAGCTCAACTGGTGAACCTGGGAATATTGAGGCAATGTTACAGTTGCCTCATGTACACAGACAATCCTCTCCTTCTCCCACAAAACACAAATACATGCGAGAGATGCAACTATACGGCCAAACTGGAGGCTGAGCTCTCTCAACATAGGACTGGCAAGACCAGACAGGAGGAGAAGGCAACCACACACAATACATACCCAGTCACACATGGTACCATCACAACTTCAAATCATACACATACTCACACAAAGACATACTCGGAGGCTCTGATCAAAAATTTACCAAAACAGCAGAGGCCACCAAAGCAGACACCCAAACTACCACCTCACGACCCAACACATGCAACACATAGACCACACAGTCAGAGTGTCAAACAGTCACAGCCCTTAAGGCCAAACAAAATGCCAGACACACTTGTCATTGGTGATTCCATAGTCACACACTGACGTCCCGCTCACCAGACTGAGTAAGGAGAAGGTCACAGTAAGCTGCCTGTCGGGCGCTAGAATCCACCACATAACGCAAACACTCAGGTCTCTCAACAGCAGGTACAAGTACGACTCAGTCATTGTCCACGCTGGTGTCAACGACCTGAGACATACCTCCTTGGACTACATGAAAAGGGACGTCGAGGAGCTCTCTGATTATGTAGCCCAGGCAGGTATGACCCTGACCTTGAGCAGTATCCTACCTTCACCTAGAATGATGCCACAATACAGTGATAAGATGATCAGCTTTAATAATTGGCTTAAATTCTGGTGTCATTCAAAGGGGATCCAATGTCTGTCTGCCTGGGATGACATGCTGGACAAGCCACGCTGCTTCAAGGGACGGCTTGCACCTGTCAACCCTGGGCTTCCGGATATTGGCAAAGGCTCTTGCCACCCCCATAGTGCCTTTTTTAGGCAAGGCTCAAATTCTAAACCTACCACCCTAGAACACCAAAAGGAAAAAAACTAAGGGTAATGCTGCTCAATGCCAGAAGTCTCAATCTCAAGATGCACGCACTCGAGGCCCTTCTCAATATGGAGAACATCGATGTCTGTGCTGTGACAGAAACCTGGTTCAAGGCTCCTGAGAGCACCCCAGCACTAACAGGTTTCACCTCATATCATGCGTTCCCGCCCCAAAATCCGGACAACACCAAGAAAGGAAGGGGGTGTCCATATTCATAAAGGACACCCACACCTCAAGGTTGGTGGCAACGCACGATGCATCGGAGACCATCCAGGTGCAATTAACCATAGGCAAGACTGCTCTGCAATTTGTAGCATGTTACAGGCCACCCTCTCAAACTCAGGAACCTCACATGGCCTTCCTGAAAACATTGGAGGATAAATGTATCTCCAAACACCATCATACTAGGTGACTTCAACTACCCTAATATAGACTGGGAACACTACTTAAGCCCGAACACTCTAACCCAAAGATTCCTGGAGTTCATAAACTCAAATGCCATGGAACAACTAGTCACCATCCCCACAAGAGGTGAAAACATACTTGATCTCATCATCACGAACATGGGATCAAAATGTTCAACACCGGAAGTATACCCCTCACTGGTGAGATCAGATCATAAACTAATCTCGCTGGAGGTACTCATCCCGCCCCCACCTGAAACAAAAAAGACCACAGTGAAAAACTTCTCAAAAGCCGATTTCACACTTCTAAAAACTAGTGTGGTCTCCTTTAAGGCCCCTGAGCCAGTGGTAAACATTACTCAAACCGCTGAATCACTTACAAATGCCTTCTACCAGCACCTACAGGACTGCATGGATCAGGCAATCCCAAACAAAACTAAGACTCTCTGTACCAAAGGCAAGCGTCCAGTCTGGTGGACCCCAGCCATAAACAAGCTCTACAACAAAAGGAGGAAGCTACTACAAGATAGAGCAAAATCCTTGAAAGGTAAGACACCTTTGATCATTATAAGTAAAAAACTAAGAGCTCTCATAAAATCATCCAAGGCAAATTTTGAGAGAAAAATCGCCAAGGACTCTAAAGACAATCATAAGGCCTTCTTTAGCTATGTTAGAAACCTAGGAGGAAACTCCCAGATATGCTCAGAATTAGATCAAAATGATGTGAAAATTACTGAACCTACACATTGCTAACATACTGGCTGACAGGTTCAGTGCAAACTTCTCCCCCCCCCCAAAAGGAGAGATATCTATTCCAGAGGATTGTAGCCCCCAAACATCTCCAACGCCCAGGTGAGAACTGCCCTCACTAAGGCAAAAAACACAGCATCCATGGGACCGGATGGTGTCCCCGGCTGTGTGCTTCATGAACTCAACGAGGAATTAAACCCACAGTTAGGACAGCTGTTTAATCTTAGCCTCACCTCAGGATACGTACCCAAGGAGTGGCGCACGGCGACTGTGGTCCCACTTCATAAGGCGGTGCCTCCACAGACCCTGGAAATTACCGCCCCATTAGCTTGACAAGCCTTATCTGCAAAGCCATGGAGAGGATCATAATGGAACTCCTAAATAAAGACATAGGGAACTTGCAGACTTTGGATCCAACCCAGTTTGGCTTTGTCAAAGGCAGATCCTGCCTCTTAAACTTGGTTGACTTTTTCGAGACAGTCACCAAGGCCATTGATGAGGAAAGGCAGTCCATACAGCCTACCTCGACCTGGCAAAGGCCTTCGACACAATACCCCACTCAGGTATCATCGAAAAACTCATCAGCTTGAATGTAAACCCATACATCACAAGATGGGTTGCAAACTGGCTAGCGACAGAACCCACAGGGTCAGAGTTGCTGGAGCCATGTCAGACTCAAAGCCTGTCACAAGTGGTGTCCCACAGGGCTCAGTCCTGGGTCCACTCTTGTTCGGCATCTACTTTTCTGAAGTACAAGCAAACACAGGAGGGTTATGGCTGACAAAGTTTGCAGATCACTGCAAACTGGGCGCCATAGTCGAAAACACATCTGACACAGATATCCTCCAGAAGGGCCTCACAGAAACGGATAACTGGTGCCAGAGCCATGGCCTGAAGTTAAACGCCAAAAAATGCATAGTATACCCTTCGGGAAAAACAAGGTTACCCCTAGCTACCATATAGGTGACAATCCACTGAGCACAGAAAAAGTCATCAGGGATCTGGGGACCCAAGTTGACAGTAGTCTTCGTTTGACACTCATGTTGCTAAAGTAGTTAGGAAAACCTTCTATATCGCCCACCTGATCATGAAGGGATTCACATCTAGATCAAGGGAGGTCATCGTCCCCTGTACTCATCACTCATTAGACCTATGATTGAGTACAATGCCCGTTCGAATGTATCTGACCAGACACCTGATGCAGCTTGAAAGGCCCCAAAAGTTCCTCACCAAAAGGATAAAGGGTCTCAAAAATATGTCTTATGCTGCCCGACTGAAAGAACTCCAGCTTTATTCAGTCTCATACCGCTTGCTCAGAGGTGACCTGTGCCTGACATATAAGGCCATGTCAAACCCAGATTTGGTGAATATGCTTCACCTCAACAAATCTAGATCCCTCAGAACCACAAGGGCGGGAGACTTAAACCTTGACACGGTTATAAATAGAACGTGCTGGAGGGACAGATTCATCACCCAGAGACTCCCTATGCTGTGGAACAAAATCCCGGTACATGTGAGGCAGAGCACCTCGCTGGCCTTGTTCAAGAGGAATCTTGACCAATGGATGGGAGATCGCAGATATACCCCAGGGATTACTTCAGTGTCACTGCTTGACAGAGGCACAGAAAAATGATAGGCATAGTTTTTATTCAAACTAAAGGGGTGGCGAAAGCCACATAACTATGGGCTAGGCTTATAAATGCCCTTGGGCAGATAGCCTAGTATGAACCTATGAACCTGACTGTTGTGGCGATGTGGTTATCGAAGGTGAGACCACTGTCCACCTGTGTCCCTAAGTTTCTTATCACACTTTCTGTGTTTAGTTTACTGCCACCTATATGGTAATTCATGGGTGCATGTTTTTTCCCAAAGGGGATAACAATACATTTCTTGGCATTGAGCTTGAGCCCATGGCTCTGGCACCAAGCATCTGTTTCTGTAAGGCCCTTTTGTAGAGTATCCACATCATTTGGGAATTCAATAATGGCTCCCAGTTTGCAGTCATCTGCAAACTTTGTTAGCCAGAGTCCCTTGGTGTTGACCTGTACTTCAGAGAAGTAGATGCCAAACAAGAGCGGCCACAGGACTGAACCCTGAGGTACTCCACTTATCACTTGTCTGGAGCTGGATTTGGAGTTGGCTACTTTTACAGTGTGGGTTCTATCAGTAAGCCATTTAGCAACCCATTGGGTGACATAGGGATTAATGCCCAACTTAGTAAGTTTATCTATGATTCCAGAGTGGGGGATGGTGTCAAAGGCCTTGGCAAGGTCTAGATAGGCTGTGTGGACCACCTTACCCTTGTCCATGGCTCTGGAGACTGATTCAAAGAAGTCAGTCAGGTTCAGGAGACAAGATCGGCCCTTCACAAACCCAAACTGGGTGGGGTCCAGTGTTTGAAGGTTGCCAATGTCTTTGTTTATAAGTTCCATGATAATACGCTCCATGGCCTTGCAGATGAGGCTTGTCAGACTGATGGGACGGTAGTTTCCGGGATCCAAGGTGGATCCCCCCTTGTGGATTGGGATAACTGTAGCTCTGCGCCACTCAGTGGGCACGAAACCTGAGGTGAGGCTATGATTAAACATGACACTTAGGTGAGGAGCCAGTTCATATTGTAGTTCATGTAGTACACAGCCGAGAATGTCATCTGGTCCCATGGATGCTGTATTCTTGGCTTTAGAGAGTGCGTTTTGTACCTGTGTGGCCGTTATTACTGGAATTTGGCAATCTTCCGGTATTGAGATGGGCCATTTAGGGGGTGAGAGGGGGGTGAAGTTGGCACTGAATCGATCTGCCAGGATATTGGCAATATCCTTTGGATCAGTATATTTAATGCCATTCTGTTTTAGCTCAGAGCAGATCTGAGCATTGCCATTTAGATTCTTGACATAGTTATAGAATGCTTTGTGGTTGTCTTTGGAATCTTTGGCAATTTTATTTTCGTAACTAGCTTTGGAGGATTTTATGAGGCATCTCAGTTTCTTACTGAGGCTGGTAAGGGAGTTTTTTGCATCCTGGTATTTTCCTCTCTTCTGCAAAAGTTTCTTCCTTTTGTTGTAAAGTTTGGTTATTCAGGGGACCACCAGATTGGCTTCCTGTTTTTGGATGAGAGCATTTTGGTTCTATTTGGGATGGCACGATTCATGCATGAGTGGATGTGCTCGTATAGTGCCTTAGTGTAGGATTCAGCAGTTGAACTTTCAGTTCCCGTCTGCATGGGTGTCATGAAGTTTGTCACGTCTGACTTGAGTAGCATGAAGTTGGCTTTGGAGAAGTAGTTTTTTATGGTGGTTTCTTTACTGGGGGGTGGGGGTGGGATGTAGATGTTAAGGGTGATTAGCTTATGGTCAGACCAGACTAACGAGGGGGTGACCATAGGTATGGAGCATTGATTTCCCATGTTGGTAATGACCAGGTCTAGGATATTGGAGCCCCTGGTGGGACTATGGATTAGTTGATACAGGGCGTTGGAATTTATGAATTCCAAGAACCATTGCGCAAAGGTGTTGGGACATGAGTAGTTTTCCCAGTTAATGGCAGGGTAGTTAAAATCACCCAGTATTAGGGTGTTTGGTTCTATCTTAATATTTTCCAGTATGTTTAGAAAGGTGTAGTGAGAATCTTGGGGTATGGTGGGGATCTGTAGCAAGCTACAATTTGGATTGCAGTCTTACCTAGTGTTAGTTGCACTTGGAGAATTTCAGACACATTGTGTTGGCCGACTAGCCTGGTGGTGTGAATATCCTTGGTGAATATTGACACTCCTCCACCTTTAGTGTTTCGGTCCTGGTTTGGTGGCCGAAAAGTGTGGTAAGAGTTGTAGCCTGGTATTGCAGGGGTGCTCTCTGGAGCCTTGAACCAGGTCTCAGTTACTGCACAGATATCGATATTCTCCATTTTTAGGAGTGCCTCGAGAGTGCATTTTGAGGTTTAGACTTCTAGCATTGAGTAGCAGTACCTTCAGATTTTGCATGCTTGTACCTGTTACGGTGGTGGTTTTGTCCTTTGAAGTTTGCCTAAAAAAGGCACTATAGGGGTGGCAAGAGCCTTGGCCAGTAACCTGAATCCCAGGGGCGACAGGTGCAGACCATCTCTGGCAAATCATCGTGGTCTGTCAATCATGTCATCCCAGGCAGACAGATACTGGATCCCCTTTGAATGACACCATAAGCTTAGCCAATTGTTGAAGTCAATCATTTTATCCTTATTATGGTATCATTCTGGGCGAAGGCAGGATGCTACTCAGGGCTAGGGTCATACCTGCCTGGGCCACATGATCCGAGAGCTCTTCCATGTCTCTTTTCATGTAGTCCAGGGAGGTACGTCTCAAGTCATTCACTCCAACATGGACAATGACAGAGTCATATTTGTACTTGTTGTGGAGTGACTTGAGTGCATGCGTTATGTGGCGGATCCTGGCACCCGACAGGCAGCTGACTGTAATTTTCTCCTTATTCAACCTGGTGAGAGGGACATCAGTGTGCCGGACTATAGAGTCACCTATGACTAAAGTGTTAGGTACATTGTCTTGCCTTAGGGGCTGTTGCTGGGTGGCACACTGGTGTTGTGAACTATGTGACACATTGGTTGTGATTGGTGTTTGTTTGCGTTTCAGCTTCAGAGGTCTTTGTTGCTTGGGCAGGTTACAGTTAAGGGCCTCTGCATATGTGGATTTAGTGTTGCTATATGTGGGTGTTGGTGGTGTGGGTTTAGAAGGGCTATGTGTTGCTTGAGATGTAGTGTGGGTGTTAACCTTCTCCTCTTGACTGTTTAGCACGATCTTGGGTGGAGAGAGCTTTGCTTCCATTTTGGCTATGTAAGTGCATCTCTCACAGGTTGTAGTAGTATTCTTACTGTATTCCTTGCCTAGTCCCTGACCACGACGTTGCTAGTTGTCGGTTTTGTGCTAGATTTAACCAATGCACTAGTAAGCGTCTGTACAATTTTGCATTTCATTACTCTGGCCGAAGGTTTAACTATATAATGCCGTCGGAACAGCCGACGACTGGAGTTCATAAAAAGCACAAGGAAAAAGAAAAGGACAGGCATCAGAGATCCAAAACAGATGGTTCGCCGGTTCTCAGTGAGGTGCTTTTGCAGCTCCTAACACCCACTACCTCAGAGCCGCAGGCTGCCTCCGACTCCCACATGGAGACAATTAGGCCGCTGGATACTCAAGGTATTGGGCCTTCGGAAACTTATCCCTCAGATGAGTCCGGAGCTGCTGAGCAGGCATCTGCTTCTGAGGGTGTTTTCAGACCTACACAGCTTTATATCTAGCCAACTTCAGCATCCAAGACAGACTAAAACAGCTTTAAAGTCAAAAACAAGTACAGCATTCTCTAGGACAGACTTCCATGCCTAAGAAACAGATGCTCAAAATGGCCGAAGACCTAATTACTTTGATCAGGGGTTCCCATCCCCCTTCTGATAAGAGGCCTAGGCAAGACACTGAGTAAGATTCCTCTGATCAGGTTTCCATTTCCTCTGACTCCTCTTCAGAACAGGGATACTCTATTCCTCCCCATGAGGATTCTGATGCTGAAGAATCTATTCCTTCAGCTTCTCCTCCTGAGGATTATTCCTTTGGGGAAACCCTGCATACCATGAGGGAGCATTTCCACTGGGAGAGCCAAGATTACTCAGAATGTAAGAAAAGGCTCAGACTTTTTTACTACCTCAGCACAGACCTCTTGGTATTCCACCTGTTCTAGACATTGTAGATGTATTTTCAGAGTCCGGCCTGTCTCCCGACTCTCTACCTCCTGCACCTGTTAAGCCAGACAGATAATACAGGGTTCCAGATTCTCATAAATTTCTATATTAAAACCCTGCTACTGACCCAGAAACTATATATCAGGGTCCCAAAGAGGTCAAGGCCTCTACTGCAAAAAACCCTGTCCCCTCAGATTCAAGGGCACTGAACAGATGGGGGAAAAATGTTTACACTTCAGCTACCTTGGCTTTAAGGGCTTTAAATTGTCAGTTTCATATGCTTAAATATCAGCAGTACTTTGTCTCAGCTAAAACAGAAAATGTTGACAAATTCTGAATGTTCTGAGAACAAGGAAATGCAGGATTTATTGCATGCAGCTGAACAAGTGGGAAAGCATACTTTGCATTGTGGTTTTGATTCACTGGAGGCCTCTTGCAGGGCCGCTGTTACAGGTTCTGTCATTAGAAGGCATGCTTGGTTAAAGGAACAGACTCTGCCTGATCATGTCAAAGCAAAATTATCGGATGCTGCATTACAGCATGATACTTTGTTTGGTGTTGATGCTTTGTTTGGTGTTAGTACTGCGGTGGTGGTGCGGTAGCGTTGTCGCCTCATAGCAAGACGTTGTTCCGTTAGATTCTCAGCTAGAGCATCTTCTGTGTGGAGGCATACATTAATGGGGCGTGCCTTCATTGAAGGTTGTGCGTCAGGGCTGGTAACCCGGTACGTAAAAATCCACTACCAATCATTAGCGGACCTGAGTTCCGCTGTGGCAACCCCTAACTGGGAAAAGCCGAAAGAAACAAACTGTTTGGTGTTAAGGCAGAAGAGGTGTGGAAGAAAATGGAGGATAAAGCTAAATCTGTGCAGACAGTAAAGGATTTCTTACAGGTACAGCCACCCAGATTTAGCAGGAACTGACCTAAGAATTGGTCATTTCCCGTGTCAGGCCACAGAGAGGCAGATACGGACACCCTAGAGGCAGACAGCCCCAGGGCTCATACAGGCCCAAACAATGGGGTGCTTCTACCTCCAAAAGCGGAGAAGACAAATCACAGCCATATAGGAAACAGTCCCAATGACTTCCCTCTGCCCATGCCAAGCATTTATCTTTTGGCAGCACCCTTAGGGGGAAAGCTAGCACTTTTTTCACAAAATTGGCACATGATCACCCAGGACAAATGGGTCTTAAATATAGTCTCTCAGGGCTACAGGTTCCACTTTCACACCCAAAGGTAAAAGGTATGCCAGACCTGCCACACAATCAATGGGCAGAGGCACGAAAACAAGTTTAATCTCTCATGGACATGAGGGCTATTAAGCCAGTGCCATAACAAGAGCAGGGACAAGGATTTTACTCAAGACTTTTCTTATTACCAAGAAAGGACAAAGCCTGGAGACCAATTCTGGACCTGTCTATTCTAAATACTTTTCTGGACGTCCCAAAATTCAAAATTTTGACTCTGCAGCAGCTTCTGCCTATACTGGGCAAGAAGGCTTGGCTTGTAACTTTGGACCTCAGAGGCATACCTGCATGTCCCAGTCAGACAATCTTGCAGAAGGTACCTCAGATTCATAGCTGGCTGAATGCACTACCAATTCTCTGCACTGCCCTTTGGCTTATCTACTGCGCCCAGGGTCTTCAAAAAATGCCTGGCACCAGTAATTGCATTTTGCAGACAGAGGAATTCAAATATATCCCTACTTGGTCGACTGCCTTATTCAAGCAGAGACCAAAGACATTCTACTAAAGCATCTGGCGTTTGTAAAAACATTACTAATTTGCCTAGGGTACACAGTAAACGAAAAGAAATCAAAACTAGAACCCTCTCAAGAGATAATATTCCTGGGTGCAAGCTTAAATACAACTGCCCAGATGGCTTATCTCACGCCAGAGAAAGGCAACTGACTTCTTACTTCGAAAGCATGGCAACAAAGACCCAGTTATCTGCAAGAAAAATTCTGCAGGCTCTAGGCTACATGGCATCCTGCATTCTGCTAATTCCATATGCAAGACTGCATATGAGGAAACTACAATGGTGTCTAAAAAGTGTTTGGACTCAACATTGCCATAGCCTGGAATCATTAATTTCACTTTGGTGCCAACATTCTCAGGACCTGGAAACCATCATTCCTATCTTACCATGTCTGAGGACAGAGCTTTGGTGGGCAGCAGCATGCAACCACAACAAGGGACTGCCCTTTACTCAACCCCACGTCACCCAGACACTAACCACAGACTCTGACTATGCCTGGGGGGGGGGGGGCACACATGGATGGCAAGTGCATTCAGGACCACTGGAGTCGAAGTCAAATTCATCTGCATATCAAAAAGAGATGCTAGCTCTGCAGCACGTTCTAACGCCTTTCAGATCCCTACTGTAACCAGGACACCCATTAATAAAAACAGACAACACCACAGTTATGTGGCACATCAACAAGCAGGGGGGGGAACCCACTCTGCAGGCTAGTCATGACCCTGTGGAACATGGCCTTGGAGATGCAGGTCCATCTGCAAGCTCAATTTGTGCCAGGGGAAACAAAACTCACTGGCAGATGACTAGCAGAAATCTCCTAGACCCACACGAGTGGCAATTGGAGCCCAGCGCCTTCAGCCTTCTGATTCAGAAATGGGGGACCCCAGAGATGGATCTTTTGCCTGCCCCTGCAATCACCAGCTCAGCTAGTTCTGCACCAGGACACCTCACAGCAGGGCCTGGAAAGTGGGTGCCCTATCCTTCCAGTAGGCAAATCTTTTAAATCTGTCCTTCCAAATCTGCCCCTTCTCACAAGAGTATTGCTCAAGGTAAGACGGGACAGACCAAGGACAATTCTGATTGCCCTGGACTTGGCTATGCCAGCACTGGTACCCACTACTGTGCAGCTTGTCACCAGTACCACCCTGGCACCTACCCCAGTACCCAGCTCTGCTCTATCAGCAGGGGGACAGATCTTGCATCCGCAACTGCAAACTTTAAATCTTGCAGCCTGGCTTATTCCTTGAATTCTCCCCAAGTAACCAGCCTAAGCAAGCAGGTGCTGGACGTCATTCTTGAAGCTATAAGACCCAGTACAAGGAAATCCTATGCTGATAAGTGGAAAAGGTATTGCTCCTGGATTCAGTCTAAGGGAGAGGAGACAACTCTGCCCTCCCTGCCTCTAATCCTGGATTACTTAGCAGATCTACTCCACAGAGGCCTATCCTTTCCCTCCATTAAGATCCATACCTCTGCCATCTTGGCTCATTACAACTCTGAGCCACGCCTATTCTCACCCTCTCAAGCAATTTCTGAGGGGGGCAAGCAACTTAAGGCCACCAAGGAGAGCACCCACCCCTGCTTGGGACCTTAACTTTGTACTGGAAAAGCTCACATTGCCCCTTTTGAGCCGGCAGCATCCGCAGACTTAAAATTCCACTCTTGGAAAACAGCATTGCTCCTGGCCATCACTTCGGCAAGAAGAGTGTCTGAGCTACAAGCACTTATGGCCGTGGAACCCTTCATTTTTCATGCGGACAGGGTCTCCCTCAGGACAAACCCTTTATGCCCAAAGTGGTGTCCAGCGTGGCTCTCAGCCAATCTGTCCATTTGCCAACCTTCTTCTCTCATCCTCAAAATAAAGGGGAAAGGATCCTGCACTCCTTGGATGTGCACAGACAACTCATTTTACCTGGATAGGACTAAGCCCTTCAGGAAATCTTGACCAGTTCCTACTCTGTTTTTGCACCAGGGGCAGAGGGCAAGGCCATTTCATAACGATTTCCAAATGGATAGCACACTGTATCCATTTTTATTACAAACACCATGGGAAACCAACCTCTAAGGGGATCAGAACACATTCCACTAGAGCAACTTCTACCTGTACAGCATTCTTCAGAGGAGTCCCTACCAGGGACATTCTGGAGGCTGCTACCTGGAGTTCTGTACACACATTCACCAAGCACTACCACCTGCCTATATTTTCCAAATCCAGGGCAGGTTTTGCAACTGCAGTCCTGCAGGGCATAGTAGCCAGCTCAACCACTTTTCAACTGCTTCCATCCTTTCTACAGCTTTGGGAATCAACCCAAGTGTGATGACTGCAACAGTGAAACACAAAGAACATAGTACAGTTGTTACACTTACCATAAATGTAGATGTTAGTGTATTCACTGTTGCAGTCCTGGTTTCCCTCCCTGTAACCCCCTCCCCCCGTGTATAATACTCACCCCTTGCAGGGGTATGGGTATTGGTATTTACTTTTTACTGGTGGAGATTTTTCCACCATAACTTAGCTTATTGTGGGGGGGGGGGCAAGAAAAACTGATGTAATGGCGTCTGCTGCCTGTGTTTTTACCCCTGACAATCTGATGTCAGACCTGGAGCGACAGCAACCGATGCAGAAATACTAAGGCTCTGGTATTCAGGCCGACTAAGGGCTACCTGCAGGCAGATAACCAAAGTGTGATGGCTGCAACAGTGAATACACTTTAACATCTACATTTATGGTAGGTGTACACAACTGTACTTTCTTACCCCTTGTGCAGAGAGGCGACAAGGATCTGAAAGTGGGTGGTCTCTTCAGGCAATTTTCTTATTGCAACCACATACTGGGAAAAACCAGTGCACTGGCAGACTCGATAGGTCCATTCGGATTCATCACAAGTGGTCCCTCAAACATTAGTGAATATGATCTTCATTTGCTAGGGCCAGCCTTGCTTGCGACCCTTTTGTTTCTTCCCTCAAGTGCAGCAAGTACTTTGCTCTGATCCCCCTTCTGGGGGAGTCACCAAGGGGTGATCTGATTTCACAATTGGCCCTGGGAATTTTCTATTCTTATCACCCTCTTCCTCTGATTCAGAGGTTCCTACAGAATGCAAGCAGGCTGAAGAGCTTGGTCATTCTCATTGCCCCCTTTTGGCCTTGACAGGTTTGGTTCCCCTTCCTCTGGTCTCACTTAAGATATCCTCCATGGATATTGGATACAGGAAACCCACTCAGGATCTCCTGCCTCATCCATCAGGAATTAAACATCCCAATCTCCACACCCTCAAACTGACTGCATGGTTTCCCCACTTCCAGTGATAGACCCCAGTTTGACATTATCTTAGCCTCTCAAAGCATCCACCAAGAAAGTTTACAGAAACAAATGGAAAAGATTTTCTGTTTGGGCTTCCACTCAGAATATTGACCCCTTTTCAGCCCTTACCTTGGCTATTCTCCTATTTCTCATTACTCTTTAAGGAAGGAGCCAGTTTTTTATTATTACACTTCAGTTGGCAGCTATTTCTAATATCCATGTGGGAATAGAATTCTCTGGCGTCTTCCAGATTGCATAAAGCTTTCATGAAGGGAAGTCTTCCTTCTTCAACCTCCAATAAAAAATTATCTTCTCTTTGGGATTTGACTGTGGTTTTTCAAAGGTCAACTCAAAAACCCTTTGAACTGGCGAACAAATGCTATATGAAACTTCTTTATTGGAAGACTATTTTTAGTAGCTATCACATCGGCAAAAATAATTCCTCCTTGCATCATTTTCCATAAGGATAGGGTGTCTCTTTGAAACAAACCTTCATTTCTGCAGAAAGTGGCTACTGAACCAAACCTTCATTTCTGCAGAAAGTGGCTACTGAGGCTATCATTAACCAGTCAATTCAATTACCAGTTTTCTTTCCAAATTTTACAAGAAAAGGCGAATATATGCTGCACCTTCTTGATGATCATAGGCAGTTACGTTTTTATCTTCACAGAAGTCTGATTAGGAAGTCTGATTAGCGGTTTGTGTCCTTTCCCCTAACCATTTGGGTCAAGCAGTTTCCAAAATTACTCTAACCAAAAGGATCACTAAATGTATTTCACAGATTTATTTTCAAAAAGGGTTAGAGTTGCCTTGTCCTCATAGAGCTCACTCCACTAGATCTATAGCTGCTTCATATGCCTTTTCGTCAAGAGCCTCCATTGACATCTACACTGCAGCCACTTTGTCTAAAACACATACCTTTGTTGTGCATTACAAGTTAGACATGGTTTCCAGAAGCAGAGCTTCCTTTGGTTCGACATGTCCATGAAGATCTCTCGAGAGTTGCTTAGCTGGAGAGATTGATGCATTTGTGAGGAAGAATGAAAAGGACAACATCAGATTTAGAAGTTATGTACTTTCTGTAATTTGGCATCTGTTGTCAATTTTCATTTTTTGTCACCTTCCTTCCCAGCCGTCCCCCGGTTCAGTCACTCCTAGACACATCTTTGGATGATACAAGAACCATCGTGTTCCTGGTTTGAGCCTCAGTCTTAGTGTCAGTCTGTGTCTATAACACAGTAGGGGTAAGGCAGCAAACTCAGTCTGAGGAGTTGGGGATGGAATAGGGCATTATGGGTAGAGGAAGGAGTTCAAGATTTGGATCCAGAGTCTTGTAGATGCGGCTGAGTTGGATCCAAGACCCATTCATGAGGAAGAATGAAAATGGACAACACATGCCAGGTTTTGGTAAGTATATAACTTTTAATTCTAATATCCAGAAAAGTACTACCACATCTTGCAGATTGACTCACCCTGGCCTTCTGCGGTCCCTCACCCTGGCCTTCTGCGATCCCTCCAGAGTTGTATGCTGTTTTGGATACTTCTGTGCTTTCCAGGCTCATGACTCCCAGCCTCCTATTCCAAAGAAACCTGACATGTTCTATAAAGTGTCTGAGGGTCAGAAGTTTTAATTAACATCTTCTGACCCTACATTAAGTTCTCTGGCTACTGATGAGCCTTTTAAGTTACTGTTCTCTGTTACTTTTACTATCTTACAAGGATGGCAAGGCTGTGGACAGGTATGGGGAAAAGTTTATATGTCTGTGCTGTTGGCTTTCAGGGCCATAAATCTCCAGACCCATACAACAAGCTATATACTTGGCTGTTCTTTCTGAACTTGGTGTTCTGTCTGATTCATATGCAGTCTTCTGCCTTTTGAGTTCTGCTTCCCAGGCATCTTGTCACTGTCAAATGCAGTTGTGATGGATTCTTCCTTAGACAGTTGGAATCTGTCTGGCTCTGTTGCTGTGCTCTTAAAGACCTTGCTGGGTAAGGGAAAAGTCATGTAGTACCTTAAACAGGCTTTGCTCCTTTTCCTAAATTTTCAGAGAAATTACCAGTCTAAATTTATCTTCTTTCATTATTAGTAAAGACAGCTGGCCAGAGGTAAGAGATCTTCCAAGAGGGGATTTCCTGATTATCCTCCTCGGGGTACCAAGGGTCAAAAGACTGCTTTTCCTGACAAATTTACCTCTATTTGGCATTCAGCTAAGTTTGCCCCTCTGCCAGACTCCTCTTTCCCCCTCAGACTGACTGTCCTTTTCAGTATGGCAGCAAATCACCACAGAATATCTGCTTTCCATAATTAAAAATATGGAAGTCCTGTCTTACCTTCTTGGGCATTTCTCAACCTCCTCTTGCCAGCTTCCTCACTTTTCTTTGAATCTTTAAAACCCTTTGGTGCAGGGAACCATTCAACCTGTTCCCTGTTAGCAGGACTAAGGGTTTTATTACAGAGGATTCTTGAAGGCCCATTCTAGATCTTTGCCAACACATTCTAAGTTCTCTTACTCAAGATGTTCTCTCCAAATCCGTTTCGTCTGCCTTCCCCAGACCTTTCTGGTCTCTAGATCTGAAGGATGCCTACCTTCACATTCCCGTTCACCCTCACCAGAAAACTTTTGCATTTTTCTCTTTCCTCATATTGGCAGTTCTCTGCTTTGCCTTTTGGTCTTCCTTCAGTTCCAGGAGTATTTACCAACTGTCTGGCCCTGGTGGTAGCCTTATGCAGACTTAAGGGAGTTAGTCTTCCCATATTTGGCTGACCTGATTTAATCTGCCTCTCAGCAGCTTTTGCTTCAGTAGCTAGAATATACTATGCTTCTGGTCCGTAGGGTGGGGTTCACTTTTAAATCTGTTGTGCCCCTTCTCTGATCAACTTTTCCTGGGTTTTCAGTTTCAGACCTTTGCCAATTCTGGCTTTGCTTCCTCCTCCCAAGTTTTTTTTCCTTAACAGTTTGTTACTGTTATCTTCTGTGTTTTCAAGTGGTTCCTGCAAGAAAATCTCTTAAGAGATCTGGGGTTCATGGCATCCACCATTCATATGGCCCTCTTTGCCAGACACCGTTTCAGTGGTATCTCAGAACTGTTTAGTTACAACATTGCCATCTTTTGGACTTTATCTCTCCCTTCCTTGCCTCAAGCTTCAGTTCCTCTGGTGGATTCATCAGACTTCTCTGAATCTTGGCCTGCCTTTTCTGGCTCCTCTCCCCAGTCAGGACCTATATACAGATGATTTTGTTTCAGAGTTTGGGCACCTCTTCCAACAGCATCAGGAGTTTAGGGAGTTTGTTCTAAAGGCAACTTGTGGACCATAGCAACATCATAGAGATGAGAGCTCTGGTTTTGACTTCATAATGTGTACTCCTTTTGGGTCCCAGGTCCTTTGAAAATTTTCAGACAACACCTTTGTTATGTGGTGCATAAATAAGCAAGGAGGCCAAAATCTTACTTTGCAGACTGGCTGTTCAGGGATGGGATTTTGATTTGAAATCAAGTGGCACTTCAGGCAGTCTGCATTCTCCACTTTCACAGTCCTAGTGGTAGACAATCTGAGCAGGTCCAGAGCAGACCCTCATGAATGGATGCCCCCACCGCGGGGTGTTTCTAGACATTGCACATTGGTGTATTCCTTAAGTAGATCTTTGTTTCCTCTCTGAACAGGCAACTTTTCATCTTATGTTCGAGTGCCAAGTTGTGTGGCTTGGAGAGTAGATGCCATGCCCAACCAAGAGTCCTGCACAAAATCCTGTGGAACAGGCCAAAAACCTTGTTGGTGCCTCCCTTTTGGCCCCCACACAGCACTGGCTCCCCCTTCTGTTTCATCCAAGAACCAATCACAAGTTGTCACTAGATGGGTCTTCACAGGTCAAAGGGATCTCTCATTCACCCTCATTTACTCACCCTTCATTTGATTCTTTGGATTATAGGGTTTAGATTCCTTTTAGACAATTTTCTGAGGATGCATTTTGGGTTTTGCATGAGGTCAGGAAAACCACTACTAGAAAATCCTATATGGCTAACTAAGAGATTTTCTGTTTTGGTGTCCTATGAACTTGATCCTCTTTGTGTGGGTATTCTACTTTTGTTAGGGTGGAGCTACTCTATTCTGGCATGGCATACTCATTTGTTAAAGCTCATTTCTCAGCCATCTCTGCTTGTCTGTCCTTCAATGTGCCCCTTTCTTACAAGCTTGAAGTCTAACAATTTCTGAAGGTGTCCTTCATATTGGACACCCAAGAAATCCTTTTCCTTCTCCTTGGGACCTTAATTTTGTTCTTAAAGCTGACTCCACCGCCATTTGAGCCTGCAGTTTCTTCTTTACAGCTCTGTACTTGGAAAACTGTTCAGCTTGTGAATTGATCTTCTGCGAGTAGAGTTTATGAACTGCAGGCAATCATGGCAGTTCTCTCCTGTTTTTTCCAGAGAATTTCTCTTCATACTAATTTATTCTTTTATATACCCAGGGTAGTTAATATGTTTACAATTTTATACCTTTCATCTTCCTTATTGCCCCTTTTCCACAGAATGATAGTGAGAGGATTCTTGCATTTGATCTGCATATCCAGCTCGTATTACCTTGGATAAGTCTAAGCATACAAGTATGTATGATCAACTTTATTTTTCCATCCCAAGTAATTGGGTTTAGCTGTTTCTAAGCAAGCCATCAATTCTTGGATTTCTAAGGCCATTTCTTTTGCTATTCTTTTTATGGTTGGCAGCTTCCTTTTATTTGTGCTAATTCTGCAAGGGTGGTAGCCTCCTCTGCTTTTTTTAAGGGTCTGGATACTAAATCCATTTTGGAAGCTATTTCGTCTTCTGTACACAAATTTACTGAACACTTCAAGTTGGATTTCATTTCTGAGTCCGGAGCTGGTTTTGCCTGGGCTATCCTGCATTGTTTATTGGAGGGCTTTTATGTGGCTTCCTCCTCCCATCCTCTCCGTTAGTTTTTGTACACCGCCTTAAATACTGCAACAGTGGTAAGGAGAGACATAATACAGTTGTATAAGATCTTACCCTAACAGATGTACTACTCCTTTTGGTTGTATTCCATCCCTCTTTGTTTTGCTCCATTTCTTCTCTGGTGGAGGGGTGGTTTTTCACTTTCTGGATGCACATGTACTTTTCCTCTTGAGGTTCTTTTGTTATCCTAGGGCAGTTCAGTTTTGAGGAATAGGTGCTCGTACATCACTTTTGTATCTTGCTTGGACAATGGACATACGTTTGGCATGTAGCATCTAGAAAGAACTATGGTTTTAGTATGCTGGCTGGTCTTTTACCTATCCTCTGCAGGATATCCCTTTAGTAAGGAATACTGTAGCAGTGAGAAAGTATGGCATCTATTATGGTAAGATCTTGCACAACTGTACTTTCTCATCAGAGTAAACCTAATCCAAATATAAGTAGATAGTGGTGTATTTTTTTCCAAAAATGTGTAACTGATGGTATCTGTTTGTAGCTCAACACTGCATATAGTGCTGTTTTAGATTTTCATAGTTTTTATTCAGTTTTCTGTTTAGAGGAACCTGCCTGACTTAGTAAAAACAAGTTCATCAAATGAATATTTAGAGGTTCTCCAAATTGGGCTGAAACAAGCCCAGGTAGAGAGTGCTTGCCCATGGTAAAGGGAACTTGGTGTACAGAGTAGGTGCTCTTTGGGGGGAGAGAGAGACAACAGAGTAGGTGCTCTTTGGGGGGAGAGAGAGACAACCAAAATGAAGAGCAACATTGGTGAAGATGGAAAATATTCCTGTCAGAAGGAATTCTGAGAGCTGCTGTTAGAAATCATTTCCCAGAAATTCAAGACTGAACTAAAGGTACTAATTGTGTGTGTTAGTTGAAAACCATAAGATTTTTATTTAGTTTGGAAGAACTACGCTCTATTTGAACTTGCATGTAATTGCACTTATAAAGGTTAGTTTAATCAGCTATGATGTTCTTCATTCCACATTGCTGCAGTCCTAACTATTGAGTAGTCCGCTGTCCAGTCGGCCCGAATACCAAAGTATATGGCTGACGTCGGTCAGGGCGCATTAGACTGACGTCAGTACGTCAGGGTACTAATGCGCATGACCGACGTCATATCCTCAGTCTTTTTTGCCGCATGGTCCGATGCAGAAGCAATTTTGCGAGTGCAGGTTGGCGTTCTGAAAGTTTCTGAAGTCAGAGTTTCAGACCGAATCAAAGTTGGCTAAGTACCCCGTTGGGGAATATTTTGGTTTTTTCTTGCCTCAGTATTTAACCGGATGTCAGAAAAAGTGAATAACTGTATTTCTTGTGGGAAACAGATACCTCATAGGGATTACCATACTTTGTGTATACCTTGTTTAGGGCCTGAGCACGCGTTGTTGGATGCCGCTCTTGTGCTAGATGTAACAAACGCACTATTAAGAGAAGGTTAGACTGTGCCAGGTTAGTTTTGGGAAGCGTTGTAATTATAAAATGCCGCCGGATGCTCCGCGCCCGCTTCGCCAAAAGCGCAAGGACAAAGCAGCAAAGTTTAGAGTGGAAGAACCGACAGTCCCTGACGTCGGTTCTTTAGAAGGCTCAGTGGAGCCGGAGGTTCTGCCAGGTGTTTCTTTGGAGTCTCGGGGAGAGACTTTACTGTTACAGGATGTATCCTCTCAGGAAGTAGGCCAGGCTGAGGGGGCTTCTCAGGTGGCTGTTCTTCCCTCTCTTCCTAAGGTGGTTAGAGCCTCCCTTCTGTTTCCAAGGCTTCTTTGAGAGGCAGGCCAAGTTTAGCTTCAGTGGGGGTTTCTCCTAGTGCTTCAGGGTCTTTGCCTAAGAAACATATGCTTAAAATGGCAGAGGATTTGATTACTATGATTAGAGGTTCTATGCCCCATCCTGATAAGAGGCCTAGGGTGGAACCTGAGTTTGAGAGTTTTGAGCAATGTTCGAGGCTTCTGAGTCTTCTGAAGACTTGCAGGAGTATCCTCCTTATTCTGATTCTGATGTGGATGATTCTACTCCTTCAGCTTCTCCTCCTGAGGATTTTTCATTTTCAGAGACTCTGCATTCCATGAGGGAGCATTTTAAATGGGAAGGTCAAGATTTCTCTGATTCCAGGAAGAGGCTTAGGGAATTCTTGTTTTTACCCCAGCATAGGCCTTTAGCTATACCTCCTGTTCTGAATGTGGTGGAAGATGTTTTTGCAGAGGCTTCCCTGAATCCTGATTCTTTGCCTCCTGCCCCAGTTAAACCGGATAGGTACTATAGGGTGCCTGAAGCTCAAGTATCTTTTTAAGAGTCCTAGGGCAGACCCGGAAACTGTCTCTCAGGGGCCTAAAGGTGTGAAGGCCTCTGTTAAAAATCCTGTTCCTCCTGATAGAGGCAAGGGCTTTGGACAGATGGGGAAAGAAAGTGTATACTTCTTCCACTTTAGCCATGAGGGCGTTGAATTGTCAGTTTCACATGTTAAAATATCAGAATTACCTCCTTTCACAATTGAAATCTAAGGTGGATGCTCTGGCAGAAGGTATTGAGTGTAAAGAGTTGCAGGATTTAGTTCATGTGTCTGAACAGGTGGGTAAACATTCCTTGCAGTGTGGTTTTGATGCTGTGCAGGCCTCCTCGAGGGTGGCTGCCACTGGTTCTGTTCTTCGTAGGCATGCCTGGTTGAGAGATCAGAATTTAGCTGAGCATGTTAAAACAAGGATTTTGGATGCTCCTTTGCAGTCTGATGTGTTGTTTGGTTCGCCTGTGGAAGCAGTTTTAAAGAAAATGGAGGACAAGGCTAAGTCTATGCAAACTGTTAAGGATTTTTTGCAGGTGCAGCCTCCGAAGTTTAGTAGAAATGGGCCTACTAAGGGATGGACTTATCCTGCTTATGATTCCCAGTCTAGGGGTAGGTCTAGACATGGTAGGGGCAGAGCTCAAGGTTCTTTTAGGCCTAGGACAGGGAGTTCCCCTGCTCAGACTTCTGGTGAGGGCAGGGGTCAGTCCTTTCGTAAGCAGACCCAATGACCTGCCTTTTCAGCTGCCAGTACATTCTCGCCTGGCAGCACCTTTGGGAGGAAGGCTGTCTCTTTTCAAAGAAAATTGGGATTTAATTACCCAAGACAGATGGGTTCTGGATATCATTCACCACGGTTACAGGTTTTATTTCCATACCTTGCCTCCTTTCAAAGGCATGCCAGACATTCCTCCTCTACAAAGAAAAGAGGCTCACAAGCAAATTTCTCTGTTGCTCCAAATAGGGGCCATTCAGCCAGTTCCTGTGCCAGAAAGGGGCCTAGGATTTTATTCTCGCCTGTTCCTAGTACCGAAGAAGGGGAACACGTGGAGACCAATTTTGGATTTATCTATCCTCAACACTTATCTGGACATTCCCAAGTTCAAAATGTTGACGTTACAACAGCTTTTACCTCTGCTGGGCAAAGATCACTGGATGGTAACTTTAGATCTCAAGGAAGCTTACCTTCATGTGCCTATAAGACTAAGTTGCAGGAAGTATCTGCGCTTCGAGCTGGAAATTCTCATTATCAGTTCTCTGCATTGCCCTTTGGCTTATCCACTGCCCAGAGTATTCACAAAGGTTCTGGCTCCAGTGATAGCTTACTTCAGGCTAAAGGAATTCAAATCTATCCTTACTTGGGCGACTGCCTGATTCTAGCTCAAGAAAAGGAAGACCTTCTACAGCATTTGGATTATGTCATAGCAGTGCTAAGATGCCTAGGGTATTCTGTGAACGAAATAAAGTCCAGTCTAGTACCCTCTCAAGACATGTGCTTTCTGGGTGTGAGACTGAATACAGCAGCCCAGATGGCCTTTTAACCCCGGACAAACAAAACAATCTTTCCAGTTACTTCCATCAACTATCTCTTCAGTCCGGGCTGACTGCAAGGACAGTCCTTCAAGCCTTAGGGTTCATGACATCTTGTATTCTGGTGCTTCCCAATGCCAAACTGCATATGAGGAAGCTGCAATGGTATCTCAAAATGTATGGACACAGCACTGCCAGGATTTGGACACTGTCATTCAAATAATACCTTGCATTCAAAAGGAATTTTTGTGGTGGGCTCAGGAATGTCACCTAAACAAGGGACTCTCTGTGACCCGCCAGAGGCGAGTCAGATTCTAACGACAGATGCCTCAGACATTGCTTGGGGAGCTCATCTAAATGGAAAGTGGATACAAGACAAGTGGCCTGCCAGACTACAGCATCTACATATCAACATGAAAGAGATGTTAGCAGTCCAGTTTGCATTAATGGCTTTCAAGGAGTTACTTCTTCCAGGGCAGGTGTTGATTCTAACAGACAACACAACTGTCATGTGGTACATCAACAAACAAGGGGGAACACATTCTTACCCATTGTGCAGGCAAGCAATGATTTTATGGGAGACTGCGCTCAGCTTGCAACTAACTCTTCAGGCAAGGTAACAAGCCCAGGTAGAGAGTGCTTGCCCATGGTAAAGGGAACTTGGTGTACAGAGTAGGTGCTCTTTGGGGGGAGAGAGAGACAACCGAAATGAAGAGCAACATTGGTGAAGATGGAAAATATTCCTGTCAGAAGGAATTCTGAGAGCTGCTGTTAGAAACCATTTCCCAGCAATTCAAGACTGAACTAAAGGTACTAATTGTGTGTGTTAGTTGAAAACCATAAGATTTTTATTTAGTTTGGAAGAACTACGCTCTATTTGAACTTGCATGTAATTGCACTTATAAAGGTTAGTTTAATCAGCTATGTTTTCCATATACATGGGGAATGTGGACATTCTGGCACTAGTTGTAGCCAAAGCCTTGACCTATAGATTACCAACATGATATAATTTCTCTAGGAAAGAGACTCGTGGTGTGCTGGTAATGTGTGGATCAGTATGCCAAGATGACCATAGCACAGCAGTTACTACATATCATAGTGGCTGTAGCCAGAAAGGATGATTGCCATAGCCTACTCAGTATCTACCTCAAAGATGGTGCCACCGTTAAAATGGCTATCCTGGGAGGAGAATCTTGAGATTCCTCCTTTAAACAGAATTCTCACCTGGAGGAATGGAATCTAACTGATGAGGCCAGAAACTTATAAGCCCAATTAATTGAAGAACCACCAAGACCCTTCATGGACTCTGAATTAACTGATTGTTAGGATTGTGGTAGTGAAGAAGCCTTCACTTGGCAGACCTGGTGTTGCCTCAAATGCACAATGAAAATTATCATAGTGGGACATTTTCTCCAAGTGATTTGGTCATTAAAAATTCTTTACCTTTGCACTACACATGATAATGTACCAATTGTCAAACAGCACTTCCGCAGTATTGAAATGCGTCTGGCAGCTCCTTTTGCTGGTGGAAAAACTTTAGCACTGCTTTCCCTACAGTCATGCCACTGAACTAGAAAGTAAACTTTAACCGCAGTGACATGATAGTGAAAGCATGACGTGCATTCATTGATCTTAATGGGTTCACGATGGTGCACCCATTAGTCTATGGATGCAGAGCTCACTTTTATTACAGTGACGGGATGGACCACAGTAGATTACATAGATTATTATATTAAAAAGCTTAAGAGCTTCCTATTAAAAAAAAAAAAAAAAAAAAAAAAGCCCAAATACTAAATTACATAGCATACGTACATTGTGGTACTTTGTAGATGTTGTAAAGCACCTACGATAATTACCAAATCAGTTTGTTGCATAACTAGGTCCTTATCTTGTTAGTGTTATGGACAGATACTGAGGGGCAGGATAAGAAAAATGATGGTTGATAAATTCTTGTTTTTGCTTAATGTTCTAAGAATATAGACATCTCAGACAGTAATGCTTCTGAAAGTTTTATTGTAGTAGAAGACTATTATGAAATCTTGTGCAAATCTGAGCTGTAGCAAAACCTGTGTTAGTCAACTTGTCATGATCATAGCTGCTTCACAGCATCAAGCAAGTGCCGTGATGCACCTATGTTGTAATTTAGTATTTATTTAGGCCATTTTTTTTTTTTTTTTTTTATTGAAGAGCTCTGTAAACCTATTAGGCCATGGCTCAAGTCTACTGTGGCCCATCCTGACATCACTGTAAGCAGAGCAAGCTCTGCATCCATAGACTAATGGGTGCAGTTTCACACGTGGTAGTGTGCCCTTGTGTCTATGAATCCACTTCACACTTTCATTACCATGATGCTACTGGGATTAAAGTTTTTAGTTCATTGGCATGATCATGGGGAAAGACGAAAGGCTATACTACCCACTAGTTCAGGGGATATGATTCTGGAAGGCATTTCACAATGTCTGGAATATTGTGTGCAGTTGTGGAGAGCCTTTCTTCAAAAAGACATTGACAGAGTAGGTATTTCAGATTAAGAAAAACATCTGTTAATTTTCTTCCATGGAAGGCATTTAAACCATACAGAAGAGCTGAGTAAGTATAGTTTTGGGAATGGGGTGGTTGAATAAAGGGACAGTATATTTCTGTGCCCTGTAGAATCCTTGGGGGGTAGTCTGTGGCTAGCATTTTAGATGAGGGATCCAGTAGTCCAAGACCTCCCATCTCCACAAACCAAACCATCCCACTAACACTAGATTCGGTGATGTCAACAATAAATAAAGCACAATGGAGAGAGACATGTCATGCAGTGCTTGCACCTTTTCTGGAACAGACTCACTCCATGTTAAAAGAAAATTCCATCTTTGTGTGTGATCGTATCTTTGTTGTAAAAGGCATTTTAATAATTTAATATAAGTCTAGGTGTGTATTATAAAATTTTAATGTTTTTCCACAAAACTGCTGACCTGAGGCTTTGTATATTATGATCTTGTTTTTGTGCTTTCTTGTCCCCTTCCCAGAATCCATTTAGTTCCCCTTTATAATGAGTCATGCTATACATAAAGAAGTGATACTGTCTTCCTTACTCCATTTACTTTGTGGTAGCAGTGAGTCAGAGGCATCTTAAATGCCTTTTGTAGCAGGAGTGCTTGTATTTTATTCCTGAATAACTATTGTATACATTTATCTCACAGCCTGTTCAAGCAGCTCAGAGCAATTTTACAACCCAGCCAAATAAAGTAGCTAAATTCCAGGCTTTTGTATGAATTATTTTGTGGTCTTATCCTATGAGCATCAACACTCATCCTTCCCCAACCTCTTTCTGGGGTATCAAAGCTAGCACTGTACACCAGGAACTGTTAAATGACAACCTATTCTGTTACTCAACAGTATCTGTAGCAGTAGAAGGATTTTTTTTAATTTTCGTGAGTGTTGGAGAAATGTGCTAACTTGCTAAAATGCTTGCTATTTTGCTCAAAAGTATTTTGCAAGCACAGTATTAAAAAAGTGCAACTATATATGTTGAATTTGTTGGTATATTTTTTTAAGCTGAGGCACAAATCCCTTCATATGCTACATTTTCTAATTCAGTTGTATTGCTTACCCCTTTGATTTTGTTATAATGCTGTATACCAACGCTTCATCAAAGCCATAATCCTCAAGCACAACAAATCACCAGTTGTGTGGCAAGACTAACACTATCTTTTATAAAGCTATTACAGGAAATGCAGCTTGCAACTGAATCACTAGACAATAAGTGGTCAACTATTACAGTTGAGATTTTTAAATGCCCGAAGTGGGACATCTTACTGAAACCTTGATCATGTAAGACCAACCATGCCATCATTTAAATGAAGAAAAATCTTACCAAAGTAGATTCCTGTGTGCAATTTTGGTTATTTATCTTGTTTTGTAGGATATTAAGATTACATAAATTTAGTATCAAAGCTTTGTGACATTTTCAGATGTCAGACATTTTTCTTCTAATATATGAAGAAAGGTGCCATTTTAATGTCCCTAAATTCCAAGACAGAACTGCCCGAGTCAGTATTGCTGTGAAGGGTTGGTAACTCTACCAATTAGGTACACTGATACTGTTTGCATTCAGTAAAGGCAGTGGAAAAAGTTTCACAGCCCTCTCTAATAGTAGCTTCTGACCTGCTGAGATGAGCAGAAATAATTGACACTAAGATTGTGGGAAGTGCCTTTTAGGGAGAACTTCACATTTCCGTGCGTCTCTGCTGTACCATGCAAACAGACTATTTCCTCTGCCAAAGTATGTTAGAATTTGAGCTTTAGTGGGTGGGCTTTCTATTTCCTGCAATTCTGAGGCAAGGACATGAGTTTCATGAATTCCAAGCAGGTTTCTATTACTTGGATAATACTGGAACCATTTTGTAGGGAGAAAATCATCCAAAGGATTGGCTATCTGTAGGAGTGGGTGGGTTTTTTGTTTAAGCAATGCAGCTCTTTCTTCAAAATGGAGTTGCTCAACTGGTTGGGTGTTCACAAATACACTTCTAGTATGTCTGGCATGTTGCCTCTTGAAAAAGGAGGTAAGGTGGGTACTGGCAAGATGTAAATGGACACTGGGTCTAGTTGGCTGTTAGTCTGATTCTATGAAAATATCACTAGTTATAGAGCTCAAATAGATGTCTTGAAACTGTGTCCAAGAACAAAAGGAAAAAAGTAGAGATGGAGTATTAGCAGCACAAGACGATTGCCCATAATAGGGCAGGAGTTTAACTGTACCTTAACTAATGAAGTTTAAGGGTCTTGCCATTGGAATCTGAGTTTGTGTATAACTGTTGCTGTCTTGACTGTAGTTTGTGTTGCACATTGTTTTTTTTTTCTACATTAACATTTACTCTAACACTTATTGGAGATTTAACAGAACAAAAGCCTTTTTGTTAACCAGGTAAACCTACTAGTCTGTTATCTTTATGTTGAAAGCAGATGTTCTTCATGTTTCACTGTTGCAGTTATCACATTCGGGTTATCCCTGCCAGGGTAGCCCTCAGTCGGCTCGAATACCAGAGTCGGTTGCTGTCACTTGAGGATTGACGTTGGGTAGTCAGTGGTATAAAATAAGTCAGTGGTATAAAATAAGGCAGCAGATGCCATTACATCAGTCTTTTCTTGCTGTGGAGCCCAAATCAGAAGCGGTTTGCACGAGTGCTGGTTGGGTGCTACCTGAGTTTTCATTTCCGAATTGAAGTCTTCTAAAGTTAAGTACCCCGTTGGGGAGCCTTTTTTTCTTGCACTAACCGATGTCAGAAAAAGTTAATTGTTTTGCCTGTGGAAAGCAAATACCACACCAAGACTTCCACTATTACTGCATCAATTGTCTAGTCCCAGACCACGATGTTCCCTGATCTTTGTTTCACTGTTGCAGTCATTACATTTGGGTAATCTGCTGGCAGGTTGCCCTCAGCCGGCCTGATTAACAAAGTCTTGGGTCCTGCATCGGTTGCTGTCCCTTCTTCCATGGCGTCAGGTCGTCTGGTATAAAACATGCAGCCGATGCCATTTTCATCAGTCTTTCTTGCCGTGCGGTGCCCAAAGCAGAAGCAGTTTGCAAGTGTCGGTCTGCCAACTCCTGACATTTTCGTTTGAGTTTCATAACCGAAGTCTTCAACCTAAAACTAAGTACCCCGTTGGGGAAACTTTTTCTTGCTCCTTACCGATGTCAGTAAAAGTTAATAATTGTATTACTTGTGGGAAGCAAATACCTTAAGGATTTTCATTTGTACTGTATTTCTTGCCTAGGCCCTGACCACAACGTGCCTTGCTGTCGGTTTTGTGCTAAGTTTAACCAGCGCACTATTAAGCTTCTGTATATTTTTGCATCTAAATATTTTGACTCTAGATTTAACTAGCCAGAAATGTCGGTTAGCAATCAGACTACTGGAATACACAACGCAAAAAGTCAGACCGTCTAGGTCCAAAACCGAAGCATCTCCTAAGCCAGTCGCCAGTATTCAGTGAGGTGCTTTTGCAGCCCCTGATACCTGCTATTTTTGATTCGCAGGCCTCTTACGGAGAGCCATTCGAAGTCCAGTATGCCACGAGATACTAAGTATTGAACCCGCTGGTGTGTCTACCTTAGATGGGTCCGGAGCCGCTGAGCAGGCACCGGCTTCTGAGGCTGTTTTCAGGCCTAAAGATTTGTATATTAAACCGACGCCATCTTCAAAACCTAGGCCAAAACCAACTTCTATATCTAAAAATCCGATGCTTGGGCCACATGCACAAGCCCCCTGTGCCTAAAAAACAAATTATCAAAATGGCTGAGGATTTTATTACCTTGATCAGGGGTTCCCAACCCCTCCTGCTAAGAGGCCTAGGCAAGGCACTGGTTATGAGCCTTCAGATCAGGTTTCCATTTCTTCTGATTCCTCTTCTGATCAGGAATCATCTATTCCACCTTATGAGGACTCTGATGTAGAAGAATCCATCCCTTCTGCTTCTCTGAGGATTTTCTTTTTGGAGAAACTTTGCATACCTTAAGGGGAACATTTTCATTGGAGAGTCAGGATTTTTCAGAATCTAAAGAGGTTTGGGGATTTCCTTCTTCCTCAGCATAGGCCTTTGGCTATACCTCCTGTTCTAGACATTGTTGATGTTTTCTCAGAATCCAGCATGGCTCCTGATTCTCTGCCTCCGGCTCCTAGTAAGCCAAACAGATATTACAGGGTTCCGGACTCCCACAAATTCCTTTTTAAAAAAACCCTACTGCTGACCCTGAAACCATTTTTCAGGGTCCCAAGGGTGTTAAGGCTTCTACTGCTAAAAATCCTACCCCTTCTGATAGAGACTCCAGGGTGCTGGATAGATGGGGTAAGAAGGTTTACACGTCTGCAACCTTGGCAATCAGGGCTTTAAACCATCCATTTCATATGCTTAAATATCAGCAACATGTCATGGGCTTACATGAACAGAAAATGATGTTGATTTCTGACACTGGAAAATAGTTACAGGATTTATTGCATTCAGCTGAACAAGTTGGAAAGCATACTTTGCAATGTGGTTTTGATTCCTTGGAGGTGTCTTACAGGGCCACTGTAACTGGATCTGTGATAAGACATGCTTGGCTCAAGTAGCAAAATCTGCCTGATCATGTTAAAGCAAAATTGTTGGATGCTCCGTTACAACAGGACAGTCTATTTGGTAATAAGGCAGAAGAAGTTTTGAAAAAGATCTAAGACCAAGCTAAATCTATGCAAACTGTAAAGGATTTCCTACAAGTGCAGCCACCCAGGTTCAGTAGGCACTGGTCTACTAACAATTGGTCCTTTCCAGTACCCACCAGAGCCGCGCAGGTCAAGCCCAGACACTGTAAAGGCTCCAGGTTTCAGTCGCAATGAACTTGCAGAACAAAACAATGGGGTGCCTCCACCTCCAAATCTGGAAGTAGCAAGGCACCTCCCTATGGTAAACAGTCTCAATGGCTTTCCTCTGCCATCTCCAAGCACTTGTCTTTTGGCAGCCCGTTTGGGGGGAAAACTAGCACATCATGCACAAAATTGGCATCCAGTTACCCAGGACAAGTGGGTTCTAAATATAGTATCCCAGGGATACAGATTTAATTTCCACACGTTGCCAATCATAAACGGATGGCCATATCTGCCTCCAAATCAGTGGGCAGAGGCCCAGAAGCAAGTCATGTCCCTCATGAATATGGGGGCTATTCAGCCAGTACCAGAAGAGGAAAAGGGACAAGGTTTTTATTGGACTTTTCCTGGTACCCAGAAAAGACAAATCATGGCGTCCAATTCTGGACTTATCCATTCTAAATACATTCCTGGGCATTCCAAAATTCAAGATGCTGACTCTACAACAGTTACTGCCTATGCTAGGCAAGGATACCTGGTTGGTAACTCTAGATTTGAGGCTTGCCTGCATATCCCAATTAGGGAATCTTGCAGAAGATACTTTTGCTTCAAAGCAGGCTGTTTGCATTACCAGTTCTCTGCACTGCCATTTGGCTTATCTACTGCGCCCAGGGTCTTCACAAAGTGCCTGGCACCAGTAATTGCATTTTGCAGACAAAGAAACCTTCAAATTTATCCTTGTCTGGACAATTGTCTAATTCAGGCAGAAAACAAGAACACTCTTCTACAGCATCTGGCCTTTGTAAAAAGGCTTCTAACTTGCCTAGGATACACCATAAACGAAAATAAATCACAACTGGTACCCTCTCAAATTACATTCCTAGGTGCAAGCTTGAATACAACTGCCCAGATGACTTGCCTCACGCCAGAAAAATAAATCCAATTGATGACTTACTTCAAACAAGTGGCCACAAAAACCCAGTTATCTGCAAGACAAATTCTGCAGGCCTTTGGGTTCATGGCTTTCTGCATTCTACTAATTCCATATGCAAGACTGCATATGAGGAAACTTCAGTGGTACCTAAAAAGCTTATGGAATCAACATTCACAGCCCGGAAACAATGATTCCTATCATTCTGTGCATGCAGCAAGAGTTCCTATAGTGGGCAGAGGCCTATCACCAAAACAAGGGACTGTCATTCATTCCACCCCCTGACAACCAAACCCTGACTACAGACTCGTCAGATTATGCTTGGGGGGGGGGGGGTGCATCTGGCAGGGAGATGCATTCAGGTCGAATGGAGCCCAAATCAAATGCACCTGTATATCAACCAGAAGGAGATGCTAGCTTTACAGAATGCTCTGACAGCCTTCAAGGACTTTCTTCATCCAGGACAACTACTGATAGACTGACAACACCACAGTCATGTGGTACATAAACAAGCAGGGGGGTACCCATTCCTACCCCCTTTGCAGACTAGCCATGGCTTTGTGGAACACAGCCTTGACTTACCAAATGCATCTACAAGCTCAATTCCTGCCAGGAAAGCTAAATACTCTGGCAGACGAACTAAGCAGAAATCTTATGGACCCACACGAATGGAAACTGGATCCACAAATCTTCAGCATGTTGACATGCAAATGGGGGAGCCCAGACGTACATCTTTTTGCCTCACCCCAAAACTATCAGCTGGACAAATTCTGCACAAGAAGCCATCACAAAAAAGCTTGGAAAGTGGATGCTCTATCCTACAGCTGGAAAAACCTATCGGTCTTTGCCCTTCCCCCTCTGCCCTCCAAGGTATTACTAAAAGTCAGACAGGAAAAAACAAAAATTATTCTGATTGCTGCAGACTGGCCCCGCCAATACTGGTACCCGCTCCTATGCAGTATGTCGCACCTTCCTCCGTGGTACCTGCCTCAGACACCTTATATACTGTCAGCAGAGCTATCAGATTCTGCGCACACTGCTCCAAACTCTGAATCTTGCAGCATGGCTAATCAACTAATTTCACCAGTTCTCTCTGCAAACCTGCGATGGATGTCATTTTGGAGGCTAGAAGGCCTAGTACTAGAAAATCTTATGCTGATAAATGGAAAAGATTCTGTGCCTGGAACCAGGCACATGGAATAAGCACAGCAATGCCCAATATTCCTTAGATTTTGCAATATTTAACTGAGATGCTTCACAAGGACCTATCTTTCTCTTCCATAAAAATCCATGCCTCTGCCATTTCGGCTCATTGCAACACAGAGCCTCCTCTCTTTTCTCATCCCCTGCTAAAGCAGTATCTGAGGGGCCAAAAATTTAAGACCTCCCAGGAGAGTACCAACTCCGGCATGGGACCTCAATTTTGTGTTGGAAAAGCTCACCCTACCTCCTTTTTAGCCAGCTGCTACTGCAGACAAAATTTCTCTCGTGGAAGACTGCTTTTCAT
Organism: Protopterus annectens; assembly: GCF_019279795.1. Taxonomy (NCBI): domain Eukaryota; kingdom Metazoa; phylum Chordata; order Ceratodontiformes; family Protopteridae; genus Protopterus; species Protopterus annectens. Next base: position 278,798,765 of record NC_056736.1, on the reverse strand, counting down.
TTAGCTGTCAGTTCAGCTAGAAGGATTTTGGAACTACAGGCTCTCATGGCAGTGGAGCCTTTTATTTTCTACCCGGGCAGGGTGTCACTCAGGACCAATCCATCCTTCATGCCTAAAGTGGTATCTAGTGAGGCTCTTAATCAGACCATTCATCTGCCAAATTTTTTCCCAAATTCGCAGAACAAGGGGGAGCGGATTCTGCATTCATTGGATGTACACAGACAACTAAGATTCTACTTAAACAGGACAAAATCTCTAAGAAAATCTGAGCAACTACTGGTGGCATTTGCTGCAGAGGGAAAGGCTATTTCAAAGCAGACTATTTCAAAATGGATAATCCATTGTATTAGTTTCTGCTACATGCATCATGGTAAACCTGTCCCCAAGCAGATCAGATCCCATTCCACCAGGGCTGCATCTACTTCTGCAGCCTTTCTCAGAGGGGTTCCAACCAGAGACATTCTAGAAGCTGCTACTTGGATGTCCATTCATACGTTCACCAAACATTACCATTTACCTCTCTTCTCTAAATCCAGAGCAGGCTTTGCCACTGCTGTCCTGCAGGGCCTTATAGCTGCTCCTAATGCTGTATAATTCCATCCTCCCAACCATAGCTTTGGGATTCTACCCAAATGTAATGACTGCAACAGTGAAACATGAAGAACATAGTACAGTTGTGTACACTTACCATAAATGTAGATGTTAGTGTATTCAATGTTGCAGTCCTGGTTATCCACCCGCCAGCCCCCTATTCTCTTTTTATACCTTTTTTTTTTTCTTTTACTATGCTCAAAAGCCTTTTTGTTTATGCTTTTATGTGGAGGTATATTTTTTGTGTTCTAAATTACATGCATATATAAATACATATTTTTTGCTCCCCATTTGGGGGCACCTGACATCTGGGGCAAGAAAAACTGATGAAAATTGCACCGGCTGCATGTTTTGTACCCCTTACGACCTGATGTCATGGAAGGGACAGCAACTGACGCAGGACCCAAGACTTTGTTAATCAGGCCGACTGAGGGCAACCTGCCAGCAGATTACCCAACAGTGAATACACTCTAACATCTACATTTATGGTAAGTGTACACAACTTTGTCGCTTCTGTGTTTTAACGCCAGAACTATCTGTTGGGACCTTATTGTAGCCAGATTTTGTAATTCCGATATGGCTTCGATAAGCTATCAGACAGTAGATCTTCCAAAAAAGACAGACTACCACACAGGTCCAAACCTACCGTCAACGCTTCTGTTAAGCTAGTCATCAGTCCTCCAGTACTCTGGCACTTTCGCAGCCCCTGATGCTCTGTTCAGTGGATTTGCAGGCCACTACCAAGACCCTTTTGGAGTCCGGTATGCCGCAAAACTTTTAGTTTAAGGACCCTGCGGTCATCTCTACCTTGAATGGGTCCAGAGTCTCTGAGCAGGCACCGGCTTCCAAAGTCTTTCGCACCACTGAATCTCGACACAAACCAACGTATTTCGCAACTACCATTCTTTCAAAAATAGAGTTCCCTGGGCCCAGGGTTTGAACCACACCCAAGAAACAGACTACCCACTCAAATGCCTGCTATCTTGCCTCAGTCTCAAATGCTTAAAATGTCGGAATCCTTTATCATGCTGATCAGGAGAAGCAAAGCTACCCCCTCAAAAAGCAAAAGAGATATGTCCCCAGTAGTTTTGTCTGAACAAGAGTCCGATGAATCTGATGCATCTGACTATGAAGACATGCATCCCCTCTCCACTTGTGAGAATACTGATGCAGAGGAATCCATTCCTTCAGCTTCTTCCCCAGAGGACTTTTCCTTTGGGGAAACCCTGCATACTTTAAAAGAGCAGTTCCAATGGGAGAGTCAGGGCTACCCTCAGTCTAAAAAGACTCTGGGAATTCCTAGATCTTCCGCAACACAGACCCTTTGCCATCCCATCTGTCCTAGATGTGGTGGATAATGATTTCCTTGAATCCAGCTTTACTCCTGATGCCCTACCTCCTGCTCCCAGAAAACCAGACCGGTACTACAGGGTCCCTGACTTGCACAAATACCTTTTTAAAAATCAAGGGCCAAAAGGGATTAAAGCAACCTTTGCTAAGAATCCCACCCCCTCAGACAGGGATTCCCGAGCATTGGACAGATGGGGTAGAAAAGTGTACACCCAGCTACTCTTGCTATCAGGGCACTGAATTGTCAGTTCCATATGCTTAAATATCAGCAACATACCATGGGACTTCTTAAACAAAAAATGTCTAGATTCTGCCCAAGCAGGAAAGGAAAAGATTTACAAGACTTCATGCATTCTGCAAGTCAAGTAACTAAACACACTTTGCACTGTGGTTTTGACACCATGGAAGCTTCTTGTAGGGCAGCAGTCACTGGATCTGTCATTAGACTTGCATGGCTTAAAGAACAACCTCTGCCAGACCATGTCAAATCTAAATTGTTGGATGCTCCCTTGCACAAATAACTTATTTGGCACGAAGGCAGAAAAGGTCTTAAAAACGATGGAAGAGAAAGCAAAATCTATGCAAACCGTTAGATTTCTTACAGGTGCAGCCCCTCTAGGTTCAGCAGTCATTTTCCTTCCAAGCACTGGTCCTTTCCTGCTTCGAGTAAATGGGCCCAGCCTAGGCCCCATGGAAACAGACCACCCAGCCCCAGGGAATGCATTGATCTAAGCAATGGACTACCTCCATTTCAAAACCAGGGAGTTCTAAGCCACCCCCATATGGTAGGAACTCGGTGACTCTCCTCCTCCTGACCCTCCCCTCTGCCCACCTTCACTTACCCCTAGGAGGAAAAACTCTCCTTTCACTCAAGCACTTGGGCCACCATTACCAAGGACCAATGAGGTCTGAACATTGTGTCTCAGATACAAATTCTCCTTCCACACCCTTCCAACCCCAAAAGGGTGCCCAGATCTACCACCAAATCAGTGGGCAGAGGCTCAAAAGCAAATCCATTCCCTGCTCTCTGAGGGCAGTAGAGCACATTCCTGCGGAACAGATAGGCCAAGGCTTCTACTCCAGATTTTTTCTGGTGCCCAATCCTCAATCTATCCATTCTAAACCCTTTCCTGGTGATCGCAAAATTCAAAATGCTCACCCTCTAGCAGCTGCTACCCATGCTCTCCATAGACACTTGGCTAGGCACCCTGCATCTAAGAGGCCTACCTCCACATTCCTATCGGAGAATCCTGCAGAAAATCTGATTCAGGGCAGGATCTCAACACTTTCAGTTCTCTGCGCTTCCCTTTGGCTTATCTACTGCTCCCTAGAATTTTCACAAAATGCCTGGCTCCGGCCATTGCCTTTTGTAGACAAATATTCAAATTTACCCCTACTTAGATGACTGCCTTTTTCAGGCAGACAGCCAGGAAAAGCTGCTCATGCACCTAGCCTTTGTAAAGAGCCTACTAACTTCCCTAGGGTACACAATCAACGAAAAGAAATCAAAATAGGTGTCCACCCAAAGGATGATCTTATGGGGAGCAAGTCTGGGCACAGCATCCCAGATGGCATACCATACACCAGAGAAACAAATTTTCCTGTCAGCCTACTTCTCTCAACTGGCCACCAGGCTCCAGCTTTCTGCAAGGAGAATACTGCAAGCTCTGGGTTTCATGGCATCTTGCATACTCCTCATTCCATATGCCAGACTGCATATCAGGAAACTTAAATGGTACCCAAAGAGCCTTTGGTCTCAACACTCTTAAGATCTGGAAACTCTTCTACCTAGAATTCCTTGCCTCAGAAAGGAATTTCTTTGGTGGGCAACAGCATGCTCCCACAACAATGGACTGCCCTTCTCTTCACACCCGGCCACCCAGACCCTCACCACAAGCGCATCAGACTACGCTTGGGGTGCACACCTGGACGGCAGGTGCACACAGGGCCAGTGGAGGCCAAAGCAAATTCCCTACACATCAGTCAAAAAAGTGATGGCTGTGCAGTACACCTTGATAGCTTTCCGAACCCCTTCTCTCTCCAGGGGTTCTCCTGATCAAAACGGACAACACTACAGTGTGGTACATCAACAAGCAGGGAGGACTTGCTTCTATCCTCTATGTAGGCTGGCCATGACCCTTAGGCTCGCAGCCTCTTCCATGCAACTACACTTGTTGGCACAATACCTACCAGGCTCTTTCAACTCCCTGGCAGACCAATTAAGCAGAAACCTTCTAGACCCACATGAGTGGCAGCTCAATAGAAGTACCTTCACCCTAATAACTCAGAAATGGGGAACCCCGAAGTTCGACCTCTTTGCTTCAGTCACCAACCATCAGCTCAAATTCTGCACCAGGGAACATCACTGCATGGCTTGGAAAGTGGATGCCCTATCTTTCCCCTTGGTCAGCCTCTGTCTGCCTTTCCTCCCCTACCTCTCATCCCCAGGGTACTGCTCAAAATAAGGGAGGAAAAACCAAGGGCCATTCTTGCAGCTCCAGGCTGGCCCCAACAGCACTGATACCCCTTGCTGTGCAGCCTGTCCTCGCTGCCTCCATGGCATCTTCCTCAGATTCCAAATCTAACCCAAAGAGAAGGGGATTCATGCATCCCCAATTGCAGACACTAAGTTTGGCAGCTTGGTTTATTCCCTAACCCTGAACCAATCTGCCATCCTCAGTAAACAGGTTCTGGATGTTAACCGTGATGTCAGACGCCCTAGCACCAGAAAGTCTTATCCAGATAAATGGAAAAGGTTCTGCATCTGGATCCAGGCTAAGGGTGCCAATACAGCACAGCCCTTCATCCTTCTCATCCTAGATTACTTAGCTGACCCTACTACACAGTGGTCTCTTTCTCCTCTTTAAAAAATCATGCCTCTGCTATTTCTGCTCATTTTCCCACTGCCCTTTTCTCGCACCCTTTGATCAAATAGTTCCTCAGAGGGGCTAGCAACTTCAGGCCCCCTAGAAGAGCACCAACACCAGCTTGGGACCTTAACATTGTCTTGGAAAAGCTCACCCTGCTTTTTCGAGCCAGCTTCTGCAGAGCTAAAATTTCTCTCCTGGAAGACCGCCTTCCTTCTGGCCATCACTTCAGCCAGAAGAGTCTCTGAGCTGCAAGCACTTCATGGCTGTGGAACCCTTCGTCATCTTCCATGCAGATCGGGTATCCCTCGGAACTAACCCATGCTTCATGCCCAAGGTGGTGTCCAGTGTGGCTCTCAACCAATCCATTCATTTGCCCACCTTCTTTCCTAATCCCCAGAACAAGGGGGAAAGGATTCTACACTAGATGTGCACAGACAACTTGGATACTATCTGGACAGGACTAAATCCTTCAGAAAGTTTGATCAATTGCTGGTTAGCTTTGCTACAGGGGCAGAAGGCAAAGCCATCTCCAAGCGAGCCATTTCCAAGTGGATAGCACACTGCATCCATTTCTGCTACAAACAGCATGGTAAGCCTCCCCCCAAGGGGGTCAGGACACACTCCACTAGAGCAGCCTGTACCACTCCAGCATTCCTCGGAGGAGTCCCACCAGGGATGTCCTGGAGGCTGCCACCTGGACATCTGTTCACACTTTTACCAAGCATTGCCAACTACCTCTCGTCTCCAAATCCAGGACAGGGTTTGCCTCTGCAGTCTTGCAGCGCATCCTGGTCAGCCCCTAGCTTCCTTGACTGCCTCCACCCATTTCCTCAGCTTTGGGAATCTACCCAAATGTGATTGCATCAGTGAAACATGAAAAACATAGTACAGTTGTGTACACTTACCATAAATGTATATGTTGGAGGTTATTAACTGTTGCAGTCATGGTTTCCCTCCCTCCATCCCCTCCTTTTTTTTTCTCTTTACCATTCTTCTTTGCTCTCCTTTCCTTACAAGGAACATATTGGTATTTATCTTCCAATGGTGGGGTTCTTCCACCAGAACCCTGGCCTCCTACTGAGAGCTGGAATAAACTCCTTTGGAAATTTGAACTTCTAAGCCTAAACGCAACAAAAAAAAAAAAACTAGGGAATTTATGGCCGTCAGTGCAATCACCCCCTGATTGACCTTCCTCTCTGCCTTCTTTCCTCACACTCTTCTATGCACATCTCCTCACTCCCCTTCAAGGAAGAAAAAAAGACCCCTATCCATGTGGGCCAGGAATGTTAAAGCGAGGGTGAATTTGTGGTACCCATTTAGTTGTCCAAATTACTTTTGAATAGAGTAAGAGAAGTACTTTGTTTTATGTAGAGTGGAAGACTTTTCCAGAGAAGCAGTATGTGATACAAAGCTAGCCTTCCAACATGTTGTATTTATTTTTCAAAAAATATGGAGATCCCTTGAGCTGGTGTTTGATACCACTAAACTTGTGGATGTGTGTAGGCCTGACAGAAGTGAGTTTGTCACTGCTCCATATGCAAGGCAGCGGTCACTTCTCAGTTGACTGTATGGTACTGAGTAGAAGGGACAGGGCTTTGAGATGTCTGAACCATGGAGTACTCCACAAGTAACAGGCCTTTTGGAAGCGGGTGTATCCACCCACTCTAACTTCCTGGGTTCTGTTTGTGAACCAAGTTGCATAAACTCTCCCAGCAAAATGTCAGTCCGTTTCTATGAAACAAGAGTGTGAGGGTTTGTTAAACAACTTTTCATGGTCTAGATGTGAACTTTTTCGCTGCTGTCCATTTTTTCAGTAATTTTTTTTTGAAGCAGAACTTTTCAACTGTTTCTGGGAACATGGGCAAAATTCTTGGCTAGGATTATAAGTGCATCTGGGCCAATAGCTTAGTATCATCCTATGAACCTGCAAGACAACCAGGCTAAGTAGGCAGGACCTACCCTTGACCAATCTTAAGTGGGTTAGATCAAGAAACTGTAGGTTACCTTTATTGGGGTCTACTAATTCCATAATTTTCATAGCCTTACAGATTAGACTGGTCAGGCTTATGGATTTAGTTAGCCATGTGTACTGAAGCTCTACCCTTGTGCGAAGGATTGACCATTAACAGTCCTGCATTCATCTGGTGCCCAGCCTATTTTGAGACTGATATTGATTGTTGGCGTCCTACAGAAGCTATTCATGTTTCAGACTGACCAGTAGGTAGCCTGGTATGTTATCTGGCTCCAAAGATGTTGAGCGCTTTGAATTTGTTCTTGGGAGATTTGAGTTGGGGGTATATATGTAAGCATGTGATCTGAGAATATTTGGGTGAGGGCTGAAGTTTGTTTGCTAGTAGATTAGCTATGTCCAGTGGGTCTGAGTATCCATTATCCTTTCTGATTAGTCCTAAACAGTGCTCGGCATTTTCTGACATTTCAGTTGAAGGACCAAAATCAAGTTGAGGTTAAAAAGACACTAATATTTTGATTATTTTTAGAAGTCTGATAGGAAGCTAGTGTAACTTGAATAGTATAGGAATAATGTATTGGCAGAAGTATGTACCTGTGATGTCTACACTGCTGGTTTTGCACATTACAGCCATTTAGTCTTGTGTTCAGAAACCCAACGGGGTTGGGAGGGTGGCCTAATGGTTAAGGCGTTTGCCTTACAAACACAAGGTGCAGGGTTTGAGTCTCACAAGGGATAATTGGCTAGGCTTAAAATGGCTCACGAGCAGTTAGCTTAGTACTAACCTATGAACCAACATATAAAAACAATTTAGTTTAAGCAAGATTAAAGTTCAAGCAAGGTGCAAACTATCACAAAGTCTTAGATGCTTAAATTTTTCCATTTTTCTTCAGATAAAAGCAGATTATAGTTAAGTGCTAGGCTAGCTGACCTTGTGGGTCTAAACCATTTCTCGGAGGTGATGATCAAACCTTGTATGTTGTGTGTAAGGTAAAAACTAAACATTATGCCAACCCTGTTCCCCACGTCAGTTGATCATTGAAGGGATACCAAGCTGACATACTAACTTAAGTATTTTGCCTTTTTAGTAAATAAACTAGGAAGAGGTAAGACAGAGGAGTCCCTCAAGGTAGTATTCACATTCAAAGCCTGTGGATTTGGTGTGTAGTTGTAACTTCTCAGTAATAAACCAAAAATTGAGGGTCTTTAAATCCTCCATTAAGGCATACTAACATGCTCCAAGTTCTTGAGGGAGAGAAAAAACTGCGTATATCCTGTGCATAGCAGTAGTAGGCCATCCCTGTCCTTGTAATGGGATCTTCCTGGGGCAGGATAAAGGGCTGTGAAAGGTAACGGACTCTTGATAATCTCCTGTAGTTCTGCACACTTGGGGGGGGGGGGGGGACTAAGACCAAGAGCTGTTCAGACATGAGACTACTGTCTGGATGCATCTTAAGAGGCAGGCTAGTTTAGTACCATAGAGAGGAGACGCTTGTGAAGAAAGCTTGTGCATTAAGATTACCATCGGTGTCCTGCAACTGTACAGTGATCAGACGGAACCAGAAGATAGTTTGTTGGTCTCTAGCCATTGGAATCATAATGACAGACTCAGTACTATGACTGTAATGAAAAAAAAATATCAATCACTGGGCTAGTGGACCTATATCAAACAGTGACTCTCCTTTTCACTTGCTCAAGAAGTGAAAAGATTGAAAGGCAGTAATGTCAAGACGTATGAAATCTGATTATGCCTTCTTGAGGACCACAGTAACTAGGCCGGTCTTAAAGATGGCAAATTCCTGGTTCTCAAGGAGCATTCCAAAAGCAATGCATAAGTAGTAGGAAGTAACAGGACCTTCCTCCTGTGGACTTTGTAGGTGGAAGGGAACATACTTAGAAAATGGTCAAGAATGTCAAGTCTGCAGTCGCTTCTCTTGTTTGGGGGACAAAAGCAGCTGTTATGGAGTCACTTTTATTGTAATACCAACATTGCACTCTGACCAGTCCCCCCCCCCAGAGGTATTTGCCTTTTTTACAAGTATGGGCTTGTTTTGTAGTTTACTCAGTATGTATGTAATAAAATGAACTTGAAACAAATGTTGCATAGGAGACTTGATAAGAGGGGATTGGGTGTAGATCCAAAACCACAATGGAGATGAGATACAAAATTAACACATTATTCATAGAGAAGGAACATTCTTGGTAGTTTGAGGGATTTAAGTTTGCAGTGTTAGACAAATGTTTTAACATATATTAATGTTAAAATGTGCCATCTAGGGAGACCATTTTAAATTTATTAGAATGTTGCCAAATAGTTTGAGCAGAGATCAGCCAGATGTCCTTTTTATGTTGGCTGTGCAGAAGTTTCTAAATTTGTTTTATGTAGTTGGTTTTTAAACTAATTCCTTTATAAATGGATAATAATGTGAATTTTTGTATAAAAAATGAATGTGATGAGTGTCCAGCTCTTGAGTGCACACAACAAAGGTACTAGAGCAGACAGTGAAAGTCCATGCTGGCAACTGCCTTCACATTTTTGCTGCTTTTAGAGTTCATATACAATATACACACAATGGAAGTGGTTTCACTTTGGGGAGGTTTGGTTGTATGGATTGTTGAACTAGCTAAGTAAGGTTGTGAAAAACATCTTGTATTAGTGTGCATTTGTTTTTTGAGCCTAGCCAATTACTAGTCTGGTTAGCTGGGATTAAACAATTGTCCCACCACCACCACCTGGGGGGTTTTGACACTTTGCTGGTGTCAAGCCACCTTCCCTAATGTGGCGCCTTTCATTTGTTCCCTTACTGAGGAATTTCATCCATGATCAGGACAAGAGCCGTCTAAATGGGGCAGTCATTTGTGCAGCTGTAAGGGTACTTTATGCCATTGCTGGTATCCTGGTAATGAGTTTTGCAGTGGTCTACCCTTGCTCTTGGATATGGATGTTTCACTGCAGAGGTCCGCAATGTCTTTCCCTTATAAGTGCATGCATCTGCACAAATGCATTGAAGTCTACCACCAGGCAGTGGACTGGTGAGCCCAGCTCCCACCTGCAGTCCTCGCATTTGCATTGATGTCCGTTCTGCAAAGGTGGCTTTACCATGTCTGCCGCAAGTATGGGCATGAAACTAATCTCTTGCTAGCTTCATCGAACACAAACAGCTAATCGAGCTCCAGTTGCCTGGTCACAGTTATGTCCAGTTCTTTAAGTTTTGCAGTAAAGAGGAACGGATGTTTTGGCAAGTAGGAATAAGATTGATTTATGCTGGAAATGAATAGTTAGTATTGTCCAAGATCAGTTTACTAGTTTGTTAGGGAATGCAGCACGAGAATATTGAAGATGCCACAATCACTTTGTGTGCATGTGTTTCTGAATACATAGGTTTAATGAATCCTGCACTATGTGTAAGTTCTAGTTTGTCATTTTAGAAAAGGTTTGTCAGCAAGATGTAAATGTGAAAGAGCACGTTTTAGACATGATTCTGTTTTCCCAAGAATATCAGGTCAGTATTGAACTTGCTCTAGGTCAAATTTTGTTAATGTGTCTAGTATTTAGATAGCCCACTACTGTTTTTTTTTCTCTCCGTTGGATTATGCTGGTTTTGGATGGCTGTGATGGCTGGACTTGCCATTGTAGTGGTCTGAAAACTTTTTGTTCAGAATACTGTTGTGTAAGTACTGAGAATATTAGGAGTTGTGCTAGGGTAGGGTTAGGTACCTTTTATGTAGGAAAATGTTTTTTCTTGTAATGGCCGAGTTGCTAATATTGAGGAAAAAATTATAAGGGACAGAATTACATTGTTTGCCAAATGACAAAGCTTTGGGATAAGTGGTAGAGTAGACACATTTAGGGTGATTGGGTAATCAGTAGCACAGTTATGTGGATTAGAAGCCGTAAAGGTTGCTGTATAACTTTTTTGTTTAGAGTTAGTCTATGAATAGTGCTGGAGGTGAAGTAGTCTGTGCCATAGTAGTTTACAAATGGATACTGTAATTGGGTAAAGCAAAGGTTATTCAGATGGGGAATGAAATGAAACACAGCCGTAAAAAGTGAGAAGATGGAAAACTAAGATGGTTATTAAGAGGTGAAAATAAGATGGTCACTAAGGGGGTGGTACAATAGATGGTGGAGTGTGGAGTTGTCAGTGTTAAAGGACCAAGTGCGAATAGGCCATCTACCTTACAAAAAAAAGGTAGAGAGGAGTTTCACTTCACTGAAAGTGAAGGTATTCTAGATGGGGAAAGACTGGAAATTAAGCAGGTTGATTGTGTTCAGTAAAGTGGAAATAAGAAAAAAAAACTTATTCCCACATAAAGGTTGAAGTTTTGAAGTTGAGGAAAGAAAAGGAAATTATTAATCTTCCCAAAAGGCAGGGATTCCAAGTTAGAAAGTAGACAGTTGCTCTCATTGAAGTATTTGTCAGTAGTATTAAAATTGAGGATGAGTGCTTCTGTCACTAAAGGCATATACAGGTGGGATGTCATATGAATTGTGCAAGGTGAAAGGAAGTGAGGAGATTAAATTTCTGCCATTTGCTGAGAACAAAATGAAAGGAAGAAATGTATGAAATATGGGAGTTTCTTATGCTATACCACAAGAGAGCTGTAGAGGGCCTTCGCTGTCAAAGGATTAAAGGGTGGGGGGAGTGAGGCAAGGCAAGAAAGTGGAGAAGTGTAAAGCTCATTCAGGAGAGAGAAAGTTGGTCTGGGGTCCCACTTAAGACTTGAAGGTAGATATGATAGGAAGTAAATACTGAAGAGGTAATAAATTCCTTTTGTTCTCAAATGAAGAGTTAATATTTGAAGGAAGATTGTTTTCTGCCAAGGGTTAGAGACTTGCAAGAAGTATTGAGGACAAATGAATAAGGTAGCATTTCACTTTGCCAATAAGGCTGAAGCAGGGCAAGCAAGGTTATTGCCAATAAACATTTCTTTTACATGGAAGACTTCTGCCTTTGGATATAAGCACAACACTACACAAGCAGCTTTGTATTATAAATCCTGAATGACACATTTTATTTGGGTTTTAGTTGCAGTATTACCCATTGTGAATGGCTATACTGATTGTAAACAGGCTTGTCAGTGTCCCACTGACACAGCCATTCATGCCAACAAATGATGGATAATCTTGCGTTAACTAGTACTAGGGGAGGTCTTTTTACATTATTCACACTTGAGTATATAACTACCCATCTTCCAGCATGACGGTTTATAGTAATGTAGTCACAAATGTGCAGGTTGAGCAGTATAAAACTGCACCCTCAGTGTCCAGGGAAACTGATTTCCACTGATTACAACAGGACCTGTTTATTCAGTTTGCCATGCTGCATTTTCTGATTAGTGCAAAATGGCCAGCAGCCACTCTTACCATTATGTATGCACTCGACAAATAAGCATTATGGGTGAGCATATGATACAAGACCATAGTCGCACGCAAAATAGGCAAGTCCTAATATACAGTTAAGCTATGGTTAGCATGCACACAAAATACAAATTGTAATGCTGTCCTAAAAGGAGTCATTACCTTAAAGTTCAGCCCATGTTTAATTTTACTCCCCAAAGTTAAGTGCACATGCTGGTGGAATTAAATGTGTATGGTTAGTGTAGCACAGACGGCACTAAATTAAGAAAAACTTGCATCTGCAATTATATTGTGAATCTAAAATTCTATAATCCTGGCTCAAATTTTCCATACATTGGTCATCACAACTGGAATTGTTTTTCAGTATAGGTTATGTAAGTAACCTGATCATAGCTCTGTAGTGCATTTATCTACTCATTTTTTTTGTAACTGGTAGTACAGCACTTGTGTTGTCTCATAGATGGCAATTGAGGAAGAAATTCAGGGCCAGTTTTTAAATACTGCCCTAATTTAAATAAATTACAGAATGACATCTGTAAACTTGTGTGGACATAGAATGATGTTCAAGGACCATTGAGAATGAAGGAACATACTTTTCCCTTGTACCCAATTTATAACTGTGTTTAGGGGGTGTGTGACAATTGTGACCCACCTCCGGAAGTGCTTTTATGGTTCGGTCTAGCACTACAGTAGCACATAACAGGTTTATCTTTTGCAGTTTTGGAGTGTAATTGCAGTACTCCATGCACTACAACAAAGTTGTAAATAGTTGTATGTTGCATATTTCTTGTACATCCTTTTGTTTCATCAGTACTAGAGTTCTTGCAAATAACTACTTCATAGCTTAGTTAAAGGGTTTGGAAGTTGATGTAAATATAACTGATCATCTGATGCCTTGCCAACATGACAGACTGATAAAACTGCTAAATGGAGTAAGACCACATGATTTCAAGTTAAAAAAGAAATGAAAAGTAGGAGTAACATGTCTGTAAAATGTTGGTCATATTGTATTGCCAAGGGGACCTAAATTCCAATACAGAAAGTGGCAGACCAGTTATGTCAGTGCCAAAGGCAGAAGTAAACAGGAATTTAGGCTTGTAGGATTTGGGCAGTATTTTCCAGTTTGCAACTAATATGGCTGTGATAACTATGCCTGTAAGCCATTTGTAGCTTGTCTAGCTACTGGGGCTGTGTGTGCTGTGCAGAGCTAAGTGTGGACATTCAAACGTGAATTTTGCTAAGTAACGCATTGATGGTGATAAAATGCAGTAGCATGAAGACATTTGATGTACTTCAGTTAGCAGTAATTCTTTCAACATATTTGCATTCTTTTTGGTTAAGTTAAGCAGTTGATTCCATAGATAGGTGAAAGAATGGATGAAATACATTGACAGCAGAAGGACCCATTACACCGATTTAACCTTGCTTAATCTCTTCCAGTTCCTGTGTTCCCCCTTTTCTCTACCTTTCAGTGCTTTCACCAGTTTCTTTATTCATTCTGATAGTCCAATTCATGTCCATAAACCTTCTCATTTAGTACTTGAGCAGATCAGTGAAGTAGCCTGTTTTAACATTCTTCTGTCCATTCCCACCAGGAGTCTTTCCTGTACAATACAATTCCTTTACATCTCCCTGATTATTTTGTGCAGCCATATCATGCTCCCTTAGCATTTTTGTTTTGAAAAGGGCTTTAGCTCCTTTAGACTGGTCATATCCCTTCTCTATCCTATACATTTGTAGTAGCTTTCTGTTTCACAACTCCTAGCAAGCTGATGTCCCTTTTCCCTTGCCTTCAGGACTGCAAAGTCCGGGTGTGACCAGAGTCTGTCCCCTTAATGATATACCCCTGTATTCCGATTGTTGCTACCAATACCTTTTCACTCTTTCTGCTGGTATTTTCCAGGTGCAGTCAGTACTCCCAGATCTTTCTTGCTTTACCATCTTTTCTACTTTCACAGCTGAAAGTTCCTACTCCAGTTGCTGTGGCTAATTTGAATTACTTTGGAATTCATTGCAGACAAATATAGCTTCCACTTTTTGGTCTGGGGTCAATCTTTCCAAATCTTTACTGTTTCCCCATCTTTCACTACTGTTCCTAGATGTGTCATCGTAGAACAGGGTAAGCTGTTATGTGGGATTTGCCTTACCACTGCCCTGTAAGTCTCCGGTCTTTATCTTGCTTGCAATCTCCCCAGTTCTTCTAGCTTGCCTGTATTAGACTGAGTCAAATGCTTTGCTGAAGTCCTGGTAAGAATGTCCGCTAATATTCACTTCTGTACTACAGCCTTGAGTCAGGTTTTATGAAGGTTACAAATTTCAGGGACTCAAGTTGGTTGTGCTGGAGATTGTAGCCATTTGGGAAAGCAAATGAATTTCAGGATTCTTTATATGACTTCCCCTGATATTGATATTAGGTTCATCATTCCTTGGATTTTTTGTGCTACTTCCCTTTCCCTGTCCTGTACTAGAGTGGCTTAGTTTATCCTAGTGTCCTTGTCTTGGAGCACTTGGACAATTGGAGTATTACAAAAGCATGTGGAGAAACAATGAAGAGGCTTAATACATGTGTGTCTGAATGAAGGGGCAGTCTGAAAGTCAGGAAATGGGCTGCTTTGAATGTTTGGGGTTAGAGCTTAAGGGGAAGTCCTTCTCCCTGAATTAGAGGTCAAAGATATGTGCAGAAACCTTTCAAGAATGTTGCAGGATCAGTAACAGTGGGGTATTGTGTGGGCCTGTAGCAAGGTCAAGCCTTTCATTATGGGGTAGTTGCGTTTCACTGAGTGCAGAGTATTTATTAGAATGGGAAGGTGCTACTAAGAGTTGGACAGTGGAAATGTGCTTTAGGTTTTATTTCTTAAGGTTTTCTTCACCTTGCTCACTGGCTATGTTTACTGTGAAAATTCCATCCCATGTTTTACTTCACACCTGATCCATTGTATTAATTAAAACATTTTTTGCTGGATAACTAGAGACTGATTGTTGCCTCCAAAATTATAGGTTTTAATGCGGTTTTTCCTCTACCACTCTTAGGAATTGTAAATGATTTAACAGCAGCTGGAATTAAATGTTTTGGTCCAAGTGAAAAAGCAGCTCAGCTGGAGTCAAGCAAGCAGTTTGCCAAGGACTTTATGGACCGGCATGGAATTCCAACAGCAAAGTGGAAAGCCTTCACAAATCCTTTGGAAGCTTGCAACTTTATTAATAGGTTAGTGATGCTTGCAGTATTTAAGGAGATTAAGCAATTTGCTTTAAACAATGCATTCACACAGTTTCTTTTTGGTGTTTATTTCTGGCTGTTACTTGAACAAATTAGATGGGTTAAGATTACAGCTTGGATGATTTTGTTATAAATTGTAGTATAGGTGATATAACTAACACTTCAATTTTTACAATATTTACATATGTACATTCAGATTACAGGGCTATAATCTTGGATAAATTGGTCCTCTTCATTATTGCTAGAGGATACCACCTGGAATTTTTTCCAATCCCATCTGACAAGGAAATCTCATGTTGCGCATTCTGCAGCAAATGCTGCAACGAGGGAATATAGACCTCTCCAGGGGCCAAGAGGGACAAGGGTTTCTACTCGCGGCAGTGTGGAAGCCTATTGTGGACCTATTCAAGTTTCAATGCTTGTAATTCCCAAGGATGCTAACTGCCCTGGTACTCTTACCCATAAGCTCAAGGCCTTCCTTGTCACTTTAGACCTAAAAATGCCTATCAGCACATCTCCATCCACAAGTGGCTCGGATGCTTTTTTTGCCAATCTCCTAAAGACATGGCAAACATAATCATATGAAAGAAAAACCATAACATTTTTCTAGTCACATACATTATACATCGCACAGTTCATTTTTATAACAAACATGCAGTATTACATAAATTGCGTAACGCCTTCCTTAATCAGCACTCCTCCTCCAGAACATTATTCTGCATGTGTTGTTTCCACAGTTTTATTTATATGTAATTTGCTCCTTCCCCTTTTCTAAACTTCCTCCTTCCATGTCTTTTATATCTGTCACAGTATTCAGTAGTTCAAGTACAGTTGGTTTCTACTTTGATTTCCATTTGTCTTGCAATTGTTTTTATGGCAGCCACCAGAATTAAATTTAACAAGTCTTTTACTATGTCCGGGTAATTCAGATACTATGTGCCAGATCAAAAGAATAATTCCCTTAGTTGCACCCATTTGCTCACCCAGTATTTCTGACCGAGTACTATGTGGGGAACTTTTAAATTTGCCAACTCATTACATCTGTTCCAAGTTATCTTACTACACTGTCAGACCTCCATTTGCCATCTTCCCAAGGAAAATTTTAGTTTGTGTTTGATACAAAAATACTTATGCAAACACTTCAAGCAAAAATCTTAAACCTTCTAGACGGGCATACTTGGAAACCATACACGCCCTCCCATTGTTCCATTCTCAATTGCTTATTCATTCTCTTCCCAGTCTTTTCTAACCGCCTCTGATTCTTATAGTTATTGTGTTCAGTATGTTGTATACCATATTATACCATGACCTCCCATTAATATTCCAAAACGTGCACGCTGATTGGCCAGCGTGCACATTGTAAATCGACTTATACTAATGGAAAAAGATCTGGTCGCCCGGACTTTTTCCATTAGTATGTCTCTTTTAAAACACTGTCTCGCTATGTTAAAAGAGTTTAACATAGCGACACAGGTTTTAAAAAAGCAACAGAGATCTCCGTTGCTTTTTTTTAAAGCTGTCTCGCTATGTTAAACTCCTTTAACATAGCAACACAATGTGCAAAAAGCAATGGAGATCTTGCTTTCTCAGTTGCTTTTTTTAAACTTGTCTCGCTATGTTAAACCCATTTAACATAGCGAGACAAGTTTAAAAAAAAAAGCAATGGAGAAAGCAAGATCTCCGTTGCTTTTTACTGTTTCGCTATGTTAAATGGGTTTAAATTAGCGAGACAGCTTTAAAAAAAAGCAACTGAGATCTCCGTTGCTTATTTTAAAGCTGTCTCGCTATGTTAAACCCATTTAACATAGCGAAACAGTAAAAAGCAACGGAGATCTTGCTTTCTCCATTGCTTTTGGCCACAGCTCTGATGTACTGCGTAGGCATGCGCAGTACATCAGAACTGCCGCGGATACCAGACAGCTGCAGAAGGGCAGCAAAGAGGCATTATACAATGCCATTATTTAAGAAAAGTAATTATTTCTTTTCTTAAATAATGTCATAGTATAATAGCAATAACCCACTTCTGGGTGTGGGTAATGCGGGATTTACCCACTGTTTTTGTTTGGTCCCTCGGGACCAAACCACGCCAACCGTGGGTAAATCCCGCATTACCCACACCCAGGCGTGGGGTTATTGCTGTATTAATTATCCTTTTTTGACAGCTGCTTCTGTTTTAGATTAAAATAAGTCTACCAGAGCAGGTCTTGTACTTAGGATTCCCATGTCCCTTTCCACGTCCCTTTCTCTTTCCCTACCAGCGATTGACAAGAGTATGGGCAATGCAGTATCAAGCTTGCAGTCCAAATGTAGTCTTGACCTCATCCCATTCTTTACTTTTTTCCTCTAGTTATTTGCTCCTGATACCTTGGGTACGTTGCCAGCTTTCTCCATTAAATTCCATCCCCTTTTGCCTATTCTCTGCACCCTTACTTGCAGTTATCCTTATCGGCAACATCTCCTTTTTCTATTCTGCTGCTGGCTTGGTTCTAAGAATGCTTTCTGCTACTCCACAAATATCAATATTATGTATGGTTATTCAATTAAGAATCTGCATCCAAAATTCCATACACTCCTTATTTCTTAAATTTCACCACTACATCATCGCCTTCCAGTTTGAAATATAATTTTCTGCTTGTGTTGTGTGTATGAGCCTTAGTTGTGTAGCTCTAAAATATCCTTTCAAATCAGGTAACCCTAAACCACCCTCCTCTCCTTGTAAAGATCAACTTATCCCATTTAACCTTTGGTCCTCTTCCCCTCCCAGATAAATACCTTTAAATCTGTATTAATGTCCACATTTTGTCCTCTGGTTGGTTTAAAAAAATGCCTGACCCGTTTATAAAACTAAAGACTAAAAATATTTTCACTGCTTGTATCTTTTTATCTGTAAATTAACTTCAGTTTTTATTTTTTATTTTTAGTCTCTTCCAATCATTCGCGAACTGGAGTTCCGCTGTGGCGACCCCTAACAAGGAAAAGCTGAAAGACACGTCTCTTCCCACATATCCTTTGCCATAAAAAGAGGCTATTTTAATCATTACTCCTAAATACTTCATCTTGTGTCCCCATAAATAAGGGTATTGCTGAGCCTATTCATGTGTGGGTACATAATTTTCAGCTATAACCTTTATTACCATTAATTTTATACCCTGAAAAGACTTGAATAAGTTTCAAAATGTTCCACAGCACTGATGTCCTTCTGGATTTATCAGGTGCAAAGTAATGTAATCTGCCAGTAAAGCCATCTTTTCTTGATATGCAAATTGTATCCTTACATTTTATTGTCTTTGCCAGCGGCTCTAAATGTAAAGCAAATGACCAAAGGGAAGGACACATCTGCCTGATTCCTCTGTTGAGAGAAGTTATCAGAGAAGAACCCTATCATTTTAGCACTTGCCTCCAGTCCTTTACACAGATGATAAACACTTTTTTTTTAATCATGATTTAAAATTGAAATGGCTCTGATGGGTCTTTGCCGTCTTTACAACTACCACAGCTTTCTTCCAAGATGGCAATGCTGCCCCTTCTTTTGACCCTATTTCACTTTTTATTTAATTAACATTTGTTGACCGGGAAAGTCAGACTGGTACAGAGCCTATTTTCAGCAGACGCCTTGGGAGCAAAGCTCCAGATGCATGTCTTTGGAATGTGGGAGGAAACTGGAGCACTCT
The DNA here is from genome assembly GCF_019279795.1 of Protopterus annectens. Classification (NCBI taxonomy): domain Eukaryota; kingdom Metazoa; phylum Chordata; order Ceratodontiformes; family Protopteridae; genus Protopterus; species Protopterus annectens. The sequence continues at coordinate 278,779,735 of NC_056736.1, read as the reverse complement.
GAGGAAACCCACACAAACCCAGGGTGGACATGCAGACTCTGCACAGAAGGCACCCCAGCCAGGAATCCAGCCTGAGAACCTCTTGCTGTGAGGCAAAATTAACCACTGCGCCACCCAGTTTTAGTGAAAATCCTCAAAATGTTCAACAAATGAAGTTTAACATTCCAGAGAGGAAGAGTTGCCCAAAATCGACAGCTGCACCCACAGACGGTACATAACCTAAATTTTAACTACTTCCAGTGATTTGAAACCTGTTCTTCGTGTTTCACTGTTGCATTCATTGCATTTGGGTAAGCAGGTTGCCCTCAGTTGGCCTGCATAACAAAGTCTTGGGTCCTGCATTGGTTGCTGTCTCCTCTTCCATGACGTCAGGTCGTCAGGGGTATGAAACATGCAGCTGACTCAATTTTAATCTGTCTTTCTTGCTGCTCGGTACCCGAAGCAGAAGGGTCGGCCAACTCCTGAAATTTTCGTTTTCAAGTTTCAGAACCGAAGTCTTCAAACTAAAGCCAAGTACCCCATTGGGGAAACTTTTTTCTTGCTCCTTACCGATGTCAGTAAGCTAATTGCATTACTTGTGGGAAGCAAATACCTCCGGATTTTCATTTGTACTGTATTCCTTGCCTAGGCCCTGATCATAAAGTGCCTTGCTGTCGGTTTTGTGCTAAATTTAACCAACGCACTATTAAGCGTCTGTATATTTTTGCTTCTAAATATTTTGGTTCAAGATTTAACTACTCTGAAATGTCGTCTGTTAGCAATCCGACTACCGGAGTTCACAAAAAACGCAAGGAAAAACAGACCATCTAGGTCTAAAACCGACGACAAAGCTTCAAGCTTCTCCTAAGCCAGCAGAACCGGTTGGAAAGCATACTTTACAATGTGGTTTTGATTCCTTGGAGGCCTCTTGCAGGGCTGCCGTAACTGGATCTGTGATGAGAAGGCATGCCTGGCTCAAGGAGCAAAATCTGCCTGATCGTGTTAAAGCTAAATTGTTGGATGCCCCTTTACAGTATGACAAGTCTGGTAGTAAGACAGAAGAGGTTTTAAAGAAAATGGAAGACAAAGTTAAATCTATGCAAACTGTAAAAGATTTCTTGCAAGTGCAGCCACCCAGGTTCAGTAGGCACTGGCCTACTAAGAAGTGGTCCTTTCCTGTGTCCAGCAGAGCTGCTCAGGGCAAACCCAGGCTCTCCAAAGGCTCCAGATATCAATCACAAGGATCTTACAGGTCAAAGCAATGGGGTGCCTCCACCTCCAAATCAAGAGGTAAAGCACAACCCTACAGTAAACAGTCTCAATGACTTTCCTCTGCCGTTTCCAAGCACTTATCTTTTGGCATCCCCCTTGGGGGGAAAACTAGCACTTCATACTCAAAATTGGCATTTAATTATCCAGGACAAATGGGTATTAAACATAGTATCCCAGGGGTACAGATTTCATTTCCACATGTTGCAAATTCCAAACGGGTGACCAGATCTGCCACCAAACCAGTGGGCAGAGGCCCAGAAACAAGTCATGTCCCTCTTGGATATGGGGGCTATTCACCCAGTGCCAGAAAAGGACAAGGATTTTATTCAAGACTTTTCCTGGTACCCAGAAAAGACAAATCATGGCGTCCAATTCTGGACTTATCGATTGTAAGCACATTCCTGGACATTACAAAATTCAAAATGCTGACTTTACAACAGCTACTGCTAGGCAAGAATGCCTGGTTGGTAACTCTAGACTTAAGAGGCATACCTGCATATCCCAATAAGGGAATCTTGCAGAAGATACCTCCGCTTCAAAGCAGGCTTTTTGCATTACCAATTCTCTGCACTGCCCTTTGGCTTATCTACTGCACCCAGGGTCTTTACAAACTGCCTGGCACCAGTAATTGCATTTTGCAGGCGAAGAAACATTCAAGTTTATCCTTATCTGGATGATTGTCTCATTCAGGCAGAGGACAAGGACACACTTCAACATCTGGCATTTGTAAAAAGGCTTCTAGCATGCCTAGGGTACACCATAAACGAAAATAAATCACAACTGGTACCCTCTCAAATAATTACATTCCTGGGTGCAAGTTTGAATACAAGTGCCCAGATGACTTGCCTCACACCAGACAAACAAATTCAATTGACAACATACTTGAAACAAGTGGCAACAAAAACCCAGCTATCTGCAAGACAAATTCTGCAGGCTTTGAGGTCCATGGCATCATGCATTCTGCTAATTCCATATGCGCGACTGCATATGAGGAAACTTCAATGGTATCTAAAAAGCTTATGGAGTCAACATTGTCATAGCCTGGAAACAATGATTCCTCTCATTCCCTGCCTGAAACAGGAGTTTCTTTGGTTAGCAGAGACATGTCACCAAAAAAGGGACTGTCATTCATTCTACCCCCTGCCACCCAAACACTAACTACAGACTCATCAGACAGTGCTTCGGGGGCCCACCTGGCAGGGAGATGCATTTGGTTTGGGTTCCATTTGCCCTGAATGCATCTACATAACAAGAAAGAAATGCTAGCTGTTCAGAATGCTCTGACAGCCTTCAAGGACTTCCTTCATCCAGGACAACTACTGATAGACTGACAACACCACAGTTATGTGGTACTTAAGCAGGGGGTACCCACTCCTACCCCCTTTGCAGACTAGCCATGGCCTTGTGAAACACAGCCTTGACTTAAATACATCTTCAAGCTCAATTCCTGCCAGGAAAGCAAAATACTCTGGCAGATGACCTAAGCAGAAATCTTATGGACCAGCACGAATGAAAACTGGATCCACAAATCTTCAGCATGTTAACACAAAAATGGGGGTGCCCAGACATAGTTTTGGGGAGAGGCAAATAGATCTATCAGTTGGACAAATTCTGCACAAGAACTCCTCACAAAAAAGCATGGAAAGTGGATGCTTTATCCTTCATCTGGAAAAAAAACCTATCAGTCTGTGCCTTTCCCCCTCTGCCTCTACTCTCCAAGGTCTTACTAAAAGTCAAGACAGGAAAAAACAAAAATGATTCTAATTGCTCCAGAATGGCCTCGCCAACACTGGTACCTGCTTCTAAGGAATGTCACACCTTCCTCTGTGGTACTTGCCTCTAACACCTCACCTATTGTCTCAGCAGAACAATCAAATTCTGCACACTTCGCTCCAAACTCTGAATCTTGCAGCATGGCTAATCAACTAATTTCATCAACCACTTCTCTCAGTAAACCTGTGATGGATGTTATTTTGGAGGCCAGAAGGCCTAGTACTAGAAAATCTTATGCTGATAAATGGAAGAGTCTGTGCTTAGAACCAAGCACATGGAATAGACGCAGCAAAGCCCAATATTCCTCAAATTTTGCAGTACTTTACTGAGATGCATCACAAGGGCCTGTCTTTTTCTTCAATATAAGTCCATGCCTGTGCCATCTCTGCTCATTACAACAGAGCCTCCCCTCTTTTCTTATACCCTGCAAAAACAGTACCTCAGAGGGGCCAAAATTTTAAAGCCTCCCAGGAGAGCACCAACTCCTGCATGGGACCTCAATTTTGTGCTGGAAAAACTCACCCGACCTTTTGAACCAGCAGCTACTGCAGATGTACAATTTCTCTCTTGGAAGGCTACCTTTCTTTTGGCAGTCACTTCAGCTAGAAGGGTTTCAGAACTACAGGCTCTCACGGCAGTGGAGCCTTTCATTATTTTTTTACCCGGACAGGGTGGCCCTCAGGACCAATCCTTTTATGCCTAAGGTGGTATCCAGTGTGGCTCTTAACCAGACCATTCACCTGCCAACTTTCTTCCCAAATCCACAGAACAAGGGGGAGTGGATTCTGCATTCATTGGATGTACACAGAGTAAGTCTAAACAGGACAAAATCTCAGTCTGAGCAACTACTGGTGGCATTTGCTGCAGGATCAGAGGGGAAGGCTATATCAAAGACTATTTCTAAATTGATAAGCCATTGCTCTAAATTGATAAGCCATTGCATTCGTTTCTGCTACTTGCACCATGGTAAACCTGTGCCCAGGGGGATCAGATCCATTCCACCGGGGTTGCCTCTACTTCAGCAGCTTTTCTCAGAGGGGTCCCTACCAGAGACATTCTAGAAGCTGCTACGTGGAGCTCAGTTCATACATTCACAAAGCATTGCCATTTTACCTCCCTTTTCTAAATCCAGGGCATGCTTTGCCACTGCAGTCCTGCAGGGCCTTATAGCTGTTCCTAATGCTGTTTAGTTCCAACCTCCCATCCATAGCTTTGCGATTCTACCCAAATGTAATGACTGCAAGAGTGAAAGGCTAAGAACATAACAGTTGTGTACACTTAACCATAAATGTAGATGTTAAGAGTGTATTCACTGTTGCACTCTGGATTACCCACCCACCAGCCGCCTTTCTATACCTTTTCTTTCCTTCACTATACTCAAAAGCCTTTGTGGTGTATATTTGCTTTTAGTTGAAGGTAAATTTTATGTGTTCTAAAGTGCATTTATGTATTTATAGTTCTATATATTTTTGCTCTGCATTTGGGGGGCACCTGACATCTGGGGCAAGAAAAAAACGATTAAAATGGCATCGGCTGCATGTTTTATACCCCTGACGACTTGACGTCATGGAAGAGGAGAATGCAATCGACGCAGGCCCCAAGACTTTGTTATTCAGGCTGAATGAGGGCAACCTACCAGCAGATTACCCAAATGTAATGACTGCAACAGTGAATACACTCTAACATCTACATTTATGGTAAATGGACACAACTGTACTTTTTTAACTGAACTGCTTACACTTGTACTTTTTTTTTTTAAGTTTTACATTTCCCTCAGCAAGCAATGCTCAAAGTTTCAAGTTAATTCATTGCACTTGTCTCCACGGAAAACCTACTCAGCAATGAGAAAAGAAATGACTCCACAAGTACAAGCAATCCTTGTCATTTCTATTTCACTCAAAACAGAAATGTGTAGCTGTGTTCAGCTGCAGATTTCTTGACTGCCATTGAATATTTACTAAAGGGGAAAAAAGCTAATATTGCATATTCAAGAAACTTGGCACTTTTCATTCACTGTTGTCTTATTTTGCAAGCATATAAGAGAGCATCTCAGCTCTCCGTATGATATAATCAGTGCACTTTTGCATCCCACCCCAGCAGCCCATGATTACGGCACATTAACTTAAAATTGCTTTTGTCCAATCTTCTCTTTACATTGCAAGTCTTATTTCTTTTTTTTTTCAATAATATTTTTTATTGTTTTCTTTTTCCATTCCAAAACATTTACAAGAAAAAACACAGGTGGTGTTCATACAGTATTCAAAGCAGTATTCTTAAAACATAGCAAGTCTTATTTCTGAAAATTAAGAGGGCATTTGTTTACATAAATCTTAATCGGGTACAACAAATATTGAAAAGACTCACCCTTACCCCCCCACATTTAAACACCCTTGACTACATAATGCTCAAAACTGTTTTACTGTATTAACATGCAATTTATATCACCAATGTTTCATTTTATTATTCCCATTTAAAAATTGTTTTACTCCCCCCACACACGCACTTTTTAGTGTGCTTCTAAACATTAACATAGCGTGGTATATGCTTTACAGGCCACTTTTTTCTCACAAAGCCAGATTTAGCAAATTTGATGCCTTATAATCCAAAATGTATTCACTAATTTCAGTGTTGTTGGACTACTGTTCATTTCCACCTCCCAATACTGGACTCTGGTTCAAATCAAAGGTATTCCCAATTTCTTCTAGTCAACTCCTGTGCCTTTTTCAGTCTCTCTCGATCATCTTCCTATGGAAGACTGGAAGAGTTTTCATTGGCAAAGTTACAATATGAGCTGTATTGTCAGACTAATGAGAAGGTTGTCCCTTCTGTTTAATGGCTGACTTTTTGTTGGATAAAGTTTTGTATTCCCTCCTTTGCCTGTTCTGCATCAAAAATGTCTTTGATTGTCCTGGAAAGGTATTCTGAGGATAACTGGTTACAACAGCTTGAATCTCACACCTGCCTCTCAACGTTCCTTGATTGCTGGGATAAATTTGCTTTTCTGTCTGGTACAGTGAGTAATCATTTCCCACAAACAGTCTGCAGTTTTAACGTACTTTCCTTCTGCTACAGTTTTCTCATGATCAACTCTTTCTGCTGATTACAACTTTACTAATACAGGTCTTGTCTGATTTCTTGTAGCCAGGTTTTGAACGTACACTCTGTGTGATCTTTCAGTTAACAAATCGTGTTGTGGAATACAGGTCCAGCAAGCTTATTTATGCTTTCATAAATGAATGCAGTCTGTTCCTTGCAGTTTCCCTGGTACAGCAGAAAAATCTGTATTTCCTTTGTGTGTGCTGCCATTTTTGAAACCGCTGTTTTTGAGAAGTCTCCTGCTTAGCCAGCATTTTGTCAGTTCATCTGAGTAGCTAGTGTCTTTTTTTGTTTGTTTTGTTACAGCCGTTTGTTTAACTTTATATATTTTTTTATTTTAGCCAGTGCTGTGTAAATTTGATTTTTTTTTTTGCTGTAAATTACTGGAAGCCATGTCTTGTACCAAAGCTGAAGCTTGAACTGATTTTTGCTGAATTGCTGCAGGATTCTTTCCAGTCAGTGTTTTTCATCCTTTAGTTTATTTTCTTTCAGATTTTAATTTCTTCTTGGCATCCAGGCACTGTACATACACATACCAGTAACTGAATTTTACTCAAGCTAGCAGAATTACTAGCTCTTATTTCAGTTTCTTTTTTACATTGGGAGAGTTGAAATTAAGACGTTGATCAGTGTGCAGCCATATTCAAGCTCAGGAGCTTCTTAAGATTCTTAGCAGGAGTGACTGTTGTCATTTCACCCATTATCTTCTGGCTTGGATATTGCAACAAAGGCTTTGAGCAAGTGCCTGACACCAGTGACAGACCAATGCAGAGTACAGGATTCATATGTACCTGTACTCTGCAACTGCCTGCTTCAAGCTCAGTCCCAGGAAGAGGCTAAGAAAACCCTAACCTGTGCTCAGTTGCCTACACAAGGTGGGGTACACCTTAAATCTCCAAAAATCAAACCTATAACCTAATCAGGGAGCCATATTCCTGGAAGCAGTCTGAGATAAATTTCTCAAGGTGTTACTGCCACTGGAAAAAGCCCCCCCCCCCCACCCCTTTCAGTTAGTGGGAGCAGACACTCTGGACTGCCAGGCATGCCCTTTGTATACTGGGCTTATATGGCTTCCATTCTCTTTGTACCCCAGCAAAGGTTCTTGCAAGAATTATTGTGGTACCTCCAGGAATCTTGGGACTCAGCACTCACGATCCATAAACTACAGTCTTTGAGTCCAGCCTTGCTTCAGAAATGAGATGGCGTTCTAATGATCCATCTGTTTTTGAAAACAAAGGCATGCTGTTCTGCCCACCCATAAACAGATCCTGGCTGTAGGTACCTCAGACCGTGTAAGGAGTTTGCTCCCCAGATCTGAAAGTGGAAAGCTGATGGTCCAAAAAAGACAGCAAATGCCATGTAAATGTTAGAGATGTTTGCAGTTTAGTATGCTGTGCATGCCCTAATAACTATTTGGGTACCAGGCTTCCTGAGGATTTAGACTACATAGCAGTCTTATGGTATACCAACAAATGAACTGCAGTTGGACATGTTAATACAGAAGGTGGGGACAGTAGCATATCCAAAGCTATTGACCCTTATCCTGGTGGCTTGAATATAACTGTTACCCTTTGGGCAAGTTTAAAGTGTACCTGTTTAAGTATGTTTCTCTGTGGTGCCAAAGGAAGTACCTGCAGACCACAGTAGTAGAGGTACCAGTGGTCCTTCAATACCAGTCAGAATTGTTCTCATTAGGTTTAGTTTACACACCTGTTAAAGTTAATGGGTTTGGAGTTTCAGCATGTTTACCTCTAGATGCCCACCACTAAGTGACAGCTGAGGTATCCCTTCAAATGGATCCTTTGTCTCAGGCCACTGAAGAGAAAGAAAACGTAACTCTCCCAATAAACCTAAGCCTTTATGGAAAATGTAGCACTACGTCCTTTTGAGCCAGCAGCCATTTCTACCCATCTAAAATTCCGTCTTAGACTGTGTTCCTGTTAAGTGACTTCAGCCTGGAGCATGTTGGATCTTCAGACATTCGTGTGCAATAATCCTCTCCTGGGTTTCCTACCAAAACTGAGTTCCTTTATATACAACCCCACCATCATACCCATGATGGTGACTGAGCTGGCCATTAACCAGGATATCATAGGTCATAGGTTGATATTGATCGTATTGATCACTGCTGCAGTAGCTGTGTAGGTTATATCTTGCCAAGGATATAACAGCCGACTAGCTTCCAAAGCTTTAGGGCACCTTCCTTGCACCCAAACAGTTGGGCATCTCAAGCTGAGCTGTCTTAAAAAGACAGGTTTTGGGCTTCAAGCCTTTCAGAGATTTCTTGCCACCAGAGAGTGGTCCTTTACAGGGTCCAAGTTCCTTTTGGAGGAAAACCTTCCACATTTAATTTTTTTTTTTTACTGTCCTGTTTAGGAAAGTTATTTTTAAGCTTGGAGTTTGTTTTAATGGACTGTTGCAACTGACTTAGCTGAACTTTTAAAACAGGCGCGCACTTTTTTCCTGTCAGTTTTAAGTTGTTTAAAGTAATTGAAAACCATTTTTTTTTGTGAAGAATTGCTCTTTGGGGCTGACTTAAGTGTTTACATGCTTTTTTTAAAATTTTTTTTTTACTTTGCTTTTGTGTGAAAAGTGTGACTTTTAAAACTTAACATTTTACCTACTCTTTCTGCTTTTCTCTGGTTAAGAGGCAACATTTTTGGCTCGACCATGCAACAAACTACTGGTCCCATGGTTTGACCTTATAGCCACAAAAAAAAGTTAAGCAAACAGCCTTTGTCACTACAGCAGGCTAGCAGTTTGCCTCCACCACAGGTGGGCAACTCTGTTGTGGCTATAGCTTGTTCAACAAATCACTCATCCTTTATCCTGATACCTGTAATATAGCACTTACAGCCACTGTAGACTGGGGGGGGGGGTAGTCACATCCTCTGCAGTTGTTGGGGTGTCCTCAGTGGGCAAGGGAGATTCTCTTGTTGGACCATTGAGAGGGAACAGGGAGGGCTTCCCTGATTAGTCAGAATGTTTTGCCTATTTCTGAGGAAGCTGCACCTGCCATTAACACTGTTGATCACATTTTTCATGTCAAAAACAGAAAACTATAAACATGGATCATCTCCTCAAATTTTCTTAGAGAAGAAGTTTGCTCAGGGTTTAATTCATGCTATTGATCCTTCTTGAAAGGTGTTTTTTTGTAAAAGAGGGACACCTCTTTTCCTGAGGAGATTCAGGAATCTAACTCTGGATAGGAAGATGAAGGGAAGGATAAAGATTTTTTTCCTCTTCTCAGATTCGGCTGAGGAAAGCTCAGTTGATTCTCCTGGGTGGGTGATGAAGGTTTATCTTTGAGACTATTTCCAGAATGTGCCAGTGTTTTCAGTGGGAAAACGTGCAGATTTCTCTACCTCAGAAAATGAGTTGTTAGAGGGAGTATGCAGAAACCTTTGCCCATTTCTCGCATTTCATTTTGTTCTGTATGTCACTGACTGCAATTTTCCTGTTAGCCAGCCTGTTGCACCTAAAATGCAGATAGAATGTATAAGTTTCCTCAGTCTTACAGGTTTTTGTACACTTTTCCCAAACCTGACCCTGCTGTTATAGCTTTAGTTAATCCTACTGCTTCTAAACATTTGATTAATTCTAATCCTACCATTTCTGACGATGATAGGAAAACAAGTATGGGGAAGTGTAAGCTTTTGCAACTTTAATTTTGAAGAATTTTGTATAGTCAGGCTCCTGTTTCACTGTACTGCGAAAGTGTGAGGAATACTTTGTAGATGTTCTTCGTGTTTCACTGTTGCAGTTACTACAATTGGGTTATCCTGCTGGCAGGCTACCCTCAGTCGGCCTGAATTCCAAAGTCTAGGTCCGGTGTCGGTTGCTGTCGCCTCTTCCCTGTTGTCAGTTCGCCAGGGGTGTAAAAGATGCAGCCTATGCCATTTTGTTAAGTCTTTCTTGCCGCGCGTTGCCCGAAGCAAAAGCAGTTCGCAAGTGCCGGTTGGCAGACTCCTGAGTTTTTCACATTCTAACTTCATATCCAAAGTCTTCATTAAAGCTAAGTATCCCGTTGGGGAAACTTTTTTCTTGCTCCAGACCGATGTCAGAAAAAATTAACAATTGTATTTCTTGTGGGAAGCAAATACCTCATAAGGATTTTCATTCTTCCTGTATTCCTTGCCTAGGCCCTGACCATAACGTTGGTAGTTGTCGGTTTTGTGCTAGATTTAACCAACGCACTATTAAGCGTCGGTACCATTTTGCTTTCCATTACTTTAGCAGAAGATTTAATTACATAATGCCGTCGGAACAACAGACTACCGGAGTTTATAAAAAGTGCAAGGGAAAAGAAAAGGACAGTCATCCGAGATCCAAAACGGACGAGGCTTCTGCTAGGCCTGTTGCCGGTTCTCAGTGAGACGCTTTCGCATCCCCTGACGCCCGCTACCTCAAAGTCACAGGCCACTTCCAACTCCCACGTGGAGCCGACGAGGCCGCTGGAAACTCAAGGTATTGGACACTCAAACTATTCCGTCAGATGGGTCCGGAGCCGCTGAGCAAGCATTGGCTTCTGAGGGTGTTTTCAGACCTACACAGTTGTATGTGAAACCTACTTCAGCTTCAAAGGCAAAGACTAAAGCAACTCTAAAGACAAACAAGTACAGCATTCTCCTGGACAGGCCTCCATGCCTAAGAAACAGATGCTTAAAATGGCTGAAGACCTTATTACTTTGATCAGGGGTTCCCATCCCCCTTCTGATAAGAGGCCTAGGCAAGAGGTAGAATACGAATCTTTAGACCAGGTTTCCATTTCCTCTGATTCCTCATTTGAACAGGAATATTCTCTTTCTCCCTATGAGGACTCTGATGCTAAAGAATCTGTCCCTTCAGCCTCCTCTCCTGAGGATTATTCTTTTTGGGGAGACGCTGCATACTATGAGGGAGCATTTCCACTGGGAGAGCCAGGATTACTCGGAATCCAAGAAAAGGCTCAGAGACTTCCTTTTATTGCCTCAACACAGGCCCCTTGCTATCCCACATGTTTTAGACATTGTATATGTATTTTCTGGAGTCCAGTCTATCTCAGACTTTTTACCACCAGCTCCTGTTAAGCCAGATACTACAGGGTTCCTGATGCACATAAATTTCTTTATAAAAACCCTGCTGCTGACCCAGAAACCATCTCTCAGGGTCCTAAAGGGGTCAAGGCTTCTACTGCAAAAAACCCTATCCCCTCTGATAGGGATTCTAGGGCCCTAGACAGATGGGGTAAAAAGATTTATACTTCTGCAGCCTTGGCTGTAAGAGCCTTAAATTGCCAATTTCATATGCTTAAATATCAGCAATATCTTGTGTCACTGCTTAAACAGAAAATGTCAACAAATTCAGAATGTGCAGACAAGGAAATGCAAGATTTATTGCATGCAGCTGAACAAGTTGGAAAGCATACTTTGCAATGTGATTTTGATTCTCTAGAGGCCTCCTGCAGGGCCACTGTTACAGGTTCTGTCATTAGGAGGCATGCTTGGTTAAAAACAGATTTTGCCTGATCATGTTAAAGCAAAACTATTAGATGCTCCATTACAGCATGATACTTTGGTGTTAAAGCAGAAGAGGTGTTGAAGAAAATGGAGGACAAAGCTAAATCTACAAAGATTTCTTGCAGGTACAGCCTCCCAGATTTAGCAGGAACTGGCCTACAAAGAATTTGTCCTTTCCAGTGTCAGGCCACAAAGAGGCAGATACAGATGCCCCAGAGGCAGATCACAGCCCCAGGGCTCATACAGGCCTAAACGAAGGGGTGCTTCAAGAGCGGAGAGGAAAAATCACAGCCATACAGGAAACAGTCTCAATGACTTCCCCTTCCAGCTCCAAGCACTTATCTTTTGGCAGCCCCTTTGAGGGGAAAACTAGCACTTTTTTCACAAAATTGGCATATGATCACCCAGGACAAATGGGTTCTAAATATAGTATCACAAGGCTACAGGTTCCACTTTCACACCCTGCTAAGGCCAAATGGTATGCCAGACCTGCCATGCAGTCAATGGGCAGAGGCACAAAAAACAGTTTCATCCCTCATGGACATGAGGGCCATTCAACAAGTACCAGAGCAAGAGCAGGGACAAGGATTCTATTCAATATTGTTCTTGGTACCCAGAAAGGACAAAGCCTGGAGACCAATACTGGACATATCTATTCTAAACACATCTGGATATTTCAAAATTCAAAATGTTGACTCTACAGCAGCTTCTGCCCATGTTGGGCAAGAAGGCTTGGCTTGTGACTTTAGATTTAAGAGGCATACCTGCATGTCCCAATCAGACAACCATGCAGAAGATGCCTCAGATTCAAAGCTGGCTCAATGCACTACCAATTCTCTGCACTGCCCTTTGGATTATCTACTGCGCCCAGGGTTTTCACAAAGTGCCTTGCACCAGTAATTGCATACTGCAGACAGAGGAATACAAATATATCCTTACTTGGACAACTGCCTCATTCAAGCAGAGAACAAGGACAATCTACTACAGCATCTGGCGTTTGTAAAGATTAATATCATGCCTAAGGTACACAGTCAACGAACAGAAATCAAAACTAGTACCCTCTCGAGATAATATTCCTGGGTGCAAGCTTAAATACAACTGCCCGGATGGCTCATCTCCCATCAGACAAGTAAAGATAACTGACTACCTATTTCAAACTGTTGGCAACAAAGGCCCAGTTATCTGCAAGAAAAATTCTGCAGGCTTTGGGCTTCATGGCATCCTGCATTCTACTAATTCCATATGTAAGACTGCATATGAGGAAACTTCAATGGTACGTAAAAAGTGTGATAGTTACTCTCATTCCCTGCCTGCAACAGGAGTTTTGATGGTGGACGAAGGCCTGTCACCAGAACAAGGGACAGCCATTCACTCTACCCCCAGCCACACAGACATTGACAGTGGATGTATCAGATTATGCCTGGGGAGCCCACATGGCAGGAAGGTGTATTCAAGGCACATGGTCCACAAACCAAATGCATCTACATATCAATCAAAAAGAGATGCTAGCTGTTCAAAATGCCCTGCCAGCCTTCAAGGACCTACTTCATCCGGGACTACTGATAGACAATACCACGATCATGTGGTACATAAGCAGGGAGGCACTCATTCCTACCCCCTTTGCAGACTAGCCATGACATTGTGGGACACAGCATTGACTTGCCAAGTACATATGCAGGCACAATTCCTGCCAGGAAAGATAAATACTCTGGCAGACGAACTAAGCAGAAACCTCATGGATCCCCACGAGTGGAAATTGGATCCACAAGTCTTCAGCGTGATAAGGAAATGGGGATGCTCAGACATAGATCTATTTGCCTCACCTCACAACTGCCAACTAAAGAGATTCTGCACAAGGACTTATCACAGACAAGCATGGAAAGTGGATGCCCTATCTTTCAGCTGGAAAAACGTAACAGTATATGCCTTTCCTCCTCTGCCTCTCCTCCCCAAGGTACTCCTAAAGGTCAGACAGGAGAAGCCAAAAATGATATTGATTGCCCCAGACTGGCCACGCCAGTACTGGTATCCAATCCTAAGCAACTTGTCTCAATGCCCAGCCTGGACCTTACCTGAAGTACCTCATCTACTGTCCCAGCAGAACAATCAGATCCTGCACAGCCAACTCTACCTTAAATCTGGCAGCATGGCGAACAACGTAGTCATACAAAACACATCTCTCACTAAAGCGGTGATGGATGTCATTTTGGATGCCAGGAGGCCTACTACTAGCAAATCCTATGCTGGAAAATGGAAGATATTCTGTGCTTGGAACCAGGCACAAGGAATTGACACAGCTGTACCAAACATTCCACAGATTTTGCAAAACTTGACTGAGATGCTGGACAAAGGCCCATCTCTTTTTCATCTATACAAATTCATGCTTCTGCCATTTCGGCTTATTACAATACAGAGCCACCAATCTTTTCTCATCCTTTGTAAAGGCAGTACCTCAGAGGGGCCAAAAATTTAAGGCCTCCAAGGAGATCACCAATACCTGCATGGGACCTCAATTATGTCTTGGAAAAACTCGCCCTGCCTTCTTTCGAGCCAGCAGCTGATATAAAGTTTTTATGTTGGGAAAACAGCTCTGCTCCTAGCAATAACTTCTGCGAGACTAGTCTCAGAGCTACAGGCAGTCATGGCTGTGGAACCTTTTATCATTTTTTATCCAGTCAGGGTTTCTCTGAGGACAAACCTGACATTTATGCCTAAGGGTAGTGTCCAGTGTGGCCCTTAACCAAACTATTCATCTGCCTACCTTTTGTCCAAACCCACAGAATAAGGGGGAGATAATTCTGCATTCTTTGGACATACAGCTACGCTTCTACTTGAGCAGAACCAAAGCTTTCAGAAAGACAGAGCAATTGCTAGTGGCATATGCTGCAGTATCACAAGGAAAGGCTATCTCAATGCAGACTATTTCAAGTGGATAGGCCACTGCATTCGTTTTTGCTATTCTCAACATGGCAAGCCAGTACCTCAGGGCATTAGGCCACATTCAACTAGAGCAGAAGCCACTTCTGCAGCCTTCCTCAGGGGAGTACCAACCAAAGACATTTTAAAGGCTGCTACTTGGAGTTCACAAAGCCCTATCACTTACCACTCTACTCTAAATCCATGGCAGGCTTTGCCACTGCAGTTCTGCAGGGCCTAATGGCCGCTCCTAATGCTATTTAGCTCCAGCCTCCCAACCTTAGCTTTGGGATTCAACCCAATTGTAATGACTGCAACAGTGAAACACGAAGAACATAGTACAGTTGTGTACACTTGCCATAAATGTAGATGTTAGAGTGTATTCACTGTTGCAGTCCAGGTTACCCACCCGCCATCCTCCATTTCTTTGCTGGAACTTATCTGTACTTCTCTATTCTATACAACCTATGTGGTGTATTTGCTTGTAGATGAAGGCAAAATATATACTTTGGTGCATGCATTTTTTGACATATTTTTAGCCTACCCTTTTGGGGGCACCTGACATCTGGGGCAAGAAAAACTGAAAATGGCTGGCGTTGGCTGCATCTTTTATACCCCTGGCGCACTGATATCAGGAAAGAGGCGACAGCAACCGACGTCTGACCTAGACTTTGTAATTCAGGCCATCTGAGGGTAGCCTGCTAGCAGGATAACCCAATTGTAATGACTGCAACAGTGAAATACACTCTTAACATCTACATTTATGGTAAGTGTACACAGCTGTACTTTTCTTCCTGAGAGGAAAATTTGTTTCTTCCATTATACAAGTCACTACAAATTTGTTTACATTGTGTAAGGTTCAGTTGGTAGTACTTCCTGGACTATGGCTACTGTTACTGTTTTGAGGAGGTTGCCTGGCTGCATTCTCAGAACCTTCCAGATGTGAACAATGAGATTTTAAATTCTCTGTTGGATATACGTTGCTTTTGGCTTTTCTGCTATACAGGTTATCAAAGTGTGGTGGAAGGGGTAAGTTGATTTAGGGAATCCCTAAGATTTTTCAGCCCTTTACCTAATTTTCTAAGGGATGCTGTAATCCCTCATCCACTTTTGGCAAAAAAAAAAAAAAAAAGTTTGCAAATGCTGGTGAAGAGATGTTTAAGAAGAAATGGCAGGGGGTTCTAAATGAATTCAGTACCTCCCAAAACCACACAGTCTAACAAGTCAATGACTTTAGGGGGGACCTTGGCCTCCCTTGGTCCCCCATTCTGGAAAGTCTGAATCTCCACAGTTCTCTTTGGCAACAGGTGGTCACAGGCGGATGGGTTCTGAAGGTTATTCATCTGTTACAGATAACAGTGGGAGGAAGTCTCCCCTTTCCAAGGGGTATTTCCTAATCCATCAGACCAGACTTCTATATTTCCCCCTGCCCTTCAATATATGCTGTCCTAAGGAGTGATCTAACCTGTTCCTCCTTCACAGGTTAGGAAAGGTTTTCAAGGATGTTAATTGCCAAAGAGGATGCTTGGATATTAGTCCTGGTCTTTATTTCCTAAATCTGTTTGATATTACTCCCTAAGTGCTGTCACTTCCTAACCTGTTAACCTCTTACTGATTTAAGTATCTGGTAACACTAGATTTAAACAGTATCACATTCCTATTTATCCAGAATTCAGGCATATCCTAATATTCTCTAGAAGCAGCTATATGGTCATTCATTCACACCTTTTAAGCACTACAAGTTCCATGCTTAGAACATGGGCTGTTTTTGTGTCAGCAAACCTGAAATGCATATTACACCCACCTGTTCCATAGCTGCACTAACCTCCATTAGCACAGAACCTGTATTCTGTGGTATATTCCCTGAAGCTGATTGCAGCAGTAACTTGCACCAAGAACATAAAGCTGGGTTGTCAACACTGCTATAATAGATGTTGGAGTATAATTACTGCTGTAGTCCTGTTTCTCTTTCCATCTTCTTGTTATACACTTAAAGTATCTGTGTTGAATTGGGCTCTTTTTTTCCTTCTGTCCTATTATCATGATGTCCTTGCTCTTATCTTTTGTTTTCAGAGGGTACAGGGGGGTGCTCATTGTTAATTTTGCCTAAGGAGATATCTTGCTCTGGCAGTCCACCTCTAACTTGCGCCAAAGTATGCTGACCATGGGGGAAGAAAGAACAGAAGATGGTCATCCAGCCATTTCTTACCTTTATACAGCCTTTATACCAGAATGTGGAGCTGTCTGAAGTGAAGATGACATAAGGATAGCATAGGGGCTAGGGGAAATGGCTTTAAAACTCTGTCCAGACTGCTGAACTCAAGCTGTGGCAGTGATACCAAAGTTATGACTGCAGCAGTGACTAAACACTAATACTTACATAACCAACTTAATTGTAACTTCTCTATATAGAGGCCCCTGCTTCTGAGATGTTAAAGGATAAGTCCACCCCTGCCTCCTTGAATTTTCCCTAGATGACCTTTCCTTTAGAGGGGCTGTGTAGTTTTGAGTAACAACTTGTACTGACCTGATGACCATATCCTTATCCTCATTTCAGAAGTGCTTGAAGTGTATATCTGGAGAAAAAGCCAGAGTGAGACACTCTATTCCTCTAGTGGAACCAGTAATAAAAGATGCTACACTGCCAGCCGGGAGGCACCTTCAGAGTGTAAGATTGAGTAAAAATAGATGATGCCTGAACAGTATCCCTTATCCTGCTCGGATGGATTTGTAGCCTGTGCTGCTCATCACTTTGTATAGTTCTCTGGTGAATGTCTCATTTATTCAGAGCTTTCCTGTGCCTGGCTTGGACACCTGTGACTGCAAGACTTGGATTGCTTGTAAAACCGTCTGGACCTACAAAACTGATAGAGCAAGTGCAAATAAAATACTAACCGTCTGTCATATTTAACAATTCTCAGCTGCATTTATTGATTTGGTTGAATTTATCATTGTTTTTCAGCCTGCATGTGTTAAAGAAATGCCATCTGTTACTGTACCAGTCTTGGGTTGTTTTAACAGCATTCTAACATTTCCTAACCACTTCTGGTACTGCAAAAGCTGTTCTGAGTTTGCCAAAGTTCTCAGGTCTGTCAAAATAATTCTAAGCTTTGCAAGTTTTTCTGTGTTTGTAGGTCTGTACGTTTGCACTTTTTTCTGTATTTTGTTCAACATTTTTCAAGGTTAGTGTACCTATTTCCAGGGATTCCTGATACTACAGGATTTCTGACTTGTTGTAAAGCATTTGTTACTGCACTTGAGCTCAAAACCAGTTTATTTTACACAGAATTCTTTTGCAGTCTGGTGGGAGCAGAGCTGAATTCAACCAATCCAAGTTGGAAACTTTTTTTTTTCTGATTGGTCTAAGGGATTGACTGTGTAAGTGTCTTTCATTCTGCTGGTATAAAAGCAGTACGCAAATACGGTTCCCTGTGCGTTGTATATAAGCAAACCTCTCCAGTTTAAAATCCTCTGTAGGAAATGTCCTGTAGTCTCCACTGTTCACAGCTGCCTGAAGAGCTGCCAATTTGTGCAGAGGGCAGTACCACTGCAGGTCATCTAACTGCTCAACGTTTGGCAACTTTTGCCAGATGTCTGGAGAGATTTTGGTGAAATCCAAAGTATCCACTGCTAAAATTGAAAAAAGAAATTTGAGTTTTCTTTTCACTTTGCTGACTGTATTTGCATAATTTTGCTGATTTTTTTTTACTGTATTTTTATGCACTTTAAAAAAGTTCTATTGTCTTATGTAGCTGGTACATAACAGACTAGAGTCAGATTTGCTGAATCTAGACTGTAGTGTTACACCTGAACACTTAACAGCCATCTTACATTAGGAAGGCCCTGCCTGCACACTTGTGGCAGAAATGTGTAGTCTGTGCCTCATCTGAGTTGGAGATTAATGGAGGAAAGCTCATTGTGTGTTTTCTGATTGGTAGTTTAGCTTAAGTGTTTAATTTTGCCTACATTTAAGTCTCGTGTTTGTGCAGAGCTACTCATCTGGGTTTAGCAGTGCCCTGTATAGAGACAAACTCCTTGAAATACCGTTTTCTCCTAGACATCTGTTAGTGAACCCTCCCAAGCTTCCTTTCTGCATTGTGGAGAAACACATTCGTGCACTGAAGATCCGTTTTCACCCCTAGACTTCAGTAGAGTAAGCACCTTTGTTAGTCCTAGAGCAAAATATTTTCAAACAAGCCCACTCTCCAATAGCAGTGAGGTAAAATCCTACCATAATCGATGTCCAGTTTCCAACCATTTCTCTGGCCAGCTTGATTGCTTCATGATGTCCATCTTAAATGTAGTAATTGCCTCATGTATACTGACAACCACTTACTCCTAAAACAAACACAATATGTGAGAGATTACTTAATTTATTCCAAATTCATAGTATTATCTCATGTAACCTCAAACCAGATATCAAACAGGTTGTAGTCAGACACACTACATCTCCTGCAAAACAAGGTCACAGCACATAAACCCACATACATGGAGATGCCGAGTAGAAGCCTACCAGAAGATCAGACCTTGCAAGTACAAGCCACTTGCACATACTGCAAAGCAAATATAATCAGGTCTATATTAGATGAACAAATGTTTAAAATGTCAAGTACGACATGCTTTACAGCTTTTAAGTGAAAGTTCATCTATGCGAAACCCCATAATGTCTAAACAGAGTTTTGAAAAGTTATAGTTGGCCAACCATCAGGAAGCCAACTGTTGACTGCTAAAATGTACATACTGTACACCATTAAACCCGCCCCCCCCCAAAATCAACAAACAAAATAAAGTGGGGGGCTTTGCCCACCACACCCCTTTACTTTACATATACCAACTGAGATTGCACCACAGTGGAGGACTGTCCTAGCATTACACAGGGTGAACGACGAGACCGCACCACAGTGGAGGACTGTAACAACGACTAGACAAGGTGAATGTTCTGACAACAGCCATTGGCTTCCTGACAGCTGGCCAACTATACCTTTTGAAACTCCTTGTTTTGACATTTTTAGGTTTCGCTTAGATGAATGTTAGCTTAAAAGCTGTCGAGCATGTCTTACTCTACATTTTAAGCGTTTGTTCATCTAACGGAACCATATAATCCACTACACACACTGCACACACCAGTGTCTCAGCAAGTAAGCCCGTAAGGCAGAATGCCTCAAAACCAAATGTCCTGGTCATAGGAGACTCCATACTGAGACCAGATCCACCAATGTCCCTCTCACCATGCTGGACAAGGTTGTGGTCTGCTGCCTGTCAGGATCCAAAAAAAAAAAAAACACACGCTCTAGTCAGTCAAGTTACTGTTGTGGCTTTATAGTACATGTTGGAGCGAATGACTGTATGTACTTCTGGACTATATGAAGAGATATGACTGAACTCCTGCATCTCCCAAGCAGGTATGTCACTAGCCCTAAGCAGCATTCCATCTTCACCTAGGATGATTCCACAATATAGACAAAAAAATGATTGACTTCAACAATTGGCTTAACTTCTGCAGTCAGTCCTGGGGGATCCAGCATCTTTCAGCCTGGGAAGACGTGGTTGACAGATCATGCTGCTTTGCCAGAGATGGTCTTCACCTGTCTCCTGTAGGCTTTTGGATATTGGCAAAGGTGCTTGCCTCCCCTGTAGTGCCTTTTTTAGGCAATATCAAAACAACAACATTTCAGATGTAAAACAATCTACTCAAGAAAAATTCAATGGTATGCTGCTCAATGCTTTGAGCCTAAACAGGAAACTGCATTTCTTGAAAGCACTCCTCACCTTGGAAGATGCTGACATCTGTGCAGTCACTGAGACATGGTTCAAGGCAGCAGAGAGCATCCTTGGCCTTTAATTGCTACAATGTCTTCCACATGTTCAGACCCCAAAACGAGCATAAAGGATCCAAAGTTGGAGGTGCATCCATCTTTATTAAAGCGAAATACACCTTGAGACTGGTTAAACAGTATGAGACTTTTTATCTACTCCAGGTACAACTAACTATAGGTAAAACACCCAACCCACATCATTGCTAGTTGCAGGTCCCCCACAGTGAACAGAGAAGCACACCGCCTACTTGGGCTTACTACAGTCAGTCACTGTACAACTGAACCCTTAGGTCAAACATGCTTGCCCTGAGGTTCCTTGACTGTCAGTAGAAATGCCCTGGAATAGGTGGTCCACACCCCCACAAGGGGCTGACCTGTCATGTACTCACCAGCATTTGGGGGGGGGGGTATCCGCATTACTCAGTGCGTTTCCCTCCCTGGTAAGGTCAGACCATAAATCTTTCTCATTTGAAGTAACGATCAGACCGGACACTCCCACAGGAGCAAAAAAAAAAAACAAACATTTCTCAAACAAATTACAGCCTGCTAAGCAGTGGTATAAAAAGTTTCAAACCCCCCTGCTAAAACAACCAGCAATGACTCTTGTTCAGAGTACACAAATGCCCTGTATAACCACCTAAACAACTATATAGACTCTGCTGTACCCGACGGGATCAAAACCAGTTCTTCCTGAAAAAACAGGCCACCCTGGTAGACCTAAAGTGCAAATAGATTGTATAACGAAAGGAAGAAACTGTCGAACAAGAGGGAGCATACTCAGTAGAATACCCTCCACAGCTTGAGCAAGCAAATCAGATATCTTGTAAAGTCCTCTAAAGCTAGCTACGAAGCTAAATTTGCATTCCTAGCTAAGGGTGATCATAAGGCATTCTTTATCTATATCTGAAATCTAAAAGGGAATGCTCAGCTATGTGCCAAACCTTATAGTGGATGGTACCTGTAATACAGAACTTGAGGAATTAGCCAACCTGCTAGCTGACAGATCTGGCACAAACTTCAGCCTGTCCCTCCCACCAGCCATACCCCAAAGCATACCTGACACCAGTCTTCCATCTAGTATCTCCAAAGAACATGTCCTGTCTGTGCTCTCCATGGCCAAAAACACAGCCTCTCTGGATCAGACTGCTTAGTAAACAATCTAAAACCAGACCTAGCAGAACCACTTGGCACCCTCTCTTTGATCTCAGCCTGAGCACTGGCTTTGTTCCAGCAGAGCGGAGAACAGCATCAGTAATCCCCTTGCACAAACTGGGTCCATCAGCCAACCCTGGGAACTATAGACCCATAAGCCTAACCAGCCTAATCTGCAAGGCCATAGAAAGAATCAAGGACCTTGTCAACAAGGACATAGGTGAACTTCAAACTCTTGACCCGACCCAGTTTGGCTTCATTAAGCATAGATAGTTTATTGAAGCTGGGGGACTTTGAGAAAGTCACCAAAACCCTGGATGAAATGCAAAAAAAAAAGTGCATTATTACCTCCTTTGGCAAAGAGGAAGTCCTTGCAAATTACAATATTAACAGCATCCCTCTAAGCTCAAACCCAGTGGTGTTAGATTTGAGAACACAGGTTGATGACAATCTAAACTTTGATCACAATGTGCCCACAGTTGTAGGGAAAGCCTTCTACGTTCATTTCATAAGTAAGGGCATTGTGTCTAAGACTAAGGATATTACAACTCTTCTGTATGCAACCCTCATCAGAAAACGGGAGTACAGCACTCCCTTTTGCATGTACCTTACTTAGACACGTGCAGTAGCTGGAGACCACAGAGGTGATCACCAAGAAAATTCTGGGCCTCAGACTTTCAAGATGGCTGCACATTGAGTAAGAGCTTAATTCTAACTCTCCCATTGTGAAAAAAGAAAAACTGCGGAGAAGGTTAGTAGACTTGTGTTTATGGGTAAGTTTCAGTAGCTGATTTGTAAGTACACTGCCTGTATGCCAGTAAACAGAAATAGAAGACCTGAAAATAAATTTGCTACAAAGTGAGGAAGAAATACTGACTGGGGAAAGTTCTGCAGCTGTTCGGCAAAAAAGCAATGCAATCTTCAGACAGAGTTCCAGTAACCTACAGGAAGATACAAGACAACTGCACACAGACCTGGTTACAATAGAGCATGGAGTATATCAACACGAACAAAAGACTGGAAAAAATGGAAGAAGCTTTAAACAGATATTCAGATGAGATGATAAAGCTGCAAAACTCAGAGGTTGAAATTAAAAAGCTGGCTGAATACTAGATTGCTCAGGAAGAGATGTTTCAAAAAATAGAATTAGATGACAGAGCACATAGAGAACTTAGAGTTTTTCAGCTATACCAGTGAAGCTGGAAGGAACGGACTGTATTAATTTTATGAAAGCACAAACAAGCAACTGGACTAGTATTCTACAGCGGGAGTTTAGTTGAAAGGGCACATAGTGTATGCGTCAAACCTGGCTACGAGAGAGCAACCTAGGACTTGAATAGTAAAGCTGCAATGCTACCAGCAGAAGGAGTTGATTGAAAAAAATGGCAGAAGGATAAAATATTAAAAGTGGGAGACAGCAGAGTGTTTGTGGAGAATTACTGTTTGTACAGGCAGAAGAGGAAATTTATTCCACTATTCAGGGAATGTTGAGGTGCAGGTGTTCAAACTGCTATATGCAGCTGTCTGCAAGGTATTCTTCCCTGGAGGAATTAATGAAGTGCAAGCTAAGGAGGAAATACAGAAGTTTGTCCAACAAAAAGTAACTTGTGAAACCGAGGGCGATTCTGCTTCTAGTAATAGACTAGAGGGAGAATGTACCTTGTGAAACCTTAACCAGTATTTCAGTGGAAAATGTTGGAGAAGGAGCATGAGAGCTGACTACAAGAATCAAGAGTACATGGAAATGAAGCAGACAGGATTTGGGAGATGGAGATGAATAGGAATAAAACTAGTAACTTAATGGGGGGGTTACAGTGCAGTTATTTGTGAAATGACAGAATATCTGGGAATATTGGACTTTTTCCAGAATTTGTTGGCCTTGTGTGGGCACTCCTAAATCATATGCCCTACTTCATTTGTGTCATTAAAGTTCAGTAAAGTGCTTTTGGGAGAAGAGGGCAACAGTTAACTGTAAAAGATTTTTTCATTACATGCTGTAAAGTAGTTTTCTCAGTTTTAAATGTAATCTGGGTTAATAGGTGCTGCTGATTTTTTTTTTCTTTCTCCCTTCTCTCTTCACTGCAATGTAAAAGAAAAACCCCGGTTAAAAAGCATGTTGAGAAAAATGTGCTTTTTCTCATTCTTGCATAGGGGAATGACTGGATTAAGGCCATTAGATTGCTAGTTTTGAGAGAGTAAGTAAATGAGAGTATTGAATATTAAGATGCTTTTTCTAGCAAATGCATGTTTTCTTAATAGCAATTCTGCAGCTGATCATCTTGTTTCCATGGAAACAACTGGGTAGAGAAACTGGCTGTCTGATTCTCTTGTCTCTATAGAGACGAGAAACTGTCTGATTCTCATCTCCATAGAGACAATCTGATGGAAGAACTGGCTACGGTGTGGTGGAGAGTGATTGGCTGAAGGGGAAGAGAGAAATTGGCTGGAACATGTTCTCATAGAAAAATCCAGTGGTTTTCCCAGCTGGGAGAGTGATAAAGCTAAGATAAAACCAATTAGCACTTACTTGGAAGCACAAGCTGCACCATGTGTTTTAGCATGCATAACCTTTCTTTTAGGTTAACTCACGTCTGAGTGTGGTTGTCAGTTTGGGACATTTGTTCATATTAGGAGGGTAAAACTTCAATATTTGAAGTTGTACATAGTTTTATCTGTTAATATTAAGTTAATAGGTTTTAGGGGTATTGGGATGTATATTTTGAGGGCTTTCAATAAAACTAAGTTTTGTAAGATGTGACATAGGCTCAAATGGATGACAACTGTATAAAAGTTTAACCTGCCAAGCAGTGTGTGCATGTAACACAAAAGCTGGAACTAGACAGTTTAAAAAAAGGTGTGCATAAAAGGTGCTTACTTTTTAATGTAAGGATTTCTGTAATGTCTTTAAATGTCAGTGGTCTGAGGTAAATACAAAGAGTAGTGAACTATATTAAAATGTACAGTGTAAATAGCTGTTACAGGGTACACACTAAGAAATGAACATAAGAATTTGATTGTTTTTAGGATGGTTATTCAGTGGAATACCTGGGACAAAGGAAAAGAGGAGTACTTGTATTAATTGCAAAAGGAGCTCCAGTAGTGATAGAGGATTAAAAAAAGATAATTGCAGAATTGTAGTGCTAAGGGGCTACTGGCAAGGCAGGAAGGTTTATACTGGCATGTATTTAGATTCCAGCTAAAACTGCTATAATGGAGATTAAGAAAATTCTGGGAGAAATTATCATTTTTCAGCAAGGAATGTTACTTGTAGGTGCGGACTGGGATGTGATTTGCAGCAGTGAAGATGTGTATGGGGCCCCAGAAGAGAATGTATAACAAAGGAGGGTAGATTTTTGATGAAATTTATGAAAGTGTTTGGCATAGAATGTTAATTCAGTAATATGAGTTGGAAGTGAATTTACTTATTATTCCCCAAGATATAACAACTGTACTAGGCTAGATGGAATTTACATTTCACAAGAACCTGCATTTAATTGAAGGCGTTTATCTGAAATGGTTATTGGGTGCATATCATGTGCCAGTTTAAAATAAAAACACTGGGCAATGAAGTAAATGACACTGGCGTTTTCCCACCTATCTGTTAAAAAGAAGAATTTAAGGAATGAGTACAAGAGATTCAGGAGCTGTTAGGATAGATTTTCTTCTGAAAATATAGCTAGAGTGGGATACAATTAAGTTGGAGTTTAAAAATAGGGTGGAAATGAAAGAAAGGGAGTTATGGTGAAGAAGTAAGAATTTAGAGGGACTGACAAATTTTAGTGTTGCAGAATAGGCAGAATCTCTCAGAACGAGGATCAATTACAGAACGCTAAGCAGAAAATAAGGGATTACCTTGATAATCTGCACTAGTTTAGAAAGATTGCTGTTAAGCAACTGTATTTTGACACTGGAGCACAAAAACGTTTAGCACAATGACTGGCAACAAAGTAGAAAGAGCTGTTGTCAAGCTTATGGAGCCTATAACAAGGCAGGTAAAAAGGGGTCCTATAGAGGTATTAGCAATATTTTGAAAATTCTATGAAAGTCTGTATAAAGCAGAGGAATGTGGAAATCAAAAGATACAAATGGAAATGTTTATGGAAAAATTAAATATGCCAAGGTTAGAGGTAGATGAGACTTGATTTACTAATGGTTGGGATAGGTGAGATAAAAATTATGATGTATAATGAATGTACATGAAAGTCCACAGGAATAGATGGTATTCCTGTGGAAGTTTGGAAGCTAGGAAGGAAAATGAGATCTAGAAGGTTTTAACAGTATTTTAAGAAAAGTGCCAACAGCCTGGAAGAAAGCAGTGGTAGCAGTAGTACACAGAGGGTAAAGATCCTTCTGACCTAGCTTCATAAAGACCAATTTCAGTACTAAACTATGATGAGTGTTCATGTCTATAATGGATAAAATAGTCAAAATGTTTAGTCCCTTTAGTCTTATAAACAGGTCAGGAATATCAACCAGAGGAGAAGTTGTGGAGAGCAGTTAAAGAGCTGAAGGACTAACTGGGAGGGGAAGATTGCAAGAGTGAAGTGGGATAAGATGATCTTGCAGTATAGCAGGGCAGATTGGGATTACCCAGTTTGAAGGGGTATTTCAGAGCTACACATCTTTACCCTCTTTTTAATGCTTCTATACATGGCACAATCAGAAAACTATAATTCAAAGTAGAAAGGGATGATGAAATGGGGGGAGGCTCAAGAAACAAGTAGAGACTGGGATTTTAGATGCAGGCCTTTTAAGGAGAATAACAATAATGATACAGAATATTATATCCATAAAGTAGCAAAGTATTCCAAAAACTAAGCCAACAAGGAATGGATAAAAGGATATTCTGCTGATTTAGGGATGACTGGGATATAGGCAAGAAGGGGCTGGAATTTATTGGAGAAAACTGGCAAAGGAACCAAGGTATTGTGAGCAAATAACTGAAAAGGGAAAGATGATGGGATGGAAAGATGAGAGCCTTCCTCTTCAAGAATTGATGGTGTGTAGACAGAGAAATAGGGGGCTCCTAAATGAAAGCCAGCACTGGTAGAGTTTCTAGTAGAATCTAGAACAGAAGCTGCCATTAAACTGGAATATATAAATTTTGCATGATAACCAAGAATCAGAGGTTAGAAAGTGTTGGGAAGAGATTGGATAAGCAATTCACAAACAATGGGGGGGGGTATATGTATGTCTCCCAAATATGCAGCAAAATCTAGATTTAGGATTTTTGCTTTGAAATGTTTACATAGATGTTTTTATACCCCCAAGTAGACTCCAGAGATTTGGTCCTCAGCTAGATAGCAAATGTTGGTGTGATGGGGAGGAAAGGGGTAATTGGGAACATATTTTCTGGGAGTAGAGTGAATTGGCGGACTTTAACAATTTCCTTTGGGAAGCATCATCAGAGATGTTGGGTTGGCAGATTGGTGTGGTGAGAGAGATTATTTTTCTGAGGTACGATACTGAATTGGAATTGCGTAGACAGGGTATGGCCTTGTGTTTTAATAATGGCTGCCAAAAAAGCAAATACTAGAAAATGGAAATCAAAATCTAAACAAACTATATATTAGTAGTGAATATAGTAACAGATAAAACAACTGGAATTGAGATCTTTAGAAAAGGATAGGAGCAACTGGAATTGAGATCTTTAGAAAAGGGTAGGAGCAAACTACATAGGAAATAAGAATTGTGGGAACAATACATACAGGGGAGGAATGAGGTTGAAAAGAAGGCAGGACTAAAATGAGCTATGTAATGTTTAACTGAAAATAATTGGATAGATTGTGTATAATGTTTGCAACTGGGAGTGTCTGTATAGTTTGTGATATAAAATGCTTGCAACTAGGTTTGTCTGTGGTTTGTTTTCATTTATATAAATGTATGGTCGCTTGTGTCGTAAGTGGTGGTTTAATAAAGATGTTTCTTTTTTAAAAAAAAGTGGCAAGGATTCAATTTATATAATGTTTCTTTGGTTATATGATATATAGCAATATATGTGAAACATATTTGCTAATTTTACTTGTTAATACAGTTTGATTACTTCTATATAAATGTAAATGTGCCTATGTCACAAGTGACAATTCAATAAAATACTGAGCCTCCAAAACATGACCTATATGGAAAGACAGAAAGCCCTGTCACTGTACTCTGTATCCTATAGGCAGCTGAAAGGTTAGTTGTGCCTGGCCTACAGGGCAGTCTCTGATCCTGCCATAGGGAAATGCTGCACATCCAGAAATCAAATGGGACAAGAGTCACTTGCCCCCAGGATCTCAACCTAGTCTGTGACATTAACAGAACATATTGGAGAGACTGATGTACATCTCCCAGAGAATGCTGCTTCTCTGGAATAAACTCCCAGTCCACTTGAAACAGAGCTCCTCAATGACCCTATTCAGGCACAACTTTGACAATTGGATGTGAGACTGTAAATTCACCCAGGGGGTGGCACCTATGCCCTCATAGACAGGGGCAGTCTGTGCTGGTCATAGACGATGAGTAACAACCTTCTGACTAAGGTGAATTAGGGAACATTGGTATAACATGGCTAGGTTTGTAAATGCCTTGGGAGCATTAGTCTAGTACCGTCCTAGGAACCTATAACTATACAGCTCACTTTACTGATTTAAGGGTAAAGCATTGGCTGCTTAGTTTATCCTAGGAGAGAGGGGCTTCTTTTCTTTTCTCAGACCAGCATAAATTGACCCCAACTTTATTCCAGTCTCTTATATTCCTTCCCTTATTTTCCTTTTCTAAGCCCCTACACTTGGAAGGATGGCATTCCTCATGGCTTTATATACTAGTATTTCTTCCTCTGCTATAGTGAAGGGAACAAATACCAGTCTGTTTCATCCATTCCTTATAGAGTGTTGCCAACAATCTGTGTTGTGAACATTCTTTGAATAAACTCTGTTCTTTCCTTTTTATGTTCTAGATATGATCCCAGTATTTAAGTTGGATTAAGCAGAGAAGCGTGAATAGGGATAAGAATGATGGAGTTTGTTAGATAAAAAATGCAGTGAAGCCTCAAATTTCTGCATTAACTTTATACAGTGTGTTAATGTATGCTGAAATTTCCCATTCATGGTTGTCCTCATATCCTTGTACACTGATGTCTTTATCGATTTTCTCCTGCCGTAAGCACTTGGGTTTCATTTTTTTTCCTTAAATTTATAACCATTCTCTAGATTTATTTCTAATTTGTTAGTCTTAATCCAGATTGTAAAAAAAAAATGCTGCATGTCTTGACAAAATTCACTGTTGGCTATGTAAGCAGACCTCTTTCATTGGTGTACTTTGTGCACTAGTTTTAGTTTGTATTTGAAGCACTGCTGACTAGAATGTTTTCCAACAAGAACCCATGTGCAACTTCTATGTTTTATACTCGTACATTTTTAGATGCGTGTCGAGGATGGCAAGTGTTGATACTTGTTTAGGTGTTTTCCCAGACAGTTTAACTAGGAAATGAATGCCATGCTGTTTTATTTGTGTATGTATTTTTTTCAGCAGTATGCTTGTAATCTGCAGGGTCAAAGGTGTATGAAAAATCTAGATCAGACATTCACTGATGATGACTTCACAAATTTTAACCAAGTGTTGCTGTCCCCTGCTTAGACTTACTGTTTTCAAGTTGGTTGTGCCATTGCAAGCAGTTCATGGAGTTTGTCACCAACTTTCGAAGCTCTTGCCTGCTGAAATGAGGAGGGTAATGCTATAATTCTTTAGCTCATTACTATTTCCCCTCCCGTCATATAAATGCAACTCATCAGTACCTTTGCTATGTTGGATATGCCCCTTCCTTTAAACTTCTAAATAATAGACTGTACAAATGCCATGTTCTTCTTAGCTCTTTCAGAAATACCTTGCTGATCTCCTTAAGACCTCTAGATTTATTGTAGTTGAGCTTCAATTTTTTTCTAAACATATTTTCTGCAAATATCTTTTGTAGATTACTACGAGTTTATTCTCTTGTGATCTCTTCAGTCTAGCAAAGGCCCTGGAATCCACAGTATTTAGCGATCTTGCTACTTAACAAGGCGTGTAAAGCTTTGGACTGATGTGTTGAGGGAGTTTTCTGTCATTTTTGGGGTTGGTTACCTCAGTGGTTTGTAATCTGTCCAAATTTCCAGCCACTTCTAATGATTGTGACAGTGGAGAAGTTTGAGAATCTTGCTGACTCTAGATGTACTGAGATGCTATCTACAGCTTCAAAGGCTAGTAAATAGTGCACTGCAAGCTTGACTTGTGGATGCTTTGGCAAGGGGGCCAGGGCTGTGCAGAATAATGTCCTCAAGGGAAATGCTTTTTCAGGTTTTTAGGAGTTTATCATTTAAATCCCAAAGAGGAAGTGATATTTAGGATCATCTTGGCCATATATGTGAGACTTCGCACAGGATAGTGTCCCTGTTCCACTGATAAAGGTGTTCTGCAAGCTTCGGCTCTTCCTCTTCTCCTGTAATGCGTAGCACTCCCCTGTCCTCTTCAGAGATCTGCTGCTGCTCAAGCCAGGCCCAGGCTTGTACTGATTTTTCATAATCTTTCCTTGTAGTTCTGGTAATTAGATCAGATGGTTACAATTTTCTCTCTGATCAACTTAGCAGTGAGCTTTGTGCAAATTTATTTCCACAATCTGGTGCAAAAACAAGACAGCGTTCACGAGACAGGATCCACACAATTCAAATTAACGCACTTTATTAGAACAAGCGTTTTCGCCTCTGCTCATACAGAAGCTTCATCAGAAAACAGGAACAGGCGCCAAGAATTCCCAAGTTTTGAAGCCCATCCTAGGCAACATGATGTCACTTCCTTGGAAACCCACAACTTAACTAATTAAAGTAGGAATATAAAAATACAAGTTAACAAATGTATATATTAAAAATGCAAATAAGCAAGTATACATTTTTTAAAAATTGTGTGTAAGCACAATCATAAACATACAAAGCCAGCATGTCTGACAATTAAAAACCAGACAAAACGACCCTAAGGTTTGTTAACTTGTATTTTTATATTCCTACTTTAATTAGTTAAGTTGTGGGGTTCCAAGGAAGTGACATCATGTTGCCTAGGATGGGCTTCAAAACTTGGGAATTCTTGGCGCCTGTTCCTGTTTTCTGATGAAGCTTCTGTATGAGCAGAGGCGAAAACGCTTGTTCTAATAAAGTGCGTTAATTTGAATTTTGTGGATCCTGTCTCATGAACGCGGTCTTGTTTTTGCACCAGTTCTTCTCGTTTTATATTTCAATAGTATGTCCTCTGGCGGTGTTACGAGTCCCAGGACACCTAATATTTTCGGGTCTGAGTATGTTGCTACTAGCGATGACCCTTTGTGCATTCAAGCGCTCCTTCTTACGCTTACCCAACGGCTGGAAGGTATGAATACACGCTTGGAGAGAATGGAAAGGAATGAAGCGCAAATTTTACGGAGTTACAACCCAGGTCTTCCGGTTGTTAGTAACTCCTCATTGAATGAAAGTTCGTTGCTTATACCAGCTGGACAGTCTCCTGGCTTGCGCACTATTGTTGGTAGTGCGACTTCTGAGAATCTACCTTCTGACTCTGGACGGGTGGCGACACCAGGGTCTAATGGACTGTTTGCTTGTAACGACAATCACAATAGGAATCGCTTAACAGCACCTATAGACGGAAATCATGCTGGCCGTCCTTCTGACATCGACCCTGCTCTTTTGGGGCCCAACTTGGATGGTCCTGCTTCAAACATCAATCCCAGGCTTATTGGTGTGCCACTTTTCTCTGAATGGGCTGGGAATTTGGATGCTTTCTCTTTTGGTCCTTGTCTACAATCTGGTCCACTGGCTTCTGGGTCTGATTCTGCAGGTAATATTGTCGACAACATTTCTGAAAAACTTAAAACTCTTTACATTAAAATGTTAAAGATTAAGAAACTGCAATTAAAGGTCTCTTACTTTAAGCAATGTTTATCAGAAAATATTATTCCTAAAGGGTTGAGGAATACTTTTTCACCGACTGGGTTATTCCAGGACTCACTTTTCACAGAGGACTTAATGACACTTTTTAATAGGCACGGTCTGGAACTGTTGGAATTAATGATAAAACATTATTCCAACCATATCAGCTTCCTTTTGACTGAAACTAGTCACCTTGATGAGACTATAAAGGCTGATATTAATTTTATATGGTATAAATACGATTATAACCGTATTTTTTCGAGCATTGATGCCTTGTTGAAATTAAAATCCAATAAAACAAAAAAAGTCTTAGGGATAGACAGGCTTATCAAAATTGCCTTGCCTACCCTAACCTTCTTAAAAACAAAAACAGTGGCGACAACCAGAACCAAGGGAACAACAATAAGAGGTGTGTTGGCCTCTAAAGACAATTTAGATGACCCTTCTGACCACAGGGACTTTCTAGATGATGGGGGGGAGGGGACTTCGTCTCAGGAATTAAGGAGGAGCAGCAGAATTAAAGCTAACTACCAAAACAACAATGGCTTCCCTAATTATAGGGCTCAACAGAAGCCTTTTTTAGGGGGCTAGAACAACCGCCAACAATTTTACAAGAACAGGAACAAACAGAAGTAGTAAACGGGAATGACGGTGCTACTTCACTGGACCATGACCAGCCTGTCATCTTGACTAACACCAAAGGGGACTTTAAAGTCTACAATTTTTCTAACATCACTATTGACAGTTACTTGATTGAACTTTTGGCTAATTGTCTTTCTTTTGTTCCTGAACAGAGGTTGAGCCTTTCTGAAACATTGATAGATTTGAAATGTTTTGTGCGTAGATTAAACCTCAAAGTTTTCTTTAATAATGAAACATACAGGGAAGGTTCTACACTGAAATTGTTGAGCACTTTTAACCCCTCCTTGCACCCTAATTTGCACATCTTTGAGAGTGTCTGCGAACTTGATTTTAGGCAGCTTTTTGACTCTATTAAATGGTTTGATAACAGGAGTAACATCTCCTTTGACCAAAGGTTGGCTTTAAATAATTTATGTGGTCTCTCAATCCGGGTTGTAAAACCTGATAAAGGGGGGGGGGGGTTAGTGATTTTTGATAAAGCTTGATTATACCAACAGGATGTTGTCTGTTGAATTCCCCTGCCTATGAAAGGTCTTCCCTGAACGAGATGGTAGGATGCCATAACAGGATTAAATGGTACTTTAGGGATTTGTTTATTGAAGGCAAGATCGATATTGATACCTTCAATTTTATTAATATCTCATTTCCTAGGGTACCAGTCATGTTTGGGATCCCTAAAATCCACAAAAGCTTGGCAAATCCACCAATGCGAGCTTTGGTGGATGGGAGATGTTCCATCATCCATCCTTGTGCTAGAGTCATCGATAGCATCATCTCTAAATATCTGCGGTCAATTCCTGAAATTTGTAAGGACTCTTGGTCTTTCTTGAATTCAATTAACGACATTCAATTCGACCCGTCATTCAACTTCTTAACCATCGATGTGGTCGATCTTTACACCTCTATACCACATCAAGAAACGGTTGAATGGGTCGAGTTGATGTTGAGGAGTTTTGACGCCCCTAGGGATGATATTGCTGTTGTAACTCTCTTATTGGACATCATTTTGTCACCTAATTTCTTCATTTTTGACAACTGCTACTACCTCCAGAAACGAGGTATAGCCATGGGCTCCCCTTGTGGGGGTAGTGTAGCGAACCTGTTTGTCGCCCACTGGGAGAAAACATTTCTCTTAAATAACCCCAGGTTTAAGAATATTATTAAATTTTACACACATTTCTTAGATGAAGTGTTTATTCTAATACAAGGGGGAGAAGAGGTTGTAGTAGACCTCATCAACTATATGAATGAGACTACCACATTTTTAAAATTCACCCATCATTTCTCAACTAGTGAAATTGAGTACCTTGATGTGAAGTTGGTAAAAGATCTGAATAATAACCACTTCCAGTCTAGCATTTTTAGGAAACTTACTTATTGCAACTCTTTCTTGCATTTTTCCAGTAATCACCCTTTGAAGCAAAAGAGATCTATTGTCAAAGGGCAACTGGTCAGAGCAGTCCGTATGTGTAGCACGGGCCAAGCTTTCCAACAAGAATGTTCCATTCTGAAAGCTATGTTTATTAACAGGGGGTACCCTGAAGATCTGCTTGATAGTCTAGTTGAAGAGGTTTCCTTTAAGAGGGACAACGGTTTCTACCTACCTCTACTTCAATGCAATGAATTGGTTTCTGTCCAAGTAACTGAGGCTGCGGTAGACCTTAGCCCCAATGCCTCTCTTGCTGCTGTTACTTTGACTAATGACCCTTCCGATAGGACTGATTTCAAGACAAGTTTAGTCATTACATACAATAGATTTGCGGGGGATATGTGTTCCATTATTAGAAAGAATTGGTATTTCATCCAGAATAATGTTACTTTATTAAATATTTTGGGCACGCACCCTGCTATTGTATTTAAGAGGGGTTGTAATTTAAAGGACTTACTTCAGAGGCGTAGGTCTACCAACTTTTTTGCTAGACAAAATGGTACATCAATTTGTGGTGCCTGTAATTGGTGTAAACTCTTAAAAACAGGATGATGTTAAGTTGTCAATCTCGCCTTCATTCTTGCTTGATGGGTTCGGAGCCGATCCTCGGCTCCGACTCTGCACTTTGCTAAGCTCGAGAATCACTTTTACCAGCTCGAGGCAGCCCCATATCCCATGATGCAAGGCGGTAAGTACCCAGATCTCGTTTGCCGCTTCGCTGATGAGGTCCTCCTTTTGCCAGCTCCTGGTAAGTGTTAGCTTTTAACTACTTTTTGCCCCTAAAATTTAATATGTTTCACTTTTCTTTAAAATACCTTCCTTTTTACTTAATTGTAAGCCCTTTTCTGACTAAAATTATTTTTCTTTTCCCTTCTTTAGTCAGGCCTTCATCCCCTCCCATCCCCCCCCCCCCTGTCAGGGTGTGTGTGTATGTGAGAGGTTAGTTACAATATATTTTAGATAACTTTAGTTGTCTGATTGGGACTGTGTTGTTGTGTACTTGGTACAACTATGTCCAAAGAAAGGGTCTTAGGCTTTAAGAAGTGTGACTCGTGCTGTCAGAAGATGTCTCTGACAGACGGTCACACTTCTTGTTTATATTGCCTGGGACCTCTCCACCTGCAGGACTCCTGTGCGATTTGTCATTCCTTTAGCCAGAGAGTCCTGCAGGAGACGAGAAATAAGTTGATTTTAAGGGGTCTCCTTAAACCAGAGGGCTCTCCGGCCAAATCGGCTCCGAGCAAGACTTCTAAGTCTTCTAAGGCCCAGGCTTCTGTATCTAAGCCTGTGGCCTCGGCTCCGACTCCTTCGGAGTCGGGATCGGCTCCGGCTGGAGCCGATCCTGTCTTGCAAAAATCTTCGGCACCGATGGCTATCTGTGCCGATACTGTTATGGTCACATCGGTGTCTGCTCCGACTGGCTCCGACCACCATGTGGCTCAGGCTTCGGTGTCGGCGCCGACCGGCTCCGACACCGTTACTGTTATGTCTGTATCGGCTACGGCTGGAGCCGATGCATCGAGACTTTCATTCGGAGCCGAAAAGTCCTCGGCTCCGTCTGCATCTGTGGTTTCTTCGGCTCCGATGGTTCCTTCGAGGAAGAGGTCCAGGTCCCCTTCCTTAGAACAGATACTCTCTGCTCCAGCCTCACCTCTCCTCTCGGAATGGAGCCATCGGAGCCGATCATCTAGGTCGTCCAGGTCCATGATTTAGAGAGGGTGGTAAGTAGATTATTGAAATCACAGGCACTGGCCCAGATGCTGCATAGTCCGTCTCAACAGACGACTATTAGTCCACACCCTCTTCAAGTTCCTCCTTCGACTCTACCTCAGAGTTTGGAGCTGGAGTATTCGGGGATAGTTACTGCTATGGCTGAGGGGCGGATACCCCCCCTTCTGCACCCTCGGCATCTACTCTTATCTCCTCTTCGAGACCTTCCTTAGAGGGATTCGGTGGTCGGGCTTCCCTGGTCTCCTCCGAGGGGGTGAGTGGCATCGGACCCTTGTCCGACCCCACTCTTCCCCTTGGAGCCTCGGTCTTGGTGAGCTCGGCTCAGACATCTGCCTCGGAGCCTTCCCTTTCAGTGGGCCCTGGAGTCCCGGTTTCTTCGGAACGGGTTCTCTCGGACCTCCCTGGGAGGGGGGCCTTCGAGGTGATGAAGAGTGTGCTGGCCACTGGGCTCAGCCAGCAGTCTATTCCCTTAGCTCCTCCCTCTACAGTGCCTGTCGATATCTCTTCCATCTCTCTTGCTCCCGGACCCAGAGATCCACCGCCTCAGGTTTCCCCACTGAGAATAACCACTTCTTCCGAGGATTCTCCTGATCAGTCAGGAGATCCTCCGCGCAAGAGGACTTGTAAGAGGAAACACCTAGACTCCCCTGAGTCTATCACTTCAGATACCGACTTAGATGAGTCGGAGGGATCCCCAAGATCCCCCTCTGAGGATGTCTCCTTTTCAGACATCCTAGAACTCCTAAAACAGAGGGGAAACTGGCCCTCCACAAATCCCTCTGAGGATGAGTCGGTATACCTAGAGGCGTTTGGATCTCGGCCCTCCACCTCCTGGGTGTCTCTGCCTTTCGACCCCCTTATGGAGGTTATTGCTCGAAAGGCTTGGGCTGCTCCTGACTCTGTAGAGCCAGTTCCTAGGAGGCCGTCTAAATTTATTACTGCCCCTTTGGAAAAGCAATTCCTTACGAAAGGTGTCCCTGTTGATGCCATGGTGGTGGCGGCTGCCACTAAGAAGGAACTTGCAGATCCTTCCGCACCTGTCCATCCTTTAAAACGAAAACAGCCAAACAAACTGATGAAATTGAAAACCACGAAGGAAGCTTACTGCAGAAGTGATAAAATAATCCAATGACAAGCGGTAGCTATGAAGCAATAATGTTAGCACTTTTATTAACCAAGAACTTTCGGAAGGTATAATAACCCTCCTTCCTCAGACAAAACAGTTAAACACAAGGAGGGAGCAAGCTTAAATACTTATAGTCCCTCCCTAATTGAACAAATTTTAATTAATGATACACATTCATTTAAGGAACTTGTTCTGCTTTTTCGTCTGGGTTACACAAAAAAGCGCTTTTTATATATATATGCACACATGTGTGAAATCGTGCTGTTCTTTAAAAACACCTTTATATAAAAATACCTCTATTAAAAACTAACTTCCTAGTTATTCAAGTTTTTAATACATACAAATACTAAAAGCGGTTTTGTTTACTAAATATACAATGATAACCGCATTTAAAACAGACAAAACCAAGAAAGAGGTTTTGTCTGTTTTAAATGCGGTTATCATTGTATATTTAGTAAACAAAACCGCTTTTAGTATTTGTATGTATTAAAAACTTGAATAACTAGGAAGTTAGTTTTTAATAGAGGTATTTTTATATAAAGGTGTTTTTAAAGAACAGCACGATTTCACACATGTGTGCATATATATATAAAAAGCGCTTTTTTGTGTAACCCAGACGAAAAAGCAGAACAAGTTCCTTAAATGAATGTGTATCATTAATTAAAATTTGTTCAATTAGGGAGGGACTATAAGTATTTAAGCTTGCTCCCTCCTTGTGTTTAACTGTTTTGTCTGAGGAAGGAGGGTTATTATACCTTCCGAAAGTTCTTGGTTAATAAAGTGCTAACATTATTGCTTCATAGCTACCGCTTGTCATTGGATTATTTTATCACTTCTGCAGTAAGCTTCCTTCGTGGTTTTCAATTTGTACCTGTCCATCCTCCTAATAAGGATTCTAGGACTATGGATAGGTATGGTAAGCGGATGTTCTCTTCAGCGACCTTTGCTATGCGCTCGCTGAACTACTTATGTCACTTCACCAGACTCCAAAGGGACATCCTTAAGGAACTAGGTGAAGTAGTACAGGATCCTACGGCTGCAGGGGCTCAAGAGAAAATTGCTTCTCAGCTAGGAATCCTTAATTCTGTAGCTAACTCCTCCATGCGACTGATATCATATGCAGCAGATGGAGCGAGACGAGCCGCAGGTACAGGGGTGGCTCTTAGACGTCAATCCTGGATGCGGCTCTGTAATTTTGCAGATCCCTTTAAGGCGTCTTTCACAAACTCTCCCTTTGATGGGTCAGCTTTGTTTGGCCCTCAAGTGAAGGATACATTGACCAGGTGTGAACAGGACGGCAAGACTCTTTCTGCCGTAGGGGTCCGTTTTTCCACCCCTTCTAGACCTTACCCCAAAGGACAGAAGGGTGGAAAGATGTGGTTCCGCAAATCCCAAGGAGTCACGCCGGATACACGTGGTCAGTTTACCCCTAGAGGCAGAGGGGATAATAATAACAGACACCGCTCTAGAGGCAGAGGGGGTCCACAGAACCAGGGAAGCAGAGAGCCTCTCTCTGACAAGCCCTTCCAGCCTCCCTGAGATGTTGCCCGACTGTCCATCCTTGGAGGCAGTCGGGGGAAGACTATCGCTGTACCCAGAAGCCTGGCGTTCCCTCACTCAAGACAGATGGGTACAGTCTATTATATCCGAGGGTTACAAAATTCCTTTCGAGGAAAGTCCCTTCTCTCTCACAAATTCCCTTCCAGATGTACCACCCGGTCTAAGGGAAGTTGCAGAGTTAGAAGTATTAAAGCTTCTACAAAAAAGAGCCATTCAGCCAGTTACAACAGACCATTCAGATCCTGGAATCTACTCAAGATTCTTTTTGGTCCCCAAAAAGACGGGAGACTGGAGACCAATATTGTATCTCAGCAGACTCAACAAGTCTGTGAGAAAGACAAGATTTCGAATGGTCACACTTCAGTCAATTTTGCCCTTCCTAGAGAAGGACAACTGGATGTGCTCAATAGATCTTCAGGACGCGTACCATCACATAAAAAATTCACAGACGCTCCAGAAGGTTTCTCCGCTTTCGGCTGGGGTCCAGTCATTTTCAATTCAGAGCCCTGCCCTTTGGTCTCACTACAGCCCCCAGAGTGTTCACCAAATGTATGGCAGTGGTCATGGCTCACCTGAGACGTCAAGGATTCCAGGTGTTTCCATATCTCGACGACTGTCTCCTTTCAGCCACCACCAGGCATCAACTTCTTCAAGCCAGGGATTACACACTAAATCTCTGCACTCAATTGGGAATTTCGATCAACTACGAAAAATCCTCCTTATTGCCCTGCCAGTCTATTACCTTCATAGGCGCAAACTTAAACACTGTTCGGATGTCAGCAACCCTCACAGACCAAAGAATCTCAGATATACAAAGTCACGTGAGGATCATCCTTGCCAGCAAAAAGGTACAAGCCAGAATGGTTCTGAAGGTGTTTGGTCTCATGGCTGCGGCCATTACCCTTCTTCCCCTGGCCCGCTTCTACATGCGTCTGCTTCAGTGGATGTTGTTCACTCAGTGGTCTTACCAACAACTTCCAATGCATCACCAAATCCTGGTGACACAAAATTGCAAGAATCATCTTTCATGGTGGATTACTTCTCCCCAAATTCACCAAGGCAGACCCTTTGTATCCCCGGCCCCGGTAGCCACTGTCACTAAGGACGCCTCCCTGATCGGGTGGGGGGGTCATTATCAGGGCAGGATGGTTCATGGGACGTGGCAACCGTTCGAATACCACCTGCACATAAATGTCCTAGAGATGAGCAGTGCTTTTAACGTTGCAAGCCTTCAACGACTTTCTTCCCTTGGGAACAATTGCAGTTCACACAGACATGTCTGTAGTATGGTATATCAACAAACAGGGCGGAACCAAGTCCTACCCCTTGTGTCGAGAAGCTCTCAGACTTTGGCAATGGGTGATCTCCTCTCATCGGTTCCTGGTAGCAACGCATATCCCTGGGAAAACCAACATTCTAGCGGACAGATTGAGCAGAGCTATTCTCATGCCTCACGAGTGGTCTCTCAAACAATCTATAGTGGAAGAGATTTTTCTAGAATGGGGCCGCCCATGTTGCGATCTTTTTGCTACGCCCCAAAACAGCAAATGCCCAGACTTCTTTTCTCTCTTCCCACTGCCAGGCCATCCCCCCAGAGACGCTCTAACCCAGGATTGGCCCCAGGGACTTCTTTATGCCTTTCCTCCCTTTCCACTGATTCCACAAGTTCTCCAGAAAGCCTCCGTTTTGAGAGCCAAAATGATTCTCATTGCTCCCTATTGGCCTCGACAAATTTGGTTTCTGTTCCTCCATAGTCACCTTTTGGTGCAGCCGTGGCATCTGGACCCAGTACCAGACCTTCTGATTCACCAATCGGGTCAGCTGCACCGGTCTATCCCTTCTCTCAACCTCACAGCATGGTTGCTCCACTTCCTTCCTTAGCCAGGCTTCCTATGATCTCTAATCCTGTTAGGGATATCATAGTAGCTTCCCTAAAATCCTCTACTAGAAGGATTTATACCAGCAAATGGAAACGCTTTTCTTGTTGGGCAAAAGCTAAAAATATTGATCCCTTTACTGCTCCAGTTCAAGCAGTTTTGGATTTCTTAGCGGAAATCTTTCACGCGGGCTCTTCTTCCATGGTCAACGTTCAGTTGGCTGCTATCTCGAACTTTCATGTCTGGTTCGCAGATCACAACATTATGTCCCACAGGCTTTGTAGAGCCTTCTTAAACGGAATCTTTCTCCTGAAACCTCCAGTCAGGAGTCCTCCTCCTCAATGGGCCCTAAATTTAGTGCTGACATCCTTGATTCTTCCTCCCTTCGAGCCAGCTGTTTCTTGTTCCCTGAAATTTCTTTCATGGAAAACACTCTTCCTGGTTGCTATTACTTCGGCTAGGAGAGTGTCTGAACTTCATGCTCTCTCTGTTCGTCCCCCTTATTTGGTCTTCCACAAAGACAGGGTATCCTTGAGAACTAATCCGACCTTTTTGCCTAAGGTCGCCTCAAAGAGTAATTTGAATCAGTCTGTTGACCTTCCTGTATTTTTCCCAAATTACTCAAACAGATCGGAACAAAAATTACATTATCTTGATGTTCACCGCCAACTTAGATATTATTTGGACAGAACAAAACAATTCAGGAAATCCGATCAGCTCTTTATTTCTTATGCTGATAACAAAAAAGGCCTTCCTGTCTCAAGTGACCTTATCTAGATGGCTTTCTTCTGTCATCTCTGAAATCTATCAGCTCAGGGGAAAACAGCTGTGCTCGA
Source organism: Protopterus annectens (assembly GCF_019279795.1). Taxonomy (NCBI): domain Eukaryota; kingdom Metazoa; phylum Chordata; order Ceratodontiformes; family Protopteridae; genus Protopterus; species Protopterus annectens. The sequence goes on along the minus strand of NC_056736.1, from coordinate 278,739,103 downwards.
AATCTAAAGCGCATTCAACCAGAAGCTTAGCCACTTCCACAGCCTTTCAGGCTAGACTTCCATTAGACACTATTTGTGCAGCAGCCACTTGGGCCACTCCTCATACCTTTGTTTCTCATTACAAATTGGATTTGGCCTCTAGGGATAGAGCCAGTTTTGGCTCTACAGTTCTCAAGAGTCTGTTCCATTGAGCCACCCAGGATAGAGGTGCTAGGGACGCGGTCCCATCAAGCAAGAATGAAGGCGAGATTGACAACTTAACATTGAGAAGTTATGTACCTACCATAACGTTCCATGTTAGTTGTCTTCTCTCGCCTTCTTTCTTGCGACCCACCCTCCTTCCCCCTAGCCTGGACAGACCTTTTTCTCCCTACATGGAAGAGTGCTTCTTAAGACCATACAGTTCTGGTCTTCATAACCCTTCCTTCAGGCTTTTTCTCTGCCTTCTTTCTTCCTTTTGGGAAGTTTTTTATGCTAGGTGTTATTGCCTATAGACAAACGAGATCTGGGTACTTACCGCCTTGCATCATGGGATATGGGGCTGCCTCGAGCTGGTAAGTGACTCTCGAGCTTAGCAAAGTGCCGAGTCGGAGCCGAGGATCGGCTCCGAACCCATCAAGCAAGAAAGAAGGCGAGAGAAGACAACTAACATGGAACGTTATGGTAGGTACATAACTTCTCATTCGTTCACCATCAGGGATAAGAAATACACTATTAACCACAAGATAAATTGCAACACAAAATCAGTTGTTTATATTGCTCTCTGTGACTGCTGCCTTGTGTTTTATATAGGGAAGACTGACCGTAGGTTACGGGACCGCATTTATCAGCACAGTTATGCAATTAAAAACAAGAGATGTGACAATGCACTATCAAAACACATTCTTAGCCACATCGGGCACAGCTTCCATTTTATGGGGATCGACCATGTCATCATGGGGATCAGAGGTGGCCCCCAGTCCCTTCTTTTAGAAACAAGGGAACTGGAGTGGCAAATCTTACTGGATGCCTTTTCTGAACCTGGACTGAATGAGTGTTGCAATATTTCTTCTATCTTAAAGTATAGAAGTTATTTGAGATAGGATATTTGGAAAACAAAATAGAATAAACTAATTCATTGATAAAAATATATATTTTTTAGTTTCAATATATTATTGCTTGGTAAACAATATTTACTTCTACTTTTCAAAGTGACGGTTTCTTAGAATGAGCACATTGGTGCATTTTACTGTTAAGTTAGTAACTTTTAGACTTGACTTACTTGTCTTTTTTTTATATAGGATCTGTTATTTACATGTGGGGGTTCACCTTAGGGTCGTTTTGTCTGGTTTTTAATTGTCAGACATGCTGGCTTTGTATGTTTATGATTGTGCTTACACACAATTTTAAAAAATATATATATACTTGCTTATTTGCATTTTTAATATATACATTTGTTAACTTGTATTTTTATATTCCTACTTTAATTAGTTAAGTTGTGGGTTTCCAAGGAAGTGACATCATGTTGCCTAGGATGGGCTTCAAAACTTGGGAATTCTTGGCGCCTGTTCCTGTTTTCTGATGAAGCTTCTGTATGAGCAGAGGCAAAAACGCTTGTTCTAATAAAGTGCGTTAATTTGAATTTTGTGGATCCTGTCTCGTGAATGCTGTCTTGTTTTTGCACCAGTTCTTCTCTTTTATATTTCAATAGTATTTCCACAATCTGATGACCTTCCCCTCTCCCTCCCTAGTGGCTTTGTTCTGCACGTTTTTAGGCAGAGAATTGCTACTTTAAATTTTTTTTATGCATTAAAAAAAAAGGCCAATGACAAACGCTTTATTTGTGGTGACAGTGTTGGATTTGTTGGATTTTGGGCAGTATTAAATTCAGAGGATTTAAGTGCAGCAGTTGTGAGCATAGAATGCAGCTTAGGGGCTCAGCATCTTTCAAAGACTTGTGAAATTTTGAAGACTTCAATAAGAGAGCCTTTCGTGACAGTGAAATTAAACTGGTACTTGAATTTTTTATTAAAAACAAGTAATCTCCGTGTTATCCCCGAAGTCTCAAAACAACCCACTAAAGTGTAGTGGGTCCAAAAACAAAACGGTGTAAAACTTCTGTGTGGAAGATTTTCAGTCCATATATTTCTAGTTAATCACTGTATATTAATCAGATCAGACAATGGTACTAGAAGTAGCGAACGTAAATTTGTCTCAAGTCAAAACAAAACAAAAAATAATAGAAAATATATAATTGTACAGCATTACTAAGTATTCGAAAGTAATCCAAGGCAGGCAGTCTGTTTCCAGTCGAAAATCCTTTAAGTACACAGACAAGCTATCAAAGTAAAACAAAAATAGAGTAATTTCCTCACAGGCTTTCTAAATAAATATAAATAAATAAATAAATATATATATATATATATATATATATATATATATATATATATATATATATAAAATCGGGCATGGAAGTGATTTATTGTGCTGTAAAACAGTGTTATTGGTACACATGTTAAATTCACATCCCTTCCCCCATCAGTGTGACATTCAAGCTGGTCCTGCCCTACTTAGTAGCTGTCATAATAATATATAACTTGTGTATTTTAAATAAAATTATATAATGTAGTACCTCTTATTTAACCAAATTATTAAGTAGATTAAGTCTGTGATTTTATCCAAGACATTAAACATTTTTATCAAATTGTCACTTAAGACCTAGGCAATGATTCATTAATAGAAAACAAAAGTATTTGGTTTTATATGCATTATGCATTACATAAATTTTTTCAATTGTCATTCACTCCACCGTGTTACATTACTTCTCAATTCTTGCCTTTCCTTAAACCTCACTCATTTTCCGGAGCGTGATTCTGTGGGTCTATATCAGAACATCAAAGTATTAAAACTTTGAATGTTCTCATATCTAACACTATTCAGCGAACACCAAGAATAGCGAAGCTGCGGTTGGTCTTTTCTGTGGCTTCGCTATTCTTAGTGCTGTGGTGGAAAGTTATGGGTTGGGTTCAGGTAAGTGTGCAATTGTTTGTATGTTAGGGTTAGGGGTGGGTTAAGTGAGTTAGGGCGTGGGTTAGGTGAGTGGGCAGTGGTGACGGACCTTAGGGTTTGGGTTAAGGTAAGTGGGTAGATAGTGTACGTTTAGTTTAGTGTAGCATTAGATGTAGGAATTTAAGTGTATGTGTGTGGTTGCTGTTTGTTTGTGCTTGTGTTGTGTGTGTTTCGGAGCAGCAAATTTTTTCCATGGGAAAAAATTGGCTGTTCTGAATGTTCGATATTTTCATGTTTAGGGGCTGATGAAATAGCGTTCGCTATTTTCATCTTTCGATAATGTGGTATAAACACTGATTCTGCATGTGTTGCTCCACAAATTCCATTCATTTCTATGTAATATAATCTCTGTTTTTCTAAAGATCCCACTTCTAGTCCATTTATGTCCTTTATACTACTCGGTACTTTTAGCAGTTGTTGGTTTAGGATTTGATTTATTTTTTTCTAGCAACTCCTTTTAGCAGCCAGTAAACCTGGTAATGTCTCAATATGTCTAGGCAGTTCAGATAATGTTTTCTTAGCCATTTGTTCCTCAACTTTTCTGACCGATTACTCTAGAGATTTTTTTAATCTGCCAACTCACCCCCAAAAAAAAAAAAAAAAAACGTTCCCATTTTCCTCTTTCCCATCAGGCCTCTAGCATTAGCTATCTACTAAGAAAAAGTTCTCGTATGTCTGCTTGGGGTATAAAAATACCTATGCAAACATGTCAAGCAAAGTCATAAACCGGCTGGAATTTTTTGCATACTCGTGAACCTTACATATGTCTTCTTTTGTTCCTTTGTAAATTGCTTCTCCACTCTTTTTCCACTCTTTTTCTAACCTCCACTGATCAATTTTTATATATGTTCATCATTCTCATTGCAGTAGTAGCATTTAGGCTATATAAGTTGTCTTGCCCAAGAGACAACTGGCCAGCTTCCAAAAGCTCTAGCTCCCTTCCTCACTTCTGCTCAGACTGCTGATTGGTCAGCCCTGTCATGGGAAAATCAGTCATTGTGGAAAATCGTTAGTACTACTTCGCCTCATGAAGAAGCAGCTCAGAGGTTTCATAAGAACAGCAGCTGGCACAAACTCCTTTCTGGCAAATAAGTCTGTTTTGGGTAACCATTTCTCAGAAAAATGAGTCTATATTCTTTGATAGAAGTGTTTAGTGGTTCTAACCCGTTAAACCCACTATTTCTCCAGTATTGGTAGTTTCCTATCGGGGATCGCTATGTTTAGCTTCAGCTGACTTGGAGGCATATTTTATGGGAAATGTACTAATGTAATCTTTCTTGTGTATAAAGTTTCATGAGGGGTAAGTGTTTTGGGCAAGGAGTCCTATGAGTGAAATCTTGCTTGTGTTTATGCTATGATAACTTGCCTGTCATTTTCTGTCAGACTAATTTTATTTAAAAGGGTTTTCGGACAGTAATTGTGTGCTGCTTATGCATTAGTGTTTTGGGAGTTGTGTGTGAAGGTGTAAATGTGCTGTTTGTGTAAAACTGACAACTTACCTTATGACCAACTCCTTCCAGCACTTTTGTATCTGAAGCTCCCCCTTGGTTTACAGCATGGATTCATACCTGCTTCTACTTTTCTGACTTCCATTGTTTTTTAGAAAGGAAAAGATTACCAGAGAGGCCTTTTGTCTCCTCAGGCACAGCCTCCGTCGCTTGTGGGTGACTGTAGTAGCCAGCAGTCACACCATAACTCTTTGGCTTCATCTTTTGTACCCCTTTTAGCTGTCATGAACCTGAGGTTAGCCATGTCCTCTTTGGGTCTTTCAATGTCTGATTTGGAGGTGGGCAAACTAGCCTTACTGTGGCATGGAAACATAATTAATGATGTTGAGGGATGTTTCGGGGAAGATGCCTTGACGTACCAGATATTTATCCTTCAGGTCAGTAACTTAAAATCCTTTTAAAGAACAAAACACAAGTTTAAACGTTCCTCTAAAGACATCATATTTAATAAGAAAATATTTTCTTAGCCAAAAAATTGATGGTCAGTCCTGGTACACAGAATACAGTACTTGTTCAGGTCAGTCAGAATATTCTTGAAGAATCTTCTATAGATTCAAAAGCCCAAAACTCTTGTGCAAGACTGTTCCTCTGGAGGAATTTTTTTCTCAGATTACATGGGTGAAATTTTTGTTTTGTTTTTTTTTATGGGAGCAAATGTATGATCACCAAGAACTGAAGAGATATAATGTCGTGATGTGCCTCATTCTACACCTTTTCCTCCTCTACTGCCGGACTTTGAGGATGTTTATAATCCTGCTTGTAAAAACTCTTGATTTTCAGCCCTCAGTCTCCAAGAAGGAAGGATTTATAAAGTTTCACAAACTTAACAAGCACTTTTCTCCCATCTCACATCACACTGCAGCAATATAAACATGTATCCCATCAAGGAACAAGCTCCTGGTGTTATCCAGTCCTCCTCTAGTGGATAAATAGGGGAAAATTTAGAGTACTTTTTCCCACTTCTGTGTAAAGAATTTTTAACTGTCAGACCGATATGTGGAAGCTTGTGTAAATTGTGTAACCAGTCTGTGAGACCTAGCTGCTATTCTTTCCCCTGAAGGTAGTGCCCATCTAAATTTTGTTCTAAGATTTCACAGGTTATCTAAATGTGCCTTAAGAAGTATTTGATTGTGCAGACACTGTATTAGGGCTTCTGCTTCTGCTGCTGTTTTGAGGCGGTATGTCTGGTTATGAAATCAAAGGTTTTCTAATGATGTAAAGTTTGAAATATTGAATTCAGCTTTAGAAAAGGTTTTATTCTGCTCTTCTGCTACTGCAGTCTTCAAACAATTGGAGGGAGGGAAGTTAATTAAGGGAGTTTGATTTTTTTTTCAGCCTCCCCTATTACAAACCTCCCAGATCCTCTTTCGCACCCAAGAGACAGAGCAAGCACTCTTAGATTCATAGGCATGTACTAGGGTAGATGCCATTGTGGGCCATTTTAAACCTAGCCAGTTTCCTTTTTGGTGTTTGAATTAACCTATCCTATTTGGTGTTAGAATGGCCTTACTCATCCTATTGTCGATTAAATTACCCCAGTGAGAACCTTGGGATCATAGCATAGATAATTTTGAGAGGATCCATGGTTGGGATAAGGCATTTAGGAGCTGCCGCTGTCTATTAGTAGTACAGTGGGCAATTGTATATTTTCTGTTACACTTCCATAGATTCAACTTGTACCTGAAAATGGACAGATGAGCTTTGTTTTACATAGATGGTGTCAATTCCAGAGCACTAGTATCCTTTGCAAGCTGTAGCTGTCCCTTCAAACTTCTGTTGATGCAGAAGAGGCTCCAATCCCTGGACTGAGTATTTTTTTTTACTTTTGTCTGCATTTGACTTGTTGATGTGCAATAGGTTCATCAGTACTGTGTCATTAGATGCCTTGTATGTCAGACATAGGTCGCCTCTTAGCAGTTCTGTAGGATACAGAGTATAGTGGCAGGGTTTTGATGTGATCCTTGCAAGACATTCTTTAGGCCTTGTATCCTTTTAGTAAAGTATCTTTGTTGGTGTTCCATTTGCATGTGTTTGAACAGATATGCTAAGAGGCTATTTTACTCTGGCATAAAGAGGCTCAAGTAAATTTTGATACCCTAGGGTAACTTTATGGGGTTTGTGTAGTCTTGGGCATGGGTGGTCAAGCTTTTAGAGGCTGCCTCTGTCTACTGGAGACAGCAGCCAGACTGGGGTAGACTTCTGTTTCCCCATCCACTGTTCCAAGCTATGCTTGAATTGGGTTAGGAAAGACCTTTGCTTCACATGGATTGGAAACCCATTGCAGCAGAAGTAGTGTCCAAGACGTATACCTGTCCCTCTTAACATGTTCGGTTTATGCTGCGGATGAGGCTTGGATCCCTAGATCAGGTAATTCTGATGCTATTTGTTTTGCAGATGTGCAACAGGACCATTTGAGTGGGATCCCAGGGACCTTAGTAGGCCAGACACTGCTATTCATCAGTTTGTACCAGACACTACAGGGATATAGGGCTTTGAGGTGGCTCGCGTAGGACATAGTTTGTTTTTGTGAGGAACTTTCTTACAACAGTTGAGACACAGTTGAAAGGTGGGTCACTGACCACAAGTTCCTGTACCCTGAGTAACTCTTGGGGGTGTATTAACAGTATGGTAGTTCTGTGGGTTAGATGACTTCAGTAATGCATTTTTTGGCATTTAGTTTTGGTCAGTGGCTGTGGCACTAGTTTGGGAAAACCTTCCTGCAGGATGGCCAAGTCATATGGGAATTTTGTTGACTAGTCTTTGCTTGCAGTCATCTGCAGCCTCTCAGCCAAAACCCTTTGGTGTGTTGGCTTTTACTTCAGAGAAGTAGTTCTCAAAACAGGAGAGGTCAAAGCACCAAACCCTTGGGGCGTCACTGGTGACTGGTCTGTTTATGAAGGTAGCTTCTCCTGTTTTACTGTCCTATTTCCAGTTCATGAGCTACTTGTAAATCTAGAGGGGGATGCAAGTGTTCCAAGTTTTAGCTTTTGTACTATGTGTGAATGGAGATTTGTGTTAAAAAGCTTTGACTAGGTGAAGGTATGCAATGTGTACCATTTTACTTTCATTGATCGCAATGGTGATCTTTTTAAAAAGTCCACCAGGTTGAGTAAGCATAGCCTGCCCTTGAATCCAAACTGAAATGGGTCCAGTGTTTGGACGTTCCATATGTCCTTATTGATTAGTTCCATGATGATTCTTTCCATAGCTTTGCATATGATTGGGTCAGACATGAGGGTCTGTGATTGCCTGGGTCCTCCCCCTTAGCTATTCCCCATTTGCTTAGTACACAACTTGTATGGAGGCTGAGAATGAAAAGTGGTAGTGGGGTGGCTAAGTTGTGCTTCATGCTGTTAAGATGCATCCAAGGATATTTAGTATTTCTAGCTTTTGATAATGATTTTAAGACTTTGTGTGTGCGATAGCTGGAGGGAAAACCTCTTTCAGGTATATCTTGTGGGACAGATGGAAGAGAGAGAGGAATAGAGTCTGAGATTAATTTATTGGATACTAGGTTTGCTACACCTTCAGTCTCTGTGTAGGTGGTAATTTACAATCTGCTCACCACATTGCTGCTATGTGCCTCTGAGATCACGAATGTAACTCAAGACCTTGTGATTGTCTTTGGCTTGGGTGGGTATTTTGACCACAAACCTGGCTTTGGTGGATTTTAAGCACCTGAGCTTTATTTTAGTAAAGAGGGCTCTCATTCTTTTGGTAAAAATTCTCTTCCTTTTGGTCACAGTTCTCCATTTTATTTTAAAGCTTATTGATATTTCAACATGGGGCAGGGTTGTTTTCAAGATTTGCCCTGCTCTTGTCCCTACAGAGTGCAACTGCATCTATTAGCTGTTTCCATGCTAGTATAGTGTGGTGATGTACATTTGCACTTATTCAGTAGAGTTAACTGGGTCTGTTGGGGATTTGAAGCTTGCAGATGTATCACTTAGTAGTAGGTAGTTTGTCTTGGAAATGCACAAATGTGCCCAGGCTGGAAGGGGCTCTGTGGTTTCAATTTTGTTTCAAAGGAGAATGCTTTATGGTAAGACCTGCCACGTGACAAAGGTATGCAAGGGATGTTGCAAGATGCAACGATACTGGTTAAGGACAAGATCAAGGGGGATTCCCCTAGTGGGTACTCTAATTGTTCTTGGGTATTTATATTGATAAGGACCTCTAATTTGTGATGGTACACTAGTTTAGTTTTGGTGTAGGTTTCAGTCTACAGCTGGCTGATTTAGACCAGCTAGGAAAATGGTCTTGGCTTAATACTGAGTAATTACAGTTCCTGTAGATGGGCATTATGGCTTTCGAGTCACAGGAGGAGTTCTGTAGCTAGGTAATGTATGGTACAGGACCTTTCTGTTTGTTTTTTTTTTTGGACATGAAGAGGCTGCAGTGCAATTTCTGCTTTACCAGCCTTGATGCAAGTCAATTTACAATAGACTGAGACGCTTCCACCCTTTTTTCTCTCTAGTGCAGTAGCTGGTCTAAACATGTAGAAGGCATTAGAGAGCCAGACAGCCTCAGTTTTAAACTGTCTGTTATATAGATGTCTGAACTTCAGGGTGAGTATGGCTTGTAGGGAGTGGAGTTTCTTGTTTAGGCTCCTAGCATTGTTTAATAACACCTTCATGTTTTCCATTTTCTTGCTTTATTGTGTTGGTAGCTTTACCAGATTGGCATTTGCTAAAAAAAGGCACAGTGGATGTGGGCAATGTCTTTGTCAATAACTGAAACTCTAGAAAGGACAGATGCAGATCATCCCAGGAAACCAAAAACGAAGCAGATTATTGAAGTTTTGTTAATATTGTGGCATCATCCTTGAAGGTATTATGCTGCTCAATGTTAGGGTTATAGCTGTCTGGGAATGGTCTGAGGGCATCATGTCTCTCCATGTAGTCCAGGGAAGGTACATGTCAAGTTGTTGACACCCATATGTACTATGAGTCATAGTGGTAACAGGGGCAATGCCTGCCTTCTTAGGCTAAACAGATCACAAGAAATGGCAAGAGAGGAACAATGGGGAAACTACTATCCTTCCCAAAAAAGGGGACAATGTACAACCTCAGTGTGATTATGTGAGCACCTTTCCTCCCTTTCCCTCTCGTCTTGTCTCCTCTCTCAAAACCTCTGTCAGCTGGGTCTGTACATTTCCCTCTTGGCAACAGATTGTGACACTCACTGGAGTTAAGTGGTTCAAGAGGGGTACAATTGGCAGTGGATTAAAACACATCCTTTCAGGGGTGTTCCTCCCTACCCTCCAAACCAAACAAAATGTTTTCCTCTTTCTTCAACACTTGCTCACCCTAGTTAAAGTAGAACCACTGTTTAAATCGAAGGGCAAATTCTTCTATTCCACAATGTTTCTGGTACCAAAGAGTTTTTTTTTTTGTAGACCAGTTCTGGATCTTTCCTTCCTAAATCTTTCTGTGGAGGTTCCAAAATTCAGGATGTTGACCCTTCAGAGTCTGAATCTCATTCCCCAATCCCCAGGGAAGTTTTATGGTGACACTGGACCTGAAAAATGCATAGCAGTCTTCTCTTAGCCAAAGCCTTCAGGGCACTTCTCAAATTGTATGTCTGGGTCGCACACCATTCTCTGCATTATCCTTTAGGTTATCTACTGCTCCAGGATGTTTTCAACGTTGTAGCTCATTGCAGATTGAATGGCATTCACAGTTGTCCTTTAGACAATTTATCTTTGCAGAGTCTGCCAGATGTCGAGAGTTCTTAATGGTTTCATCTCGTCTAACCAACTTGGAATTCTAGATAAGCATTAAAAAATCCTCTTTGATACCATCATATAGGATTGCCTTTCTAGAACTTCTTTATGCATACTGTGCTGCAAAAAAGCTTTTTTTTTTTTTTTTTTTAATGCCGTTAGAAGGTGGACTTTTATTTGGGAACCTTCCCGATCTTCTGAAGTTTCTCTGACTTCAGGATTCCGGGGTCCATGGCATCTATGATTCTCATGATTTCTCTTGCCAGGTTACACCTAAGGATTCAATGGCATAAACACATGGACCAACACTTGCATCTTCTAGATTTCAATAAAAAAAGTACTGGTGGTGAACTGGAGTCTGCAAATACAAGCAGATGCAGGACTCCCCCTTTTTCTGCTTAACCTCAATCTATCGGTAAGTAAAGGTACAAAAGAATAACTCAAACCCAAAATAAACTCAAAATAGTATGTGTTGTGAGCACTTGCGTTCCTTTATTATAGTGGAATTTCATCAGACTAAAAGGCCCCAAGTTTGTAAGCCTTTTAAATAGCAAGTTAACCAATCAAAAACATAAATTCCAAATTAAGAATTAAATGTACATTCATTAAGAGTTCTATTGTATCAAAATAATATACTTCAGTGTAATAAAGCAACCAATAAATGTTAAACACGTTAAATATAAAAATTACCCAACAAAAGTTCATAGTTTGCCCGCTCTGAAACTTGGTAAACTGCTAAGCGATATTCTCTTAATACCCTGGTGACTGTGTTGCATTAAGTAACACCTGTCAGCATACCTGTAGATTCCAAAAAAGCTGACCAGTTACACCTCCCCTTGGATCACGATCAACCTTTTCCAAAATACAAAAATGAGAGTGCAGTAATTTCAGTAAATTTGAGTGCCTGGCTAGTGCATTTGTACAGTCTGTTTATTTTTAAGGCATATCAATGCCGGTAAATTCTAACCTTTAATCTTTTTTTTTTCTCCAGTTTTTGCAATGTAAAATACTGGACAATACAAATTGCCACATACATTACCTCATTAGTATTGCAATCAGATGTTCCTGTATTTTAAATATTTTCAGATGAGTCAATGTTTGTCTCATTAATAAATACCATGTCAGTGAGGACCAAGTTGCTTGCACCCTTGGTATACAGTGTGGTCCAGGGAGTTTTTTTTTTTTTTTTTTTTTTTTTTTTACAAAACCCAAGATTCTCTGTGCCTGTACGTTTGTCATATAGGATTACTCATTAATAGGGTGATTAGTCACCCATGAATATGATATTGGGGTGGATGGTGTGTTTCCAATAAGTTTTAAATATGGTATGGGTTTCCTGGGTTGTAGAGGGGGACCTATAGTTTTGCCTGTGGTAATTTGAACTTGAAGCTCAGGTGCATTGTCCTGTTTGACCAACCTTGAGGTATACTTATTTTTGATGTAAATAGAGACACCTCCACCTTTAGCCCCTGTCTATGTAGTAGCTGGTCTAAATGTGTGGAAAGTATTATAACCTAGCACTGTTGGTGTGTTCTGTGCAGCTTTAAACCATGTCTCTGACCACACTGACATCGGTATTCTCTAGGATGAGGATAGCTTCTAGGGAGTGGTTTTGTTCTGCTCAGTGCTACGCTCATACCAGCCTGGAACATGCATTCTGAGAGCTCCATGATGTGTCTCTGTAGTCTAGGGAGGTACATATCTAGTCATTTACACTCTCATGGACTAGGAGTCATACTGCTACTTGTGGTCCAGTGACCTGAGTGTAAGTGTAATGTGGAGGTTCCTGGCCTCTGATAAGCAGCTGACCATGCCTTTCTCCTTAACCTGGTGACAGGGACATTGTGTCACAGTGGAGCTTCCAATGACCACGGTGTTGGATTGTGTGGTGGCTTCTCTTATGGGCTTAAAAGTAAAAGCTTCAAGAGATGTGTGGATGTGTTGATGTGGATGTTTTGAAAGAGTGCATTTGGGGCTGAAGGAATATGTGGGTATGTGTCTTTGAATTGTGTGTGATGGGTGCAGCGTGTGTACTACGGACAACATTATTGACTCTAGGAGTGCTTTTATGTGAGAGCTTTGCCTCCAATGACATTGTGTAAATACATCTCTCATACCATATCAGTTTAAGAATTGGTTGTTAGTAAACATGAGAGAATTTCTACATTGCGTCAGGATGCCCATATTCACCAAGCTGGTAACTGAAATTGTGAAAGTTTATATCCATGGCAACTGACCTTTTTCATTGATTAGACAGTTGGAGTGAGCATATTAAGTAATGCCATGAGTATCTGGTTTACAGCTTTGGGGTCAGTGCTTGTCATTGCAAACTAGTTGTCCTGTGTACAGCTAGATGTTGGTGAAATTTCAATGGTACTTTTGTAGAAGAAATGTAAACTCCAGATGTCTGTACAAGCCACTGCCAAACTAATTTGTGGGAAAATTATTAGTATACCTTGTTGATTTATGGATGAAGTATTTAAGTAGATATTCTGAAGTTAGATGTAAATCGAGCAATACTTGCTGAAAAGAAAGCATTAGCTTGTCAAAATTTGAGAGGAGAGTTATGTGAATGGCTACTGCCTGGTTGCTACTAGTGCTGGTCTCACCCCAGCTTTATGCTGCTGGGTTACAATGCTCCTCTGCTCTTTCTCTCAACAGAAGCAAAACAGTAGCATCATTCCCATGATGAGAAGCAGGCCACAGGCTGTTTGATGATCCACAGTCCTCTCCCAGATAATGGAAGAGTCTATAGACTTGTAGCTTTTTCCTAGTAGATATCTTGAATAGCACCCAGACCAGTCAGGAAGGTCAAACAGACACTGCCCAACCAGAAACCACCAGGAATCAATCCACTCTGCTCCTCCTCTCACCGGGAGCAAATACAAGCACAAATTATAAGCTGGCACCTATGAAGCAGTTATTAGGCTTTCTGGTGATCAGTCTTGTCCCTATGTTCCTGTCCCTATGTTCCTTCTCTTACCAGGAGCAAAACAGAAGCGCTAATCCCAAGATGACTACTGAGAGGCAGAATGGGGGCACTCTAGTTGGTGGTCTTGGAGCAGCTATTGCAGATTTTAAGGGTAAAATGAAAAAAAAGGGTTGCTGTCTTAACTGAAGTACTGTTTTTCTTTTGGCTTTTCCCATTTAGGGGTCTCCACAGTGGAACTCCGGTCCGCTAATCATTGGCAGTCTGTTTTTATGGTGCAGAGGTGTTAGCCCGACGCCCAACCTTCAACGAAGGCACGCCCATTCACACGTCTTTCGAACGCCCCTCGACCGCGGGGTGGACATGCAGACTCCACACAGAAGACGCTCCAGCTGAGAATCAAACGGGAGAACCTCTTGCTGTGGGGCGACAACGCTACCACTGCACTACCACGGCTACTGAAGTATACACTATGCATTTTGATACGAAAGAGGGAATAACTTGCGCTTTAGCTAAGTAAGTTGAGAGCCACTAATTTTAAGTGCACAAGAGAGATTGGAAGGGTGTGGGCACTTAGTATTCTTGTTCTATGGAAAACTTTGGGATGGCCAATAAATTTAAATAGTTGGAAGGGGAGTGATTTCACAAAATTATGATTTTGTGCTAAGTCACAATAGCCAATGAAAGAGGAGAAGGAAAGGAGATGTGTGGTCAAATTAGCATAAGGGACAGGCAACAAGAAAGACAATTGAATTTAGAAACACACCACCAATCTTGGTCAGTGGGTGGGGGAAAAAAAACTAAATTTCTGTGACTCGCAAGAGATGCAGCTGAGGTCTTTGTCCTAGTCTAAATATCCAAATAAAATCAGAATACAAGTAAAGTGTAAAAAGAAAATAAATCACAATATACAAAATAAGACAAAACAGTACAAAATATAAAAGCAAAAAAAAGCTAACATTTCCCTCGTAACAAGTTGTGTCAGTGTCTTGAGTGGGCTTTTCCAGTAAAGGTTTATTTGAAACTGCATGTGAAGGGACTTTACCCCTTTTGGGTAGTAAAGCCCACCACAGCTTTCCTCCAAGATGGTACTACTCATTTTAAAATATTGTTAAAGATTTCCAGATTAACATTTTAGACTTCCCTGGGAATGCCAGCTATTCTTGGAGACTTCCCTGATTGTACGTGGTCATTTGTCATCCCTCCATCCTTTGCTGTTACTTCTGTAGCTTCATCTTCCTCCCTGTTGCAGAGTAGTTCCCAGTCCCCACCTATTAATATCCCTACTGAAAGATAAGTGGTGCTTCCATAATTCTCTTAAGATCCTTTTAAAAGTAGCTTCAGGTGGAATATAAATACGTGCCAGTGAACTCTTCCTTCTCTCTTGCCACAAATCTATCATTCTTTCTCCTCTTCTGTCCCTGTTGCAACATTTCTCACAATCAATATGGTTACCCTGCCTGCCCTTTGTCCATGATACTGCGATTATTTATTGTGAATATTTATTCTGAAGTTCTTTATTTGCCAAATTCATATGCTCATGTCTCTCCAAGTTAACATCGCCATTTGTACCCTATATGTAATATAATTCAATATGCTTTGATTCTTGTCCACAGCTATAAGGCCTTTCTCATTCCATGATATAGTCGATAAGGCAGTCATTCTGATAAGCTATTACTTTCATGTTCTACATGACATTTTCTAAATATGTATTTCCAACCAACAACTTACAAGAGCACATTAATGTTTGGCAGACTCTGCTTGCATGCAGTTGTTGCTGTTTAAGTCTTGTCATAGTTTCTCAGTTTTTTGCTTCAGTAAAAACACTTTAATTAAAAGCAATAGGTTTGTTCATTTAAAAAAACATTTATCTGCAGAGTATTTATCTAATTTAAACTTAGTGTAAAGAACCAATGTTTAACTCTACATCTGGTAATTTTATTATGTAAATGAGATATTGATTGTGAACTACGTTTCCTTATAGATTTAATAATAAGACTACATTTTTACTTTTTTTTTTCTAGGGAAGTGCACTGGTAAATCTCTAATTTGGACTGTGTAAATAGTGAAAAACACAGGATTTTCATGGAATTCCGTATTTTAGGCCTAAGTTGGTTACCACAACCTGTATTGCTTGTCATATTTGCTAATACTGCCAGTGTGCTTTGAGTATTCCAGACAGAGTTTGCTTTAATGTTGCATTTTGAGAATATAGTGCAGACTGAAAATTACATAAACAAAAAACTGGTATAATTCAATTTCATCTCCTGAAAATGCTATCTCATTTTTTTGAGAAGTGTGAATTGATGACCCTGATATTAATCTTGTATGCCGATTTGCATCCTCTGTTAACTAGGGTACTTTTCATCCCTTATCAATTCAAGGTCTACTCTATTTTCTCAGTGCCTTAAAAGCAAGACAGTTTGCTTCTAACTACTCTCTAATTATACTTCAATGCATTTATTTTTTTACCTTTGTCCTTAATCCGTACTTTAATCATTATTTTTCTTTAAATTTTCTTTGAATGGCACTAGAATATCCACAGCTAGCATTGGATGACAATGTGTTCAGTTATTGGCCTTGCTTGTTATTGTACCAGTGTACTTCATATGGAGTCACCTCTTGACTCCAATTGTCCTGAATATTAAATTTGTGTCATTGCTCTTTTTTTTTACATCAGGTGTATGATTGAATGTAAATACTGTTCTGGTTATTGTACTGAAGTCTCGTATACAGTCCACTATTTCTAGCTCCTCTTGTCCAAATTTAACTGTAATATGGCCTTAAACATAGTACTGCCTTACTTTTATTTCTGTTGAATCTTAAACTCTTATTTTTAGATAAAGTCTTAATTAAATTTAAGTAGGCATCCAGAGCAGACAAGCCTTCAGGTTTATTAATTACTGCATCTGCTTACTTGCAGACACGATATTTTGTTGAAATGGGAAATCTCAAAAAAAAAAAAAAAAAAAAAAAAAAACTTTATTGGTCCCAGAATTTAATCCTGTGGGAGACTCTAGCTTTACTTTTTTCCATAGGATGATTTAATACTCTGTTATAACAGACTGCACTTTTGATGTGGCTGCGATCCAATCCTAATAAGAATTACCACCTAGGCCACAGTTTTAATATGATTTGATTGACTAAGTAAGGTGTCAAAAGCCATTATATAGGAGTATACCTCAAGGCACTGTTTTCCTCTTTCTGTCAATACCAGTAATCTTTCATAAAGAGTCTGATAGCTTGAGGTTGAACAGCCTGTAATAAAAACATATTGTGTGCTATCTAAATTTAATTACGCTAGGTCAAGTTTCACTTTGCTGTGGCCCTCTACTGAATGAGTGTTTTTCTGAAATTAGGTTTCTAGATGTATGGTGTTTTTGTATTGTTTTTTTTATCTCCCTAAAATTAAAAAAAAAAATACTCAAAGGGCTGTTTATTGGTGACTGGGCTGATCAAATTTGGGCAAGCAATATTGTAAATCAAGACTGTAGGGTACAAAAAAATATGCAGATATGTAGGGATGATGAGGATTGTTTGGAGAATGAACCAGTGCAAATCTAAGATAAAATAAGGAACACAGACTAGTGCCAGAATGCCCTGGACAAGTTGGGAGCGCTTTAAGCATGGGAACTCCTAAACATCATCTGATGAAATTAGTGTATACTGTATTTAGTACCTACTATGAGTGTACTTTGTCCTTGATCACATTATGGGTCATTGTAATTGGTTCTCATCAGATATGCTACTATGTGGCTTAGGACAAAGTTTGAGGTCAGTACTGTTTATCATTAGTAAACCTTACTGTCCTCTTACCTGTTTCATCTCACCAATGTATCATTGATGCCTTTTGTTCTCTTAAATTCTACAGCTTCTTCTGAATGTGCCTTGTAGTGTTGTACTACCACCCTTGCCATGAAATATTTTTTAAATCCCTCTTGAAACTAGCACCACTCGGCAACTTCACCTTCAACATTCTTTGCATATCCCTCAACTTTTTAGCTAGAGTCTGAGACAGACAATAAATAAAGGGGACAAAGGCTCAAATTCAGGGACATTTTAGATGTTGCTCTTTTATGCTTAAACAGTTGCTAAAAACATGCTTTCACATTGGTATGCATTTTCTGAAGGGTGTGAAGTGTGAAAGTGTGAAACTCTTTCATTTAGTGCCTGCAATGCTCAGTTTGTGAGGGGAAAAAGTCAGAGACCTCAAGGGACAACTGAGTTTTCTTTGTATTGCCTCAAACTCAATTCCACGTGCGTCTATTAGTGTTGTCCATTTCTCATTTCCATTCCACTTTTTTGCTGTACATGCCTACAAATCTGAATTTTCCCTTTACAATTCAGCCTTTCCTTGCAACTTTCTTTGCTGTTAGAATGCAATGTCATATTCCAGATATTTCTTTAATGTCCTTGTGGTTTGAGTTTGCTTAGAGCATTGGTAGTCCATTGTGTTTAACTCTGTATTTTAGCATCCTTTGGTTTGGTCCACTGCCCCTTTCTTATTGCTGTGGACAATTTCTCTTGGGAGTCATAACCCAGGACCTTGTTTACTTTGTCATTGTAGTCCCACCCCACTTGACACATTTTTTCTGAATGCCACCAATTTTCATCTCTCCATATTTTCACAGTAAATGATGCCACTAATTTGCTTATTTCACCAGCAGTTGTAAATATCACTAAAGGTGGTCTCCATAATTTGCAGCTGTGGTCTGCATTATGGTAACACTGCCTTTTTTTCCCCCTGTTTAGCCAGTGAAATATGCTGAATCAGACTTGTTCAAGCACTGAATCCTGCTGCATTTCACTGGGGTTATTGTGTTGGGTAGCTGTTCCCCCACTGTGCTTCCAGTCTTTTAGCTATTTTTCACCCATGTCGCCATACTGGGACCATTCCGTGTAATTTCCCCACTTATCTCTCTTGCGTCATAATGTCATTCGTCTTGGTGAAGTCCCAGATGCAACGTATCTGTTATGTCTTTTGTCTCTTTGGTGCCAAGTGTGCAGAAACAAGTTTGCTCTGGAGCATGAACATGCCGTTTTTGTCCGTCTCTAAGACCATCCAGGAAATTCAGTGGCATGCCCTGCAGAATCCTTTAAATCTACTTGCGCAAAGAATGAAGTGAGTTTTGTAGATAGCTTGCTTATTCCCACACCCACTTCATAAAATCATGGAAAGAATTCAATGTTATTTGCTAGATGCCAAACTTTTGCATGTGTTCTTCCTTTTTCCAGTACCCCAGTGTCCCGCATTTTTTCTACATTACTCCTATTTGTTCAAAATATTTTATTCCCATACTTCTTGCTTCCCTTTTCTGGTTAATCCTTTTTTGCCTGCAGAGCTGGTTTGGACTTTTTGACCTTGGCTGAATTTTTTTGTAAGTATTTTGAGTGCATATGTGAAAAGTGACATAGTAATTTGGATAGCTACATGGTTAACTGTAGTGTCCATGTTTGTATATTTTTTTTTTTTTTAGTGCCAGCTTTCCTGCATTGGTGGTGAAGGCCAGTGGTCTTGCAGCTGGAAAGGGTGTAATAGTGGCTGCCAACAAGGAGGAGGCATGCAGTGCTGTACATGACATACTGCAGGTAGGCGGAAACAGAAGGATCCATGTTTAATAGTGTATTGCATTGTATTGTGGTAGTAGTATTCATAACCCAAGTGGGTTTAAAAAAAAAAAAAAAAATACTTTTACTTGATAGCATAGCTCTTTCTAGAAAAGCTTGTTTATGGATGGTAAATACTTTGCAGAGCTAAGTGAGGACATTCAGACATTTGTAAGATGTAGCAAGTGACATAATGTGCGATAAGTGCAGGACGTGAGGATTGTAGAATAATTCAGTTGGCAGGAAGTCTAACTTCCATCATGTTTCCATTTATTTTGTCAGGTTAAACAGTTAATGCAGTAGCTGAGCAAGTGAAAAAAATGGATAAAATGAATTACCTTTTTTGAGAGCAGTAGGAGCCATTAAGGCTATTTAACATTTCTTTTAATTTTTTTAAGCCTTGTACTCCCAGTTCCTGTCTTCCCCCTTGCCTTTTCACAAACCTGTCAGTGTGTTCATCCAGTCCTTGTGTCCATAACCATTCTCGTGTAGTATTTAAGCAAATCGGTGAAAGTCAGTCTCTCCTATTCTGTCCATTTCCACCTCTGTTTTCTGTTCATTGCAACCCTTTATATCTCTCTTCCAAGGTCTAGTGCAGCCATATCTTGCTCCCTTGTCTTTTCTGTTTGTTTTGGTTAAAAGCACTTTTAACTCCTTTAATCCATGTTGTACTATTTGTTTTCCATCCATTGCATTATTCTAGCAGCTTTTCTTTTGACTCCTTCCAGTAATCTGATACCATTCTGTGACCCTCCAGCATTGCAATGAGTGTTCTGATTGCTGCTTCCGGTATCTCTTCTGATTGTTTAGTCTATTCCAGGTGTAATCTGTACTCCAGATCTTTTTGTTGCTGTCAGTTCCTCTCTCCTCATCTGATATTTCACACCATGATTGCTGTGGCCAAGGTGCATTACTTTGCATTTGTATACACTGAATCCCTGCCCTGATTCTATGTTTTGGTCTATAGTCTGTTTTTCCAAATCCTTCCTTAGACTGCTGTCTCATCCTGCAATACTGTTGCCAACTTTGTTGAAGATAATCTGTTCTTTGTTTCATGGGGTTTGCCTTGCCACAGGCCCTGTATGTACTGGCATTTAACTATGAAGTAGTCTTAATTCCTTAGTCTTATTTCTAGTCTGAGTTAAAAGTCTTGCTGATTTGTGGTCCTTTGGGAAGTAACTAACCTTTTCTTCAGGATACTTTTCACAATGTTCTTTGATACTGATATTAGGCCTCAGTTCTCTGGATTTTTTATGCCACTTCCCTTCCCCTTTTCTGTACTGGGAGTACTGCAGGTAGTCTCCCTCACCTTGGGCAATTTCATATTGACCAGTGATTGGTTGGGAATCTTGGTTAGGGGACCTTCTAGCACACTGGCCAGATTTTTGAGGACTTTGTCCGGTTAGAAAAATCAGTCCTCTTTCTTTGCTGATGGTTGTCCACTGCTCTCTACAAATGAAAGCAAGAGGTGAGAGGTATACTAAAGAGTGACAGGACAGTGAAGACTGAATTGAAGTATTCATTTGCTACTTTCCCACTCTTCCATCACGTCCACTATTTTTATTCAGGTTTGTCAGATCTGCTCCCCCCTTCCTTTTTTGTCCTATACCTTAGTCTGTTTTCACTCTTGACTATTTCTGTTGATTATTGTTTAGCTTGTGCCATTGTTGTCCGTACCTTGTTTGTTGTTTTGTTTGTTTTCCTGCCTCTTGCTAAATACTTCACCTCATCCTTGTTTCTTTACTCTATCACTTGGATCACCTTTTTATGCAGCTATGTAGACCTCTGTCTGTTAAATCCTTGTGTGTTTTGTATAGACAGGAGTGCTACAAAATCCTGAAAGCCCAAAATCCCGAGACCAAAATCTTTAAAGTTAAAAATACTGAAACTCGTAATACTGAAAACACACAGGATACCAGCACTTAAGTATTCAGCACAAGTACATACAGAAACAAAAGACAAGCCAAATTACTCTTCAAGTATAAGCAGTGGGGAAAGCCCCCCTGCAGCCCTCATGTGGAGGGCTTTGTGCCCCAGACCCCTTAAACTTAAATATATCAAATCCGAGATTGCACTTATTGTAGTGAAGTGCAATCTGAGTTGATATATTAAAGGGGGTTTGGGGGGGGCAGGGGGCTTGCCCCCTGGTTATAGTTGAAAGGTAATGTGTCTGTATGTACTTGTGCTGGAATATTGTAAGTGCTGGTATCCTGTGTGTTTTCGATATGAGATTCAGTATTTTGAACTTTAAAGATTTTGGGCTTTCAGGTTTTTGTAGTGCTGTCGTATAGGCATAATGCTGATAAGCTAGCCTGTTTCAGTAATTTGTGTGATGTGGTACCCAATTCAACATTTCAGATGGTATGTGGAGTTGTAGCAGTAATGGGCTGTGTGAAGAAAATTAAAACACTAATCTGTTAGCATGTCTGGCAGGTGATTTGTGTATATTCTCAGGTTAACTTGTATTGTATACACTTTCACAATTAGACATGTTGGCATGCAAGTTTTTAAAATGGTGAGTATTTCCCTGTTACAAAATGTTTAAAGGTTCTGTGTTTTGATACATTTCTAATTGTACATGTTTGTGAGGGAGATTCTAAAGTACAAACTGTTTGGAGAATCAGCTGATCAGTAAGTGATGTCATTGGAATGTTCCTGGTTGCTTTGTGATTATTTGAACAGATTGACGGGGAAAAGAACTCTCAAACAGCTGATTATTTTAAAATAAGACAGTTGAAACATCTGGAGTATGAGAGACTGCTTAAGTCAGTTGAGCATTTAAGGGGTGCAGTCAGTTTCAGATGCAGCAGAGTACTGCGCAGTGGCTACCGAAGAAAAAGGACTCACCAAACGTTGTAAGCCTGCCTTTGCCTTGCTGTTATGTTTTAGATTAGATCAGGGACCGTATTCTCTAGATGTCCTAGTCTCATGTTGCAGTATTCTTTACTTTAGGGAGTTGCTGCTTGCAGTATCGGATATCTGGTCAGTATACCAAAGTCTTGAATGCATGAGTATGTGACATTGCATGTCAGAGCCATCAACTAATGCGAGCTATATCTGTAATGTCTGCATGTACCCAAATAACTTTTCTGCAGCAGTGCATTTCAGCCAACTGATCGCCAGCTCCAGTTATCTGGTGTTCGATTTCGTCCATCCATTCTCTACATTCGTTTCAGGCTGTCCCCATTCAGATAAGTACCCTTGTGAGTTTTTTGCTTCTTTACCTGTTTCAGACGCATGTCATCTAGGAAGGGTCAGTACGCTTGTGGAAGACAAATTCCATACAAGGACATGCACAATAAGTGTTTGTTCTGCTTAGGGGTAGCTCATGAGTACAAGTCTTGGGATTTGCCAATTCTTTGTCCCCAAAACCCTGAGAAGCTGTTTGTCGGTTCTAAATCTCTATTTAGAGAAATCAGCAACTTCGTCACTTGGGTCTGGGATGTGAGGCAGAGCGGGAAGCTCTGACAAGCTGCCAAGGAAGAAGGTTAAAGTTAGGCCCAACATCCAAGCTGCACCTCTGGAATCCGGTGAGGTCCTCGAGGCAGGTGTTGGCCCAAGATCTCGCCAGACTTTTGGATACCACCCCTATTACTGGGAACCAAAATGGAAGGTGGTGCAACGGGTGTTTAGAGTTAGTCTGCTGAGGCATCTGTTATCTAGTCACCATTCCTCACATTTAGGGTCTTGGATCCGCTGTCTGATCCGAGCTGGCATACACAGACAGCTTAGCTCCAGCTCTTCCCCTCCCATAATGCTCTGTTGCCCTCCACTCCCTGAGATCATTTGCCGCTTCAGTCAGACTCAGATTGCTCAGCTCTTCATTTGTTGCAAGTGTATTTTGGGATAATTTTTTGTTGGGTTTTTCCATCGTCTTAGAGTTGGTGATAGTTATCCTACCCTTGATATCCCCTCCCAGTTGGTTTTTGAACTTTTTTGGTGCCTTTTTTTCTGGGTTTGTTGTGTTTCTTGTATACTGTATTGGCCTAGTTAGTTTTTTTAGTAGTAGTAAGTGGTCGTTGAGTATTTCGGACGGTCTTCTTTAGGTTTGCTGATCTTTGGCTCGTCTTGACTTTGATAAAGCATTTTCTCTTGGGTTACTTATGTCAGATAAACCATTGGGTTTTAAAAGGTGCTCCTCGTATGGTTGGAAAATTCCTATTTCCGACTCGCACGACGAGTGTTTGTATTGTCTTGGTGGTGACCACCTTGAGGTGGAGTGCAGCATTTGTGCTGCCTTCAATCCTAGAGCCTTGGTTGACTGTCATAACAAATTGCTCATTAAAGGTTTGGTCAAAGGAGGCCCCTTGGTCACTGGTTCCCCGGCCAAGGCGGGCTCCTCGGGGGCTAGAAAGAGGATTCCTGTGGAGGAAGCCCCATCCAAACATCCCAGGTTGTTTGAACCAAAGTCCGGCTCCAGCAGAGCAGTTTCGGATCAGAGAGCTTTGGGTCCCAGAACATCCAGGGAGTCTACTCCTGGATCAAAGGGTTCGGATCCAAAGCCTTCAGATCCGACTTTGGCTGCCTCTCCCAGATCCAGGGTGCCAGACTCTAGAACTTCGGATCTGAGGACAGGAGCCATGCCCATGGATCCACCCCTTTCAGATCAGAGAGATCTGAGGGTTATTTTTGGAGCCCTTGTTTTCGGCTCTGATTGGTCTGATCTGAATTGTGCTGGTGCCGATTGTAGTGGAGGATCTGTCTTTGGATCCTTTGTCCTCCGTGCAGGTCCTGTCTTCTAGTATGTCTCACTCTAGGGAGCACAAGAGATGCTCAGGCTCCAGGCACGGCTCTACCAGCAGGTCCTCCATATCCTCCTGATCTTCCGGGAGTGCCCTTCCTGTGGATATGGACAGGGAGATGCGGGCCTTTCTGAAAGCTCAGATGGAGTTGAGGCTTCTAGTTTCTCTGGCCCACAGGTCGGGGATCCAATCTCCCACTTCTGATTTAACCACTCCTCATCCGACCAGTGGCTTGGATTCTCAGGGGCTGTCAAGCGGGCCGGAGGCTCGGGGAGTCCTGGGGCCCAGTTTGAGTCCTTCCCTAGCGGGATCAGTGGTTGGTACTGTTCGGGTCCCCCTGGGACAGACCATACCTCCGGTCAGGGCTGTCTACCTGTGGTCCATAGGGTTAGATTCAGACTGTTTTTTGACTTGTCTCTTCCCCTGGGCACCTCATCTATCGATAGCTCCGGTCTGGTGCTGTCCAGTGGAGCAGGAGGCCTGGGGGGGGGGGGTCTACCTTATCTTCTGCTAAGGTTTTATCAGAGGGAGAGGGAGATGGGACCTCCTCCAGTCCTGCTTTCCGGGCTGCTAAAAGATCCTTCTCTGCAATCAGAGTTGCTGCCCCCCACACATGGCTATCCTACCCAGCCTCCGTATCTGAGCGGCCTGGGTCATTCTGCTCAGTCAGCCCGTCTGACCTAGCCTGCAGGAGCTGCCTCCCCCTCAGGGGTCCCCTCCTCTTCTGAGTCTTCCAGCAGAGGAAGTACCCAGGAAGAGGACATGTAAGAGGAGACATCTCAACTCCCCTATGGAGTCCCTAACTGAGGATCTAGATGCTGATGAAGGGGACGGGTCCCAGAGATCACTGCCGGAGGACATCTTTGGAGACCTACTAGAGATCCCCAAGGCCAAAGGCGGTTGGTCTGCCCAATCCCCATCCTCTGAGGAAGCCGTATTTCTGGAGGCTTTCGGTATGGATCTATGTACCTTTTGGGTGTCTCCCCCCCCCCCCCCTTGCTGATCCTCTTATTTATCTCGTGGCAAAGCAGGGCTTAGAAGGAGCCAGATACTGTGGAGCCATTGCCAAAGAAAGCGGACAAGTTTCTCAGTCCCCCAGCAGATAAAACCTTTTGGTCCAAAGCTGTCCCGGTTGATGCTATTGTGGTGGCTGCTGCCACCAAAAAGGAATTGGCAGAGCAGAGTTCTGTCCACCCTCCCAATCATGAATTGAGAGCTCTGGACAGATTTGGAAAGCGGGTGTTTGCCTCTGCTGCCTTTAGCCTGCGAGCATTAAACTATCTTGCACATTTCACCTGTCTTCTTCAGAGGGATTTGATAAGAGATGTCTACTTCCCTTTCTGGGTTCATGTCTGAGGAGGTATTCAAGGTAGTTTCTCTGAAGCGATCAACCCTTCATTCAGTTGTGAATTCGTCCATACGGCTAATCTCCAACACTGTGGAAGGGATCTTCATGGGCAGCGGGCTCAGGCATTGTCATTAGACATCATGCCTGGCTGCTCCTGAGCTGGTTTGCAGAGGCCTTCAAGACCTCATTTAACACCCCCTTTGATGGTTCCACTCTTTGGTCCCACTGTGAAAGAGATGTTAACCTGCAGTGAACAGGAGGGGAAGTCTTTGTCGGCCATTGGGATCAGGTTTTTTGCCCACCAGAGGTCCTTTTTAAGACCCATAAGGGGAGTAAGAAAATGTGGTTTCAGAAAGTCCAGTCTTCCTTCCAGGATGTTCAGGAGGATTCCTCTTCCAGAGGACTGGGAAGAGGTTTCAATGGTAGATGTCACCCTAGGGGCAGTGGAGGCCTGCAAAATCAAGGTTCCAGGGAACCCTTCTCGGAGAAACCTTTGAAGCGTCCCGGAGATGTTGCTAGACTGTCCTTCCTGGAGGCAGTCGAGGGTCTGTTATCTTTGCACACTCTAGCCTGGGCAAGCAAGCATTACAAATTATCGGTGGGTGCTAGTTATACCCAGGGGCTATTACATTCCCTTTTTGGAAGTTCCCCTGGAATTCAGAACCCTTCCAGGTGTGCCACCCAGTCAGGAAGAGTTGGCCCTACAGGAGGTTGTGAACCTTCTTCAGAAACTGAGGTCCTCGCAGGGCAGAAGAGATCCGAAACTTATTCCCACTGTTTAGTTCCAAAGAGAACAGGAGACCTACATCCTATTTTGGACCTCAGCCGCATGAGCCGGTTCGTACTGAAGTCAGTTTCATATGGTCACCATGCAGTCTATTGTGCCCCTCTTGCTCAGCAACAACTGGATGTGCTTAGGGGACCTCCAAGACGTGTACTGCCATATAAAGAAGGCTCGATGGTCGATGGTCCAGGAGGTTTCTCCGCTTTTGCCTGGGAGCCAATCATTTTCAGTTCAGGGTCCTGCCCTTTGGTCTCACGTCAGCCCCCCCGGGTGTTCACCAAATGCATGGCGGTGGTGGCAGCTCATTTCCGGCTGCAGAGAATCCAGGTTTTTACCTATTTGGACAATTGGTTCCTGACGGCCCCTACAAGGCATCAGCTATTGGACAACATTCACACCGTACTCTCCCTGTTTCATCAGTTGGGCATTACAGTGAACATGGCGAAATCCTCCTCTATTCAAACCCAACGTCTGGAGTTCATAGGCACTTAGATACCACCACGCAGATTGCAGCCCTCCCTCTTCACCGGGTGTCTCTTATTCACACCCAGGTTCAGATTCTGCTGGACACCCAGGTTCAGATTCTGCTGGAGCAAACCTGCTGTCTGGCTTAGCTCATTCTCAGAGCACTAGGATCCATGGTAGCTGCCATTTATTTGGTACCGATGGCGCGGTACCATACAAGAGTTTTTCAGTGGACCTTGGCAGTTAAGTGGTTGCCACTCCTCTCACCCTCAGTGTGTCGAAGGCATCTTACTTGGTGGATTTGTTCACTGGATCTTCTAGTGAGCAGGTCATTCATTCCACCAATTCCTACAGCGACAGTCACCTCAGATGCTTCCCTCCTAGGGTGGGGGAACATTTCCAGGGACACTGTCCAAGAGACATGGTCGCCATCGGAGACCAAACTGCACATCAACGTTCTGGAGATGAGGGCAGTCCTTCTGTCATTGCAAGCCTTTCAAGATTGCCTCCCTCAGCGAACAATTGCAGTTCTGACAACATGGCTGTTCTGTATATAAACAAGCAAGGGAGCACATGTTATCTGCTTTGTCGCACATGTTATCTGCTTTGTCGCAAGGCCATGAGGGTCTGGGAATGGGCAATGGCCACAGGGCGTTTTCTCATTGCAATGCACATTCCTGGAGCATCCAACGTGTTGGTGGGCAAATTGAGCAGGGCTATCTTGACCCCGCATGAGTGGTCCATGAATCCACTGGTGGCCCAACAGATCTTTCGTCTGTGGGATTACCAAAGCTGCGATCTGTTTGTATGTCTTCTCAACCACAAGTGCAGCTGCTACTTTGCATTGATCCCCCCAGAGGGGGGGGGGAATCTCCATGGACACGCTTACTCATGATTGGCCTCTGGGTCTCCTGTATGCCTTTTCTCCTTTGCCTTTAATTCCCCAGAGTACTTCACAAAGCCAGATTCCTCGAGTCAATTGATCCTCATTGCCCCCTTCTGGCCTCGTGGTTCCCCCTTCTACAGTCTCACTTGAGGCATCCACCCTGGGTGCTCAATCTAATTCCGGATCTTTTGTCTCACCAGTCTCTTCTTCCACTCCCGAGCCTTCAAACCTTCCGTTTGACAGTGTGGTATGTCCACTTCCAATGATTTTGGCTAAGTCCAGGCTCTCTTCACCAGTAAAGGATATTCTTGTTTCCCAGAGGTCTTCCACTAGGAAGATTTATTCCAATAAATGGAAGAGGTTTTCGGTATGGGCAAAGAGTAAGAATCTGGACCCCTTTTCTGCCGCTGTTCCTGAGATGCTTCTCTTTTTGACCTCTCTTTTTAGGGAAGGGGGCAGTTTTTCCACGATTAAGGTTCAATTAGCAGCAATTTAGATTTTTTACCTTAGTGGTGATTCTGCCTTTTCCTTGCACCTCTGTAAGCACCTTTTAAAAGTGCTTTTCTCTTACAGCCTCCGGTGAAGCATCCTGCTCCTTCGTGGGATTTAACTTTGGTCCTGCAGGCATTGAAGCATCCCTTTGAACCAGCGGCCTCTTGCGATAATAAATTTCTTTCCTGGAAGACTGCCTTTAGTAGCAGTAACTTCGGCGAAGAGAGTTTCGGAGCTGCAAGCTCTTACTATCAAGCTGCCCTACTTAGTTTTCCATAAGGACAGTGCGTCTCTGAAGCCAGCTCCATCTTTCATGCCTAAAGTGGCCTCGACAGCAAATCTCAATCGATGTATTCATCTTCCCGTATTTTTTCCTAACTATTCTAATAAAGGGGAATACATACTGCACACTTTAGACATTCACCATCATCTTTGTTTTTATCTGCATAGAACGGAAGAGTTTAGATGTTCAGACAAGCTATTTGTAGTCTTTTCTATGAATAGAAAGGGCAGAGGAATTTTGGAAGTGTCTCCTGCTGGATTTCGCAATGTATTTTCCTTCATTTATTCTTCAGAAGGTATTCCTTTGTCTGCAACAGTGAGGGCACACTCCACCAGGGCAGTTTTTACCTCAACTGCCTTTGCAGATCATCAGTCTTTAGATGACATTTGTGCAGCAGCAACATGGTCTTCTCACACATTAATTTCCCACTATAAGTTGGATTTGGTTTCTAGAGGAAGGGCTTCCTTTGGCTCCACGGTTCTTCGGCATGGCCTTCCTTGAGACCTCCCAGGATTTGGGTAGCTGGGAACTCTGACTGTAATGTGAGGAATGGTGACTAGATAACATCAGATTTATAATTATGTACTTGCCATAACTTGGGATCTGTGATGTGGTCACCATCACTGTCCCACCCTCCAGCCCCCGTCCTGGAAGATTGGTTGGATTATGGTGGTCCTGTTTTACTGGTAGTGCTTTGGTCTGTCTTCTTTCCTTATGCAAACTCTGAGGGAGTGGAGGGAAGCAGAGCATTATGGGAGGGGAGGCGCTAGAGCTAAGCTGTTGTCTGTGTATGCCGGCTCGGATCGGATATCAGATTCAAGACCCTAACATGAGGAATGGTGACAACAGAACACAGATGCCAAGTTATGGTAAGTACACAACTATAATTTACAACCATCAGCTCCTGATGGTGAGGGGTAACCATGGCTCATGGCATCTGAGGGGCCTTCTACTGCCTTACCACCCATTCCTACACCATCAAGGCCTACTTCTGTGCCTTCTCCTTCCACTCCTTTAAAAAGAAACAAAAAGAAAACCACAAGGCCCAAGATTCTACTCCAGCTTGGGAGACCTTTTCTCAGTTCTTATTCAAGGCCTTTCATGTACTCCAGCCCCAGATTCCCCAGTCAAGCCAACCACTTGCTTCATAGATGGAGTCTGAAGAAAACTACTCCTCAGATGAATCCCTGACATATTGCTCCCAGATTGAATCCTCTAAGGATTTTTCTACCCCTGAGGAAGAAGAGACCCTCGCTCCTGACCCCCCCCCCCCCCGGGAGAAGATTTCTCCTTTGGGGACACTATATTTCCCTACTTAGACTCAGAGACACCTTCCACTTGAACTCTTGCAGATGGGGCAGCCCTCACCATCTGCAGTTCCTCCTTTAGTCACAGCTTTGCATGATGCTTTCTCAGTTGCTTCCCAAAGCCCAGAGTCCCAGCCTCCTGCTAACAAGAGACCAGACAAATTTTATAAAGTGTTTTCAAAGGAGCAGCACCCTTTTAAGAACCCACCAGCAGATCCTGCTGTTACAGTTAATGCTGACAAATCTTCAAGGCAACTAACTTCTTCCATTTCTTCCTACTAATTTAAGGGATAGCAAATTCATGGACAGGTTGGGGAAGAAGGTTATACTACCACATTGGCCATAATAATCATCAAACTTGCATGGCCAAGTTTGCCCTGGATTCTTTGACCAAGGTCTCTACTCTGCTGTCTGATATGCCTGACTCACCAGCCAAGGCTCAACTGGACACCCTTCTGAACACAGCATCCCAGGTTACTAGACAATCAAGTACAGCTGTGATGCAGTTGAAGCCTCTTTCAAATTGGCTGTGTCTAGTTCAGTGTTGAGGAGATTCTCATGGTTGAGACCAACATATTCCCTTGGATATCCAAGCGAAATTGTTAGATGCTCCTTTAAATAAATCTGTACTCTTTAGAACTGCCTCTGCAGAGTTACTTAAGTCACTGCAGGAAAAGGCAAAGACTTGCAAAATCTAAAACACTTACTGGTGTCACCGGTTCCCAATTTCCATAGGAACTAACCCCCCAAAACCCAGCTTTGAGGCAGTCCTCTCATTCGTCTGCCTCCCACCCCAAGGGAAGGCAACCATCTGCTCCCAGAGCTTCATCCACCTCTACACCCTCATCCTTTTGGAGGCGGTCAGATTCAGATAGAGCTCCTCCGCTGCGAGTCCCTTCCCTTACCCATCTCCACCCCCCTGTCCCTACACCTAACCCTATCCCTACCCTCCTGGCAGAAAATTACCACAGACTGGGTGGATGCTCGCCATCAAAAGGGGATATTTTATGACTTGGTGGGAATCTCCACCCTTCCAGGGGGTTCCACAGCCTCCCTCCAGTCAGCTTTCACTATTCCCTTCCATCCTGGCACAACTTTTCTCTCTCTCGGGGCACTATAGAAGTAGTACCCGAAGAGCAAATAACCAAGGGGTTCTACTCCAGGATGTTTTTGGCTCCAAGAAAGAATGGTCCTTGGAGACCCATCCTCTATTAATCTTTTTCATCCTCTTCCTCAGGGTGCCAACCTTCAAAATGCTCACATTACAGCATCTTCCTCGCATTCTTCCACAAGCTTTCATGGCCTCCCTGGATCTGAAGAATGCATACCTTCACATCCCTATTCACCCCACTTGCAGGAAACTTCTGTGTTTCTCTGTGGGTTCCTCACATTTAGAGTTCTCTGCCTTAGCCTTTGGACTTTCCACGGCCCCAAGAGTGATCACCAAATGTCTAGCCCCATTCATTGCAGACAGACTTCAGGGCATACAAATTTGCCCTTACTTAGACTATCTATTGATCCTTCACCAGGATCCTCTTACCCTGTGTCAACATCTGAACTGGGTTTACAGGATTCTACAAAATCTAGGGTTTGCTGTCAATCATTTAAAGTCCCAAATGACCCATTCAAAAGACCTTTTTTTCCTGGGCTGCAGGATAAGTGCAGACATGATGCCAGTCTGTCCCTACCTAGAAAGTGGGGGTTCTCACACAAATCTTCCAATCCCTCCTACCACTACCATCCATGTCATCCAGAGAATTTGAGAATCCTGAGATTCATGACTTCCCTGATCCCCATGCTCCCTCTAGCCAGGATGCACATGAAGTTTCAGTGGGTATTGAAAAATTCTCGGAACCAACACATCCATTCCTTAGAAGTGAATCTTCCTCTTTTGCCCTGGTTAAAAAAGGAACTCAGCTGGTGGATCTCTATCACCCTCAATCAAGAGGTGCACTTAGATTCCTCAACCCAAACAGCATCTTTACACAGATGCATCAGACCTAGGGTGGGGAGCTGTCCTTCATAGTACCAACATCCAGCACAAGGTGTAGGGAGAATGGTCCATTCCAGAAAGAAGGGACCACATCAATCCAAGAGTTACTGGCTCTTTGCTTGGCAATTCAAGCTTTTTAAGGGATCCTTCTGCCAGGCACATTGCAGGTCATCACAGACAACATGACAGTCCTTGTGGTACTTAAACAAGCAGGGAGGAACAAAATCCTACCCTGTATGCAGTCTGGCAGTTCAAAAATGGTCCCAGGCAAGAGCAATACAGATTTACTTAGCAGTGTATATCCCATCAGAAGACAACATGATGGCAGACACCCTAAGCAGGACCTTGACACCCTCCAATGGATGGATGAGGGAATGTTCCTTTATGCCTTCCCTGCCATTTCCACTGATTCACAGTCGTCCTGAAAATACAGAAGGACAAACCAAAAATCCTGTTGATGACTCCCTTATGGCCAAGACGGCGCTAGTTTCCCTTACTTTTCATCTAGCCCAGGACAATCACTACAGGTTACCTCACTGCTACAACCTACTCTCACAAGACGAGGGATCCCTTATTCATCCACAACTTCTCAATCTGACTGTGTGGGTGAGAGTTTTGATCCCCTTCAGGCACCTATGTTCAGAGGACATACTCTGTTCTGCGAGGCCAGAAAACCAAGTACTAGGAGAAACTATTTAAATGGAAAAGATTCTCCAGTTGGTGCCGTAAGAGTAAACCAAACCCATCTAAAGCTTCTGTTCCACTGGTACTTTCCTACCTATGTGAATTGCTGCATTCAGGGTTGACTTTTTCTTCAGTAAAAGTATGTCTTTCTGCCATCCTTCCCCTGACTCCTCCCCTAGCTTTCAGGCTAGATGTCAAGCTGTTTTTGAAAGGGGTCCTCCATATCAGGCCTCCTAAGTCTATTCCCCCACCATGGAACCTTAGCTTGGTGCTGGAAAAAAATTACATTAGCTCCCTTTGAGCCAGGCCATTCTTCCACACAAGTTTTGTACAGGAATACAGTCTTGTTAGTAGCTCTCACTTCTGCCAGGAGGGTATCAGAGATACAAGCCCTTATGGCTTCACCCTCCTACCTTGTCTTCCTTAAAGACAGGGTTTCCCTAAGAACTAACCCCTCTTTCATGCTGAAAGTAGTTAATGAGATTTTCATAAATCAGACCAACTTGCCTGTCTTCTACCCTCCGCCACAGAACTCCTCAGGAAGAATCTTGCATTCTTTGGATGTTCGTAGACAACTGAGGTTCTACTTAAGACCAAATCCCTCAGGCAATCTGATCAGCTTTTTTGTCTTTCATTCCAGTGCCTTAGGAAAGGCCGTGTCTAAACAGACAATCACCTATTAGATTTCTAAGGCTATTGCCTTTTGCTACTCCTTTCATGGGAAACAGTTGGACTCGTCAAAGCCCATTCCACTAGAGCTGTTTCAGGCATTGGTTACTTGTCTCTTCTGGAGACAACAACTCGGTCCTCTGTACATACCTTCACCAAGCATTACAAATTGGATTCCATCTCCAGGGCTGGAGCATGGTTTGATAAGTCTATTCTGCAGGGTCGCATAGACTTTGCTTTCACAACTGCCACCCACACCACTACCTAAAGTGCTTTGGTACTCTCCCTAAAGTTAAGAGTACAGCAACATGAGAATAGAAGGACCTAGAATAGTTGTATAAGAACTTAACCATAACCATAGATGTCCTCTTCCATGTTGCAGTATTCAGTCCCACCCACCTACCCCCACTCTTGCTCTTATTATAAACTGGGTTCTTCCTCTGGCTAGTGACCTTGTCTGCGAAGGGGTTTATTTACCCTTTACTAGTCTTATTACATGGGGGCTATCTTTGTGGCGTGCAGTTCTGATTTGGGTACGTGCAGACGTCACAGACATAGCTGGCATCAGTTTATGGCTGTGACATGTAACGTTACACGTACCCCTGCATTCAAGACTTGGTATACTTGCCAGATGTCCGGTGCTGCAGGCACCAACTCCCTAAAGTGAAGAATATTGCAACATGGAAGAGAAGGACATCTATGGTTATGGTAAGTTCTTACACAAATATTCTTTATATTAGGAAAGTTTAGTTATTCAGTTTTTCTAATATGGATTCTATCCTACAATTTAATTGTATATTTCTGGTGATTGAATGCTGGTGTTTATTGAAAGTTATTGATTTACATTCTTGGAATCATTTTACTTATTAAATGTTTTTCATTACTTTACATTGTAGCTGGACCCAGTATGCTCTTTAAAGATTTATAGTGTGTTTATACTTATTTGATACTCCTCAGGTCACCTCGAATGCCTGGCTGCTTCTGGTCATAGCTGTCATGTATTTTGATGATCAATTTTTAATAATTGATCACCTTTTGAAGGGTGTGTAGACCTGTCTAACTCTGGTGGCAGTGTTTACTGTTTGTATTGGGGAGGGGGCACAGCTGGAAATCTGTCTCAAGCTTCCTGCAAGTGTTTGAGTGTGTGAAATTTGAATTTATTGAGTCAGAGGTCCTAAACTGGAACACCTTGCTCTGAAGTGTATATTAAGGGAATACATTTGGGGTGGACAGGGGTATATTAGTCCAGTCCCAGAAAATAGAGCATGTTCCTGTTGTGCTCTAAGGGAAATTGTGGACTTTTACTTGTGTGCTTTGTGCTGTGGTGTTTCCCATGATGCTCCCGCATTGGAGTTGGTAGTGAGGCTTCTTAATTACTGACCTGGGTTTAAGTGGGGGGACTTCTCATATTGGTGGCAGTCCGGTTAATTAGCTGGAAGTCCCAGGCTCCATGATGTAGATTTATTTGCGGACATAGGATACTTGTCAGGAAAATATTGAATGCAAATAAACAGATATTTACTCCCAAAAAAATACCAGTAGCTCTCAGTAGAACAGGATTTGAAGGGAATGGAAAGCTTAGGTGTCACTAAAAAGCACTTGGAGCCCACAGAGTTGGCAAACAGTATGGTCACTGCTGAAGAAAGACCAGATTTGCATTTGCATTGCTCCAAAAGGTTTGAGTAAAGTGATTTTTGAGACCAGTGTAGTTGGTCTCAAGAATGCTAATTTATTTTCAGTACAAGTTATAAACTAGGGTTTCTTGGTGAAAAATGTAGGCAAAGTTGCAAACTGTGTGCATGTAATGTGCCATTTGGAAAGTAAAATGTTAGGAAAATCTGTTTGATACGTCATAAATGAGGCATTGCAGAAAACTATAGCAAAGGTTATTGAAGGCTTGAAAATCCATTTAAACAAGAAGACCATGACAAGAGGCAAATGAAGCTGTAGAATAAAGATGGCATATATTGCAAGTTAAATTAAGAATGACTAGATATTTCAGACTCATCACTCTGATTTTACATTTTCCCATGTTAGAGGGATTGAAATATGATAGGAAAAGTTAAAACATTTATGTTGAGATCAGAAGCCAAACTGACAAAGGTTTCTGGGAGTGATCTGGCATTTTTCAAAGTTAGCACTTAATTTGTGCGATACAACTCTCAAAGAAAGTTGTTACAGCAATATGTAGCCTGGGAATGTAGGTGTGAACAGGAAGTTTTGAACTTGTCAAGAATCCTAGTTAGTAACATTTTAATGTGCAATATGATAAATAAGCTAGTTGAATTGCAAGTTTGTGCCAGCCATACTGATGTAAAAGTTGTAATCTTAAAAGGCATTAGGCCATTTGTCTGTGGGTCAAGAACATTTATAGATGCATAAAAAGAATAAGATAGTAGAAGTAGTGTATCTTTGTGAAATTCCAAGTATGTCTAATAAAAGTAGTTCAGGTGAAAGCAGGCAAGCTGTTGCAAAGCATGTTCAGAAAATCCTTGCAGAAGTTATCCAGAGATTACAGAGAATGATGCTTTACAAAATTGTGATATAAAAGTGAGGATGTAGACCAGGCAACAAACTGCATTTAGCAGATATGTTGAGAAGAGCCAAGGCCGGCCATCATCATGGGACAGTTAGGCAGTTATTTAAGGGGCTGTACAAGGGTGGGGTTCCTTTTTCCTTTTGCATTTTTGCACAGCTTTGAGCTGGCATGCTCTAACAAAGGCTTTTTGCATTTATTCTAGACTGTCTTGTGCTGCTACTTAGCTTTCTTTTTCTTAAATGACAGCAGTCTTTAATACATATCCCCATCTCATGCTCAGTGGCACCTGCAACATACACCCCCATGTAAGTTAGTCAGGTTTGTCTTTCATGTCAACATTTGCTGTCTAGAGTATTTCTCAGTCTAGGAAACCTTACCCCACACTCGTGCCCCTCCACCTTTATTTATGGGCGTGCTCCTTTTATCATATATGCAGAGGAACAGGGATAAAATATGTAGTTTGTAGTGCAGCTCTACTTATGAGCATCTTGTGCCTTATCCTTTTTTTGGAAGAATATTCAAAACTAAGATGTGCCACTTGCAGTAAGTAAATTGTGCTGAAATGTGGTTGGATTTGGAACAGTTGAACTGGACAAGGCCAAAATACCTTGTGCAGTTGTCCCCATGAGGCTGCCTATACTTAAATGGATTGGAGATGTGTTGTATAGCACAACTTACTTAAATGTCCATACAAACTACGTAATGACTGTGAAGATAGGTGAAGGCTGCCAGCCTAGCCAGATAGAATTTTGTAGATAATTTTGTCATTTGTAAATATTAATGTAAGCCACAGGCTTGTTCTGTTAAATGGGAAAATGGTGTTAAATGTGGAACTGCTAAAATGTAACCGTGCACTCTGCTGTAACAAAGCTGATAAGTCAATTCTTTGTCAAAACTGAGCCAAGATGTCTAGATAAAGGCATTCTGCCTATTGTTTTCAGGCCAGAGTTAATGGCTAGAATTGCATGTATAATTTATTGTATTGCTCTGGCTTCCTGACCAGCTGCAAGATCAAGGGTTATTAACCTCCGAGTCTGTTAGCCTGGAAACCAGAAAGAAGTGATGTAATCTGAAATGAATCAGTGGTACTGTTATCAATTTAAGGACAGAAAGAATGAGAGCATTTGAGCATTTGTCTTGAACATCCAGCTCACCACTCTGCCTCTGTCTATATGTAAGGATTTTAGAACCTAATTTTCTTAGATATAGCTAGGAAATAGAAATATTAGACTAGTTTTTCTGTGATGTCAGAACTTTTCTACTGCATTATTTTAAGTATTTCTTTGTGATCTCTGAACTCTTGACTAGCACTGTGTAGTAAGAAGTATTGTCTTGTGTTTTTTTATTAAATATTTTCAAACCTTTCAACTGTGGCTGTTTTGTGTAGAGATAATTAAAGCTGTAAGAGTACATTGCATGTATATAGTGATACTGTACCAAGTCACTCCTAGTCTTGACTGGTTGCACTTACCATTTGGATAATAATATTACACAGTATAATTGGACACCCTTTCATAAGGGCCTTTAAGTAGCTAGCTGATTAATATTAGCTGGGTGGTGGCAGTGATTTCTACCATATAGTCTGGGTAAAAGGGGTAGAAATCACTGCCACCACCCAGCTAGTGATTTCTACCATATAGTCTGGGTAAAAAGAGGAAGCCGTGGTGGTACAGTGGTAGCGTTGTTGCCTCACAGCAAGAGGTTTTCCTGTTAGATTCTCGGCTGGAGTGCCTTCTGTGTGGAGTCTGCATGTCCTCCCCGTGGTAGAGTGGCCTCCGAAAGATGTGTGAATGGGTGTGCCTTCGCTGAAGGTTAGGTGTCGGGCTGGCAACTCGGCACCATAAAAATCTACTGCCAATCATTAGCGGACCTAAGTTCCATTGTGGCGACCCCTAACCAGGAAAAGCCGAAAAGACAAGTCTGGGTAAAAGGGGCATAGCTGGAGAACCTGTGCCAGCCTTCCCCAGTTGTCTGTATGGTTGTATAAACTCTTATCTCAGTGTGTGTCAACTACTTGGGCAGGGGCACAAAACACTGTACAGAGAGAGGGTGCTGGAGGTTTTAGCTTGCCTACTAGGCTGAGATCTGGACCCTGTAGCTGTGCCAGTGGGGGAGGGGGTCTTATTGGGGACCTGGAGAGAAACCAGCCCCAGACTGACTGTGATCTCTGTGTGCTCTTAAGGGAAATTGTACTTTACTGTGTGTATTTATTCTTTCCCTATATGGACGCTCCTCACTGGTGTTAGTGGTGAGGATTGTGGCTCCTTGATTGCTGGGTCAGTGCACGAGCATCTCAGTGACAATGTGTGCAGGCTGCTTGGGGTAATGCAGTGCTCAGTTTTACTTATAAAAGTGTACGATTGTATTTAAGATCCAAGTCTGGAACAGTTGTTACTCCGAGAAATTTGAGTTAAGTAGTCTATCCAAAGGTTGCACATATTTTTCATTTAGTGAAATGTTTTTGCTCTGTGTTGCAATGTGGGAAAAGCTGAGGCGTGCTGGTCAGAAGGAAAGTATAATTAGAAAAAGCTACAAAGTAGCATCTTTGAAAACACTAAAAAAACACTAAAAAAAGATCTTGTAGCATATCAAAGGTGTAATATTTATTTTGTTTAACACAGGATTAACTACATGCAACAGTTTGTGTAACATGCATCGTAGCAGTCACTAACATATAATATGCATGAAATTCTGACCACTGAAAATCAGAGGTTCAGAAAGGTAAATACTTTACTTCACATAATAAAAAATTCAATTTCTGGACCATATGTAGTTAAAATGAGGAATCTGTATATATGCTTAAGTTGCTTAATGTATGCACTCTTGAAGTAGATCAGAAGTGACGAAGAAATGTAAATTGAGGAGGAACAAATCTAAATCTGAAGGCAAAGAATCTTAACATTATGCAGTAATCATAGCAGCCAAGATCTGTCCCCTAACCAGTATTTAAAACAGCATTAGCTCTTAGAAAGAAAGTGGACTCTGTGCTGGGTTTTTAGTTGCCGCCAATTAACGTGACTGTTTACTTGCATTTTTAGTAGAAGAAATGTTGCTGTTTTGTGCGTATACTAGTAAATGTATATTTCAGTAATTTTTCATTTTGCTAGAGGAACCCACTTGGGGCGGGAAGTGGGTGGTGGTAAAGTTATCACTTCATGCATGTACACAAAAATGTGAGGTGAGCGAGAATCAGGCGGACACCATTTTGTGGCTTACAGATTGCAAGACTGAAATGCAGGATAAGCTGCCAAAGTGACAGAAGAAGCCTCGGCTATGACCAAAGTGACCACAAGGTTGGCAAGTGACAGATGTGCTGGAAGTGGAAGCTGCTTGATACTTCTGTCTACAAAAGCATAACTGATTTTTCCTCCTTTGAAGGACCTGTTTATCTGCATGTGATATTTCCATGCGTCACTTTGGTGTCTCTGCCTACATTGCTAACTGTCACCTTTAGAAACTTGTATTGGATCACTTGCCTGGTCTTCAATTCTTAATCAACTGAAGTCTGTACCTGAACTCAGATTTTGAACTTCACTATAATAGACTGTGTCCTCTACTGACCATTTATTCATCTTGAACCACCCCCTTCCCACATGCTTACATGACAGTAAAGCATGCATGTGTAATATATTTTGACCAACATACTAACGCACATTTGGTAAATCATTGCTTTTTAGTGAATTTATATGCATAGACTTATTTTAAAATGGCTCATTTATCACTTTATAAACCTTCTTTTTCTGTTGCAGGATAAAACATTTGGAGCAGCCGGTGAGACCATTGTTGTAGAAGAGCTTCTTGAAGGTGAAGAAGTTTCAGTAAGTCAACTGCAGAATGCAGTTTTTTCTTACTGATTCTTTCCTGGTTTTGTATTGTGATCACCGTCCAACTTTTTCACAAAGATGACAGTTTCTTAGTAATTGCACTCCATCACTTTTCAGTTTTACCTTTATTGCTGTGTTTTCACTGGAGTAGAGTTCATAATGCCTGGAGCCAGGAACCACTAATTATACCTCTCCTTTGGGTGTGAGATTGATTGTTTAGGAGCTAAGGGATTCTAAACTCCATTCTGCTGTGTCCGGAGAGATTGGAAGATAGAAAAAGAGAGAAGCACTATGGAATATGTAATTTGACTGTTGTGCGTTTGTGTTTCTGCTTTGTTTTAATGCTTCAGAATAGCCGTATAACAGGTCAGCATTCCGAAGCCGGATGGAACCAGTTTGGCAGAACAGCTTAATATGCTGGTTGTTACGAGCATGTGAACTGTGGAAGCCTAACTTTGTATACAGTTGCTGCGAGTTGCACTTGCTGTGGAGTAGCATTCCTGTTTAACATTATGCATGCTTTGCCGCCTTGGACTGTGTAAACAAGCATGTTAAGGACTAGAGCCACTTGTTTCACTGAATGTCATAACTGGTTACAGCCCTGTTTTGCCAGCATGTTGATTTCTTGCAGCCGTCTGGCCACCTAATGCTTAAAAAAAAACAAAAAACAAAAAAAAAAAAAACTTATGACTTAAGAAATTGGTAAATATACGTTAAAATAAAATTATATACATCTTGCATATCTTTTCTGTGTAGCTGTCAGCCCAGTATTACATAAATTGCTAAATTCTTGCCTTCTCTTAAACCTCATCTGCATTATTCTACATGTATTGTTCCAACAGTTTCCAGTTATTTGTATGCAGTTTGCTCCTTCCCTCTTCTAAAGATCCTCTTCCAGTTGTTATAATAATCAGTGCTTCAGATACAGCTGGTTTAGACTTTTTCCATTTTCTTGTAATTGTTTTTTTGGCAGCAAACAGTTAAACAAGGCCTTACTATGTCTAGGCAATTCAGTTAAGCTCAAAAGAATAATTTACTTGGTCATTTTCTGTCTCAGTATTTCTGGCAGAGTACTCTGTAGTGAATTTTTAAAATCTTTCCAACTCCTTATACTTCCAAAATATATGTTCGGAGTTGCAGCTTTCTTCCCTATCACACCTCTAATATTTGCTATCTACCTGAGGAAAACTTCTCTGAAGTCTGCTTTGGGGTATAATACATATGCAAACACTGCCAAGCAAAGATCCTAAACTTTCTGGACTTTGCATACTTGGGAGCCATACATATTTCCTCCCGTTGTTGTCTTGTAAATTTGCTTTTCTATGCTGTTTTCCCTATCTTATAACTTCTTTGGATTCCTATAGTTATCATACAAAATGTATGCTTTAATTCCTTTTTAACAGCAGCTTGTGATTTAGATTCAAGTAAAAACTCTACCACTGCAGGGCTTTACTTATGATTTCCCTATCACTTTATCTTTGCTTATACTCCGATATTAATCCTTGGTAGGGAAGGCATCCTGTAGCTCGCAGTCCATATTTTGTTTTGGCCTCAACCTACTCTGTAACCTTTCCCACTCTGGTTGCTTGCTCCCAGTGTCCTGGCTTCCTTGTCAGTTTTATAAGTAAATTACCGCCCCTCTTGCCTGTTTTCTGTATCCCTGCTTGCAGTCATCCCTATTGACAAAATCTCCTTTGTCCATTGTTATGTTGGCTTGGTTCTTAAATTACTTTCTGCTACTTTATGAATGTAGTCTGTGTAGTGGTTGTTCTCATAGATCTGCATCCAAAATCCCACATGTTATTTCTTGAAGTCCCCCCTTCTTGCCACCTCGGCTTCATTATCATCATCCCTTTGTGTTTGGTATATGAGAATTAACTGTGTATCTGTGAAATTTCCCCTTCAAATCAGGTAATCCTTAACTACCTTGTTCTGTTGGTTGGATCAGTTTTATCCCACATTACTCTTGCCCACTTCCCCTCTCAAATTCCTTCAGCTCTTGATTATTGTCCACAACTACTCTGATAATGTTTGACCAGTATACAAGGAACTAAAAGGGACCAAAACATTTTCACTGCTTATAATCTTCAACCTTCAAGGCAAATGACAAAGGTTAAAGACAGCCAGGTCAAATCTGAAAGAGGCAGAGGGGGAATATGGGAGGAAAATTCAGATCCGCTTCCAAGACTTGAGGAACACGAGAAGCCTATGGCACAGGATACAGCTGCTCACGAGCTGCAAGACCAGAACATCCCAATGTGACGACAGCTTGGAATTCCTAAATTAACTCCTTTGGCGTATTTGAGGAGGACACTACTGTACCTTCTAAAACAAACGCCAACAGAGGAGATGGTGCTCGCCTTAAACTCCAAGGAGGTGAGACTTCAGCTTAAGAAGGTGAATCTTAGGAAGGCTGCTAGACCAGATAACATACCTGACAAGGTGTTGAAAGGGTGTGCTGATCAGTTATGTCTGGTACTGACAGACATCTTCAACTCGTCCCTTGCTATGCAGAAAGTTCCTTTGCGTTTCAAGGAAACTAGCATTGTCCCACTTCTGAAGAAACCAACCCTGCCTGCTTCACTGACTTCAGACTGGTTATCTTAACCTCAAATATGAAGTGCTTTGAGAGGATTGTGAAGAAATGTCTATCTGCGGGTTTGCCCAAGTTCTTCAATCTGCTCCAGTTTGCTTACTAGGCAAGTAGAGACTGCTAATGCAATATGTCTCACTACACCTTGCACTAAAACACCTAGAAGGGCGGAACTACGTAAGGCTGCTGTGCGTAGACTTCAGTTCTGTGTTCAACATTGATTACGATGCAACTGCTGGATAAGCTCGTGAAACTCTGGATAAACAAGCACCTATGTAACTGGACTCTTGACTTTGCTTGGTAGACCCCAATGGGCATGCACTGGAAACGCCTCTCAACACATAGTCCTGAATACCGGTGGTTCCTAAGGTTGTGTGCCCAGCCCCTTGCTCTTCACAATCCTCACCCATTACTGTACTGTGAAACTTAACTCAAACCATATTATAAAATTCGCTGATGCCACAGTCATGGGTCTCAGTGGTGGGGATGAACATAACGACGAGGATGAGGTGAACACTTTGTTCCTGTCACACCAGGCAATGAGTCTGGACCTGAATGTTGTTAAGACCAAAGAAATTATGGACTTCAGGAGAAAGGCAACAGATGTTCTTCATGTTTCACTGTTGCAATCATTCCATTTGGGTTATCTGCTTGCAGTAGCCCTCAGTCGACCTGATTAACAAAGTCTTGTCCTGTGTCTGTTGCTGTCCCTTCTTTCATGACGTCACGTTGACGGGTATAAAACATGCAGCCAACGCCATTACATCAGTCTTTCTTGCCGTGCAGTGCCCGAAGCAGAAGCAGTTCGCAAGTGCAAGTCGGCAGACTCCTAAAATTTTCATTTTCGAGTTTCATTACCAAAGTCTTCAACTAAAGCTAAGTACCCCATGGGGAAACTTTTTCTTGCTCCTTACCGATGTCAGTAAAAGTTAATTGCATTACTTGTGGAAAGCAAATGCCTCGCAAAGATTTTCATTCATACTGCATTCCTTGCCTAGGCCCTGACCACGACGTACCTTGCTGTCGGTTTTGTGCTTTATTTAATCAGAGCACTGTCGGTCATCGGTATATTTTTGCTTCTAAATATTTCATTTCTTGGTTTAATTATCCAGAAATGTGTATTAGCCAACCGACTTTGGGATTCCGAAAAAACACAGAGATAAAGACAGGCCGCTGAGGTACAAAACTGCCGACGACGCTTCTAAGCCAGTCGCCAGTTTGGTACTCAAGCACTTTCGCAGCTCCTGATACTATTTCTGACTCGCAGGCCTCTACTGAGACCCATTCGGAGTCTGGTATGCTGCGAGATGCAACTGTGGAACCTGTGGATGTCTATACCTTGGATGGGTCCGGAGCTGCTGTGCAGGCACCGGCTTCTGAGGGTGTATTCAGGCCTACGGACTTGCATATTAAACCGACGCCTCCTTCATTTAGGCCAAAATCTTGTACCATGCCTAAGAAACTGATGCCCAGGCCGCATGCTCAGGCCTCTATGCCTACAAAAACAAATGATAAGAATGGCTGAAGACCTTACAACTCTAATCAGGGGAAGCCAATCTCCCCCTTCTAAGAGACCTAGGACTGAAGTTGTTTGAGTCTTCTGAACAGGATTCTGATTTTTCTGATTCTTCTGATCTGGATTTTCCCTTATCTACTTATGAGGATTCTGATGCAGAGGACTCTATTCCCTCTGCTTCCCCTCCAGAGGATTTTTCTTTTGGTGAGACCTTGCATACACTAAGGGAGCATTTCCACTGGGAAAGCCAGGATTTTTCTTATTCAAAAAAGAGACTTGGGGATTTCTTACTCCTGCCTCAGCACAGGCCTTTAGCTATAACTCCTGTACTAGACATTGTTGATGATGCCTGTTCAGAATCTAGTTTGGCCCCTGATTCTTTGCGTCCTGCTCCCAGAAAACCTGACCGATATTACAGGGTTCCTGATTCTCACAAGTTCTTTTTAAAAATCCTATTATGGATCCAGAGACCATTTCACAGGGATACAAGGGCATTAAGGCTTCTACTGCTAAAAATCCTGCCCCCTCTGATAGAGACTCCAGGGCGCTGGATAGATGGGGTAAGAACGTTTTACAATTCTGCAACCTTGGCCATTAGGGCTCTAAACTGCCAGTTTCATCTGTTAAAGTATCAACAGCATGTTATTGGATTGCTTAAACAGAAAATGATGTTACTTCCTGACTGTGTTGAAAATAAAGAATTACAGGATTTAATGCATTCTGCTGAACAGGTTGGAAAACATAGTTGGCAATGTGGATTTGATTCATTAGAGGCCTCTTGCAGGGCTGCTGTTACTGAGTCTGTGCTCAGAACGCATGCTTGGCTTAAGGAGCAAGGATTGCCTGATCATGTTAAAACTAAATTGTTGGATGCTCCCTTAAATCAGGACTGCCTGTTTGGCAACAAGGCTGAGGAAATTCTTAAAAAGATGGTAGATAAAGCTAAATCTAT
Organism: Protopterus annectens; assembly: GCF_019279795.1. Taxonomy (NCBI): domain Eukaryota; kingdom Metazoa; phylum Chordata; order Ceratodontiformes; family Protopteridae; genus Protopterus; species Protopterus annectens. The sequence goes on along the minus strand of NC_056736.1, from coordinate 278,695,209 downwards.
GCAAACTGTTAAAGATTTCTTACAAGTTCAGCCTCCTAGATTTGGTAGGCACTGGCCCTCTAAAAAATTGGTCCTTTCCAGCCCCTTCCAGGTCTTCTCAAGCCAAACCCAGACACAGCAGAAACCCCAGGTTTCAGACCCAAGGGACACACGACTAGACAGTGGGGGGTTTCCGCACCCAAACCTGGGAGTAGCAAGACTCCCCCCCTATGGAAAATTGTCTCAATGACTTTTTTTTAAAACTTCCAAGCAGTTAACAACTGAATGCTCCTTTAGGCGGAAAGATTGGTCTGCAGGCCAAAGACTGGGAACTCCTTACCCAGGACAAATTGGTTTTAAATAGTGTCCCGAGGATACAGATTTCATTTCCACACGTTACCAACACCAAGCGGGTGGGCAGAGGCCCAAAATCAAGTACTCTCTCAAACATAGGGGCTATTCAGTTGGTACCAGAAGAGGAAAAGGGGCAAGGATTCTATTCGAGACTTTTTCTGGTACCCAGAAAAGGCAATACATGGCGTCCTATCCTGGACCTTTCTATTCTAAACACCTTTTTGGTAATTCCAAAATTCAAAATGCTGACTTCACCAGCTGCTTCCTATGCTAGGCAAGGATGCATGGTTGGCAACACTAGACTTAAAAGAAGCATACCTGCACATCCCTGTCAGGGAGTCTTGCAGAAGATACCTATGCTTCAAAGCAGGCTACATGCACTATCAGTTCTCTGCATTGCCCTTTGGCTTATCTACTGCACCCAGGGTATTCACAAAGTGCCTAGCTCCAGTCATTGCATTTTTCAGGCAAAGAAATATTCAAATATACTCATACTTGGATGATTGTCTAATTCAGGCAGAAAGCAAGGATATTATTTTGAATAATCTGGCCTTTGTTCAAAGGGTACTGACTTGTCTGGGGTTCACCATAAACAAAAAGAAATCCCACCTGGTACCCTGTCAACAAAATATATTCCTGGGAGCAAGCTTGAATTCAACTTCCCAGATGGCTTTTCTCACTCCAGAGAAACGGATTCATTTAACTTGCTTCAAACAAGTGGCCACAAAAACCCAGCTTCTCTGCAAGGCAAATACTGCAAGCCTTGGGGTTCATGGCCTCCTGCATTCTCCTAATTCCATATGCAAGGCTGTATATGAGGAAACTACAATGGTATTTCAAAAGCCTATGGTGTCAGCATTCACAGGATCTAGAAGCAAGGATTCCTATCATACCTTGCCTACGCCTAGAGTTTCTTTCGTGGGCAGAGGCCTGCCACCAAAACAGGGGACTACCATTCACATTACCCCCTGCCGCCCAAATCTTAACAGACGCATCAGACTATGCATGGGGGGGCTCACCTGGCAGGGAAGTGCATTCAGGGGAAATGGAACCAAAAGTCAAATGCACCTGCACATAAATCAAAAGGAAATGGTAGCTGTACGGAATGCTCTGACAACCTTCAAGGACCACATTCTTCAAGGACAACTAATGGTAAAGACTGGCAAACACCACTGTCATGTGGTACGTAAGCAGGGGCGTAGACATTCTTACCCCCTCTGCAGACTAGCAATGGCATTGTGGAACACAGCCTTGAGCTACCTAGTGAATCTACAAGCTCAGTTCCTGCCAGGAAAACTAAATACACTGGCAGACTGACTAAGCAGAAACCTCATGGACCCACACAAGTGGAAACTGGAACCAAGAATTTTCAACATGTTGACAAGTGAATGGGGGAGCCCAGATATAGACCAGTTTGCCTCCCCCCAGAACCATCAACTGGGCAAATTGTGCACAAGGATTCCCCACAAGCTAGCTTGGAAAGTAGATGCTCTAAACTTCAGCTGGAAAAACCTATCAGTTTATGCCTTTCCTCCTCTGCCTCTGCTCTCCAAGGTACTATTAAAGATCAAACGGGGCAAGCTATGGACGATTTTAATTGCACCAGACTGGCCTCGCCAACACTAGTACCCACTCGTGCAGTGTTATGCTTGGCTCCATGGCACCTGCCTCAGACTTTTTCTCTTGTCTCAGCAGGAGAACTAGATTCTGCACCCTCAGCTGCAAACCCTCAACCTAGCAGCCTGGCCAATTACCTAATCTTACCTTTACCATCCCTCAGTAAATCAGTGATGGATATCATTTTAGAAGCAAGGAGGCCTAATACTAGAAAATGTTATGCTGCAAAATGGAAAAGATTCTGTGCCTGGAACCAATCTCAAGGAATGAACGCAGCAGTGCCCAATTTACCTCAGATTCTGCAATACTTGACAGAGATGCTTCATAAGGGCCTGTCATTTTCCTCCATCAATATTCATGCCTCAGCTATTTCAGCTCATTATTGCACAGATCCTACACTCTTCTCACCCACTGCTCAAGCAGTTCCTCAGAGGGGCCAAAAATTTAAGGCCACCCAGGAGAGCTCCAACTCCTGCCTGGGATCTTAACTTTGTCTTGGAGAAACTCTCTTCCTCCTTTCGAGCCAGCTGCTACTACAGATTTAAAATTTCTTTCCTGGAAAACAGCTTTCCTTTTAGCAATCACTTCTGCAAGAAGGGTATCTGAATTACAGGGCCTTATGGCAGTGGGAACCATTCATCATTTATGCGGACAGGGTGTCCCTCAGAACCTATCCCTCCATGCCCAAGGTGGTATCCAGTGTGGCTCTTAATTAGTCCATTCATTTGCCTACCTTCTTTCCTAACCCACAGAACAAAAGGTAACGAATACTGCAATCTTTAGATGTGCACAGACAGCTTAGATTCTACTTGGACAGGACTAAACCTCAAAGGAAATCTGAACTGGTGGCATTTTCTGCAGGGACAGAGGGGAAAGCCATTTCAAAATGGATAGGCCACTGCATTCATTTCTGCTGTAAGCACCATGGAAAACCTATCCCACAGGGCATCAGACCCCATTCAACCAGGGCTGCATCTATCTCTACAGCCTTTCTCAGGGGCATCCCTACTAGGGACATCGTAGAAGCTGCTACCTGGAATTATGTACATACTTTCACCAAGCATTATTTGCCAATTTTCTCTAAATCCAGAGCTGGTTTTGCCACTGCAGTCTTGCAGGGCCTTATAGCTGGTCCTAATTCTATTTAAATTCCTCCTCCCAGCCTTAGCTTTGGGAATCTACCCAAATGTGATGACTGCAACAGTGAAACACTAAGAACATAGTGCAGTTGTATACACTTACCATAAATGTAGATGTCTGAGTGTATTCACTGTTACAGTCCTGGTTACCCTTCCTCCAGCCCCCTTCTTTTGGCTGTACCTCTACTCTCACTTACTATGCTCTAAAAGCTTTTTGGTGTATTTGTTTTTTTGTTGGAGGTATATCCTTGTATTTGTAGATTTGATTGCTTCCCATTAAGGGAGCACCTGACATCTGGGGCAAGAAAAACTGATGCAATGGCGTTGGCTGCATGTTTTATACCCCTGACGTCATGGAAGAAGGGACAGCAACTGATGCAGGGCCCAAGACTGTTAATCAGGCCGACTGATTGCTACTGCAAGCAAATAACCCAAATGTAATGACTGCAACAGTGAACACACTCTAACATCTACATTTATGGTAAGTGTACACAACTGTACTTTCACCAACCACTCACTGTCAAAGGGGAGGTAGTAGAGAATGTCAAAACCAAGTTCCAGGGCCTTCACATCTTAGATGACCTCTCCTGGACTGTTAATACCAACCATATAGTCAAGAAGTCTCAACAGAGACTTCAGCTCCTGAGAAAACTCTAAAAGGCCAGGCTGTCACTGTCTGCTCTTACCACTTTTTACAGGGGAGCTATCGAGAGCATCATCATTACAACTTCATATCATGGTTCGGCAACTGCACAGTTGCTGAGGAGATGAAATTAGAGGTTGGTGATGGTGGCTGAGAAAGTCTTGAGCACAAACGTCCCTTCTATATTCAGGAGGTTTTCTTTATAAGAACAAGAAAGAGAACATACAAAATATTACCTAATTCGACCCATCCTGCCCACAGCTGGTTCTCACAATTTGTCGGTAAGGAGGTAATGCAGCTTCTGCTGTAGGACTACTAGATTCAGGAACAGTTTGTATCCTACAGCTGTGAGACTTACTAACTCACCCACCAACCTTGATACATTGAAGCTTCTTTTCATTTAATACTGCTGCTGTGAGCAATTACCGCCAGTATTACTGTTATGCAGTGTGGTGGCTGTAATGAGTCACATCTAAGGTTAACTATAATACGGTAACTAAACAGCTGCTATTCACTAGTCTTTAATTCTGTTTTAACGGTGAAGGGGTTTGGTGGTGAGCACTTATTTTATCGTTGGATAGTGGGTATTGTGTGTTTATGTAATGTGAACTACCTCTTAGATGTCATGCGTGTTTTTTTCTTTCTTATATTCTCTGATACCACTGTATCTGTTATATGCACTGCATTTCTCACATGAGCTGACATTTGTACTTTTGTTTAGGCTGCCCTTGTGTGGTCCTAAATAACGATGGTTTCTTTGAATCTTTAAATGTTGTCCATTTCCATAAACAAGAGCTTCCAGTTTCTAAGTTTGCATTATATTTTGTTTAGTCGCTTCCCACAACTTCTGTTATGGTAGCTAATGGTTTTTTGATCCATACTCCTAAATCGTATTGTATCCACATAAATGAGTATTGATGAACCAATTAGTGTGGGTACATAACTCTGTCGTCATAATATCCTGAAAAGAATTGAAACTGTCTCAAAATGATCCACAATAGTGAGATGTCCATTTCTGGTTTTATCAGGTACAAAATATCTGCAAATAAAGTTAACTTTTCTTGATTACCATACTAGTTGTAGCCTTTCATTTCTGAGTCTATTTTATTTACCAGTGATTTTAAATATAAAGCAAGTAAAGGGAAAAAAGACATCACTGTCTGGTTCCTTTGTTCAAACAACTTGGAGAGGAATCATCGCACTTTAATTATTGTAGCTGAACCTTCATATATCATTCTGATTAATCCTGTTGTATCAGGGAATGTAAATGCTTCCATTTCCCTATTCAAAATCCCAGTTTACTCTGCTCGATGTTTTCTCTATATCGAGACCCACCAACAAGATTGTCATTTTCTTACATTCTGCTTCCCTCTGGATCATTGTTCTGTTAATGTTAAATGTTTGCCTCCCCTCCCAAAAAAAAAAAAATATCTACCAATTTTGACACCTTTGCCATTCCTTTAGCTAGTATATCCATAAACACTTTTTTTAATCATGATTTAAAGTTGAAATGGATCTATATGAAGCTTGATCTGATTAGTTTTTACTGTCTTTAGGTAATGCAGCTACCACAGCTTTCTTCCAAGATGTTGGTGCTTCCCTTCCTTTTAAAATACTGTTTAACAAAATCTTCTAGATATTTCACTTCCTTCTCTCATAATTTCCAGACTTCACAGGAATACAATCTATTCCTGGATACTTTCCTGAAGATTTGACTATACATCAGTTTTTTTATCTCATTGCCTGCAATCTTAACGGTTAGTTGTTGAGCCTTGTATACCTGTAATCTTGGCATAAATATTTGCATTTGTGCTTTTTCCTAATTTCCACATTCCTGTGCTTTATACAAATGTTTGTAAAATTTTCGTAATATCTCTACCTTTACAGGATGTCTGGTTATTTTTCTTGTTATAGACTTTGCAAGTTTGGTGGTAACCCTTCCTTTTTACTTTCTGTTGCCCAAGTTGTGTTAAAAGGTTTTGTGTTCTGGAATTACCAAAAAATATTTTAACAGCAGTATTTTTAAAAGCATGGACGTTATCCAGATACTGCCTTATTTTCAATTCAGCATTGTGCAGTTGTGCCTGTTCTTCTGAGAGAGTCCCCATTATTCAATATTTTAACATTTGTCAGTCCCCTAAGTATTTCCTATTTCTAACTATAGATCTGATGTCAGTATCTGTTCTTGACTAATAGGTTACGGTTCTGATCATTGGAACCGATCTGGCCATCGTAAAGCTCTCGTCAGCCAAAAAAACTCTCGAGCTACAAGTCTACTCGCAATGCCCTTCACATTACCCCAGATCTCATTTGCTGCTCTTGTAAGACACGTCTGCCAACTCACTCATAGCTAAATACATTCAAATTTTATATCCTTTTACTTCATAGTCTTTTCCTTATCCGAGTGTCTGGTCTACCCTTGAGTGCATGATTTCTTCTTACAGCTGGTAGTTTTCGGTCACCCTACCATAGCTGGTAGTTCCTTCTCTATTTTTACCATTGCAAATTTTCTACCATTGTTGGTAGACTTTCTCTACTTGTATCTGCCTCTTCTTTGATAGAAATATGGCAGACGCATCTAAATCTTCGACTGGCTTTAAACAATGTACCGAGTGTGGCAAGAAGATGCCAAACTCACTCACAGAAAATGTTTACTGTTTGGGTGTTCCCCACTTGAGTGTGGATTGTTCCAGGGTTTTAGTAATAGAGCCCTGCCAGACAGAATAAATTAATCCTCAAGGTACTCCTTAAGGCCCCTTTTGAGGAGGCCTTGTCCAAGGCCTACCAGTCTCTGCTGGCCTTTGGCTTCAATTCCTCTCGCTTGGTGCTGACATCTTTCAGCACATACTTTTAAAAAGCATAAGCATGCCTCTGAGGGTTCCTCCATGGAACCGAAAACCAAAGTTCTGAAGCTTTAGGAATGGTCAGTCTCCAGCACCAAAACGTTCTTTGGTGTCTTCTACACTGGCTGTCTGTGGTTAGGAGTCCTAAATCTACGGCTCTGATTTCGGTGCCAACTGTTTCCCGCACAATACAACAGACTGTGCCGAAGCTGCTAGTTTCAGAACCCAGGTCTACTTATTTGCCATCTATAGATCCTTTCAGTGGACAGTTATCTAGTCCAGTTCTAGAGAGACAAGAGTCTCCTTCAGCCTTTTTGATGCGCCCCATCAGACATCTGTCTGAAATGGATGTTGTCAGGTTGGTGGACCAGATCTTAATAGCCTGCGGTCTTCCCTCTTCTGTTCAGTCCCCTCTCCCTTCTGGAGCAGGTGTTTTTTTCTCCACACCTAATTATTCCCCTCCAGTATCGGCGACATTGGCTCATACTTCCCAAGTTCCATTGACTTTGGCGCCAGCTACAGTTGTCCTTGACACAGAGTCTGGCTCTGGCCCCCTCAGTGCCATCGGCGCTGTTGGGTCCCTAGGATCGTGTATTTGCTGTTGAGCACAGAAGGTATGTGTCAGCTCAGAGTTTTTCTAAGGAGCCGTCCATGTCTTACGGCTATGGCAGCAGTGGACTCTCTTCCTTGGTTCCAGTCCTTCAGGTGGGGCTCTCGGGATGGGGTGTGACCTCTGTTCCGGGCTCCCATCACTCATCTGGGGGGCGGCCTGCTTTTCAGGCTATGGAAAGAGTTTTAGCCACTGCTTCTTCCCAGATGGCTCCTGGGTTACTGGAGTCCACCTGTGACCTCTGGTGTTTCAGTTCTGCCACCACCTCTGCCCCTGGACAGCGAGCACTGGGGTCTCGAGACTTGCCTGTCAGAGACGCACCCTCTTAGAGTCCTTCTCTGTTCCTGCTGAGGAGCCGCCTCAGAAGAGATTAAGAGGAAACACCTTGATTCTCTTGAAGAATCCATTACTGAGGATGCTGATTGCGATGATGCTGAGGGTTCCCCCCATGGTCACCTCCAGAACACGTCTCATTTGGAGACATTCTTGAGATCCTTAAAGGGATGACTGGAAGCCCAAAGGTCCATTGTCCTGAGGAATGTGTGTACTTGCAGGCCTTTGGGTGCTCTACCATATATCTCCTAGGTTACCCTGCTCACTGACTACTTAAACTGATTGCTCAGTGGGCTTGGAAGGCTCCTGACTGTTGAACCAGTCTCCTGGAGACACGATAAAATCCTTTCTGCTTCTGCAGGCCAACTATATTAGTCTAAGGGCTTAGTAGTTGATGCCATGATGGTAGTGGCCACCAACAAGAATAAACTAGCAAAGGAGAGTGCTACTGTCCATCCTCCAAACCGCGAGGCTAGGATGATGGACAGCTTTGGGAAGCATATCTTTGCTTTGACGATCACCATCAGATCCTTGAATTTTTTTGGTACATGTTAGTAGACTTCAGAGGGATCTGGTAAAGGAGCTGTCGATACCCTGGCGGAAACATTTGCTGAGGAGCGTCCAAGAGGAAGTGGCCTCCCAGTTAGCTACCTTGGAGTCGATTTCAAGCTCATCCATGAGGCTCATTGCACATGCAGCCGAAGATGTCAACAGCTTCAGGCATTGCTGTTCGATAACACGCTTGGATGCACCTGTGCGAGTTTGCAGAACCATTCAAGTCTTCCTTTGTCAATGCTCCTTTTGACGGTACCTCTTTGGTCTCAAAGTAAAGGAAACTCTGTCCAGGTGTGAAAAGGATGGAAAGACTTTGTCCGCTGTGGGCATGCGTTTTTCCGCTCAACGATCCTCTTCCAGGAATCATAGGAGTGGTAAGATGTGGTTCAAGAAGTCCCAGAAGCCTTTCAGGACGCACGTGGTTCAGACTCCCCTGAGGGCAGAGGAGGGAGTTAAAGTGGAAGACGCTGTCCCAGAGGCAGGGGTGGTCCACAGAATTGGGGATCCAGGGACACGTTCTCTGGTAAGTCCTCCCAGCGCTCCTGAAGGGGAGGCCCAATCACTTACCTCATGGGGCAGTTGGGGGAGGATTTTTCCTTGCACCTATACACCTGGTGACACATGACTACTGATGCCTGGGTGCTAAAGATAATTTCCAGGGGTTATTTTATCCCCTTTACCTTCTCCCCGAAAACCCCAACAAGGCTCCCTGATGTCCCACCCAGTCAGAGTTAAAGCAGAAATAAAAGTTCAAAAGCTGCTCGAAAGTGTCATCCAAGACGTCCCACCAGACCAAAGAGAATCGAGATTTTACTCAAGATTATTTAGTGCCAAAGAAAACAAGGGACTGGAGACCAATTTTGGATCTCTGCTTTCTAAGCAAATTTGTTCAAGCAGAATTGTGGATGTTCACGGCTCAGTCTATTCTTCCCTTTTTAGAGAAAGATGATTGGATGTGCTCTGTCTACTTTCAAGACGTGTATTACCACATAAAGGTGGACAAATGCTCGAGAAAGTTTCTCTGCTTCTGCATGGGAACCAGTCATTTCCAGTTCAGTGTGTTCTCCTTTGGCCTCACCACTGCCCCCAGGGTGTTCACCAAATGTATGGCAGTGGTCACAGCTCATTTGAGGCTGCACGGATTCAGTTTGTTTCCTTATCTAGACGACTAGCTCCTCACCGCTCCCATCAAGCATCTGCTACAACAGACTAAGGATTTTATCCTGGACCTGTCTACCAACTGGGCATAAGTACCTACCAAATCTGAGTCAACCCCCACCCAGGGCATCGGAGCTAGTTTCCAACACTTCTGCATAGCATCACTTTCCTGACACAGGTTACAAAAAATTCAGTTAAAGGTTCATCCTCTTCTATGCTCAGATAAGATACTTGCTCAACAGGTTTTGCAGGCACTAGTCTCCATGGTGTCTGCTAGAACATTAGTCCCAATGGTAAGAGTCCACATGAGGCTTTTTCAGTGGTGACTAACAGGCCAATGGTCAAGCCTGACCCACTCTACGGAGCATTTAATTTTCATATCCAGTCAATGCAAGAATGATCTAACCTGGTGGATGCATTCAGAGGAGATTCTTCAAGGCCGTCCCTTTGTTTTCTTTCAGCTCAAGGCCATAGTTACCACTGGTGCTTCCCAGATGGGGTGGGGGGTATTTTCTGGGGAAGACCGTCCAAGGTACTTAGTTCTCCCTCCTAGGCTAACCCTGCACATCAGTGTACTGGAGTTAAGAGCAGTGCTTCTCATGTTGCAAGCATTTCATTCTGCCTTGCTTCTGGGGATGATAGCTATTCAGTCGGACAATGTCAGTATGGTGCAGCAATAAATGGGGGGAACCAAGTCCTATGCATTGTCGAAGCCCAACTTCCAACCGGTTTCTGATAGCAATGCACATCCCGGGAGTTCACACGTAATGGTGAACAAACTGAGCAGATGCATTCTCATGCCTCACGAGTGGTCTCTAATAGTAGCGAAGGAGGTTTTTCTTCACTGAGGCCAGCCTTGCTGTGACCTGTTTGCTTCACCCCTAAACAAGTGCAGAAGATATTTTGCCTTTATTCCCCCTCGGGGGGGGGGTCCCCCAGGGATGCCCTTCTCCACGTCTGACCCCTGGGTCTTCTGTGCCCCCCCCTTCCCCTAATCCCTCTATTTCTCAAAGCTTGGTTGAGAAGCAAGGTGATCCTTATTGCTCCATATTGGCCTGTACAGTTATGGATGTTCATCGTGCATACAGCTGCAGTAATCACAGATGGGTTCTCTACCATCAGGCGGGTCCTCGGTCGGCCGAATTCCAAAGTCTAGGTCCGGCGTCGGTTGTTGTCGCTTTCTCTCCTGACGTCAGTGAGGCCGGAGTATATAAGACACAGCTGACGCCATGTTCTTCAGTCTTTTTTGCCGCGCAGTGCCCGAAGCAGAAGCAGTTCGCAAGTGCCGGTCGGCCAGCTCCTGAATTACAAAAAAATTGGAAACCGAAGTCTTCATTAAAGCTAAGTACCCCGTTGGGGAAACTTTTCTTGCCTCAGACCGATGTCAGAAAAAGTTAATAATTGTATTTCTTGTGGGAAGCAAATACCGCATAAGGATTTCCATTCCCTCTGCATACCTTGTTTAGGCCCAGACCACAACGTCTCGGGCTGTCGCTTTTGCGCTACTTTCAATAAACGCACTATTAAGCGTCGGGCGGAGTTCACCCAACACTATTTTGGTAAAGCCTTTGATTATAAAATGTCGTCGGAAACTCCAACTACCGTTTTGTCCAAAAAACGCAAGGACAAGGACCGACACCACGCCAAAACAGGCTACACGTGGTCCGGTTCTCAGCGAGACGCCTTTGCAGTCCCTGACTACCGACGACACTCCTTTGGCTGTGTACTCTGTACCCGAGACCGCAGGTACCTTGGCCCTTTCCCAGACTACAACCACCGAAGCCATTGCTAATGTTGAGCCTCCTAATGTGGACAGGTCCACTTCCACCCATGGTGTCTTTAGACCCCTCATCTTCTTTTTCTATTAAGGCCTTTACTAAATCCAAAGCAGCCAGGCATCCCAAGAGGCCTGTTGCACAGGGCCCATCTCCAGGCCCCATGCCTAAAAAACAGATGCTTAAAATGGCTGAGGATTTAATTACTCTTATCAGGGGTTCTCAACCCCCTCCAGACAAGAGACCCAGAGTGGAGGAAGATTCTCCCTCTTCTGATCAGGGCTCCATTTTATCAGAACATTCTGATGTAGAGGAACACTCTTACTCCCCTTTTGAGGATTCGGATGCAGAGCAGTCCATTCCTTCTGTATCTCCTCCTGAGGATTTTTCCTTTGAGGAAACCTTGCACACTTTAAGGGAACACTTCCATTGGGAAGGCCGAGACTTTTCCGATTCCAAGAAAAGACTTAGGGAATTTCTTTTACCTCAACACAGACCTCTGGCGATACCTCCTGTTTTGGACATACTTGATGATGTTTGTTCGGAGGCTTGCCTTAACCCGGATTCCCTGCCTCCTGCACCAGTCAAACCTGATAGGTACTACAGAGTTCCTAACTCTCACCAATTTCTCTACAAAAGCCATAATGCTGACCCTGAAACCATTTCTCAGGGCCCCAAGGGGTTGAAGGCCTCTACTGCCAAGAATCCACTTCCTGCCGAAAGAGAGTCAAGATCCTTAGAAAGGTGGGGAAAAAAGGTATATACCTCGGCCACCCTAGCCATGAGGGCCTTAAATTGTCAGTTTCATATGCTTAAATATCAACAGTTCCTGTTATCACAATTAAGGAATAAAATGTCTCAACCTGAACAACCAGATTTGAAGGAGTTGCAGGATATGATGCATAGTGCAGAGCAAGTGGGTAAACACCTTACAATGTGGCTATGATGCCCTAGAGGCCTCAAGTAGAGCGGCTGCTACAGGATCAGTCATTCGTAGACATGCCTGGCTTAGGGAACAAAACTTGCCTGATCATGTGAAAGCTAAACTTCTAGATGCTCCTTTACAAAAGGATGTGCTGTTTGGTACTAATGCTGAGGAGATATTACGGAAAATGGAAGAAAAAGCCAAATCTATGCAAACTGTCAAAGCTTTTTTACAGGTCCAACCACCACGTTTTAGCAGAAATTGGCCTTCAAAAAACTGGTCTTTTCCAGCCACTGACAAGCCCCAAAGAGGTAGATAGAGACGCACAAGGGGCAGGGGGCAATCACAAGGATCATATAGAGGCCAACAATGGCAAACTCCAGCAGCAAGAGGTGGCGAAGACAGTGCACAACAATACAGGAAACAAACCCAATGACTCCCTCATTTCCATGCCAAGCAGATCTCAGCTGGCCGCACCTTTGGGAGGAAAGCTAGCATTATTTGCAAGAAATTGGCATATTGTCACAACAGACAAATGGATCCTGGACATTATAAACAGAGGCTACAAATTTCAATTCCACACTCTTCCAAAAATGAGAGGCATGCCAAACCTGCCAAACAATCAAAGGGCAGAGGCACAACTACAAATTTCAAAGCTCATAAGCATGAGAGCTATACAAGAGGTACCTACTCACGAACAAGGTCAAGGTTTTTATTCAAGACTTTTTCTGGTACCAAGGAAAGGAACCGACTGGAGACCCATTTTGGACTTATCCATCCTAAACCCATTTTTACTGCACCAAAATTCAAGATGCTCACATTACAGCAGCTTCTTCCCATGCTGGGCAAGGAGTTTTGGCTGGTAACATTGGACCTCAAGGAGGCATACCTGCATGTCCCAATCAGACAAAGCTGCAGAAGATACCTCAGATTTCTTGCAGGTTCAATCCACTATCAATTCTCTGCATTGCCCTTTGGCTTATCTACTGCGCCCAGAGTATTCACAAAGTGCCTGGCATCAGTGATTGCCTACTGCAGACTTCAAGGGATACAAATTTACCCTTATTTGGACGACTGCCTGATCCAAGCGGACAGCAAGCACATACTTCTGGAACATCTGGCTTATGTAACACTGTTACTGCATTCTCTGGGATACACAATCAATAAAGAGAAATCCAGGCTAACACCATCTCAGAAAATAACTTTCTTGGGTGCCAACTTGGACACAAACACCCAGATGGGCCTATCTTACGCCAGAAAAACAGGGGCAACTAACTCAGTACTTCAAAATACTAGCAAAATGTACCAGGCTTACTGCAAGGAAAATCCTGCAGGCTCTGGGCTTCATGGCATCTTGCATTTTTTAATCCCATGTGCAAAGCTGCATATGAGGAAACTTCAATGGTACCTAAAAAACCTATGGTCTCAACACAGTCACAGTTTGGAAACAATAATACCAATAATTCCATGTTTGCAAAAGGAATTTCTATGGTGGGCCCAAGCATGTCAAGCAAATACAGGCCTCCCATTCTGCAACCCTCAAGCAAATCAAGTCATCACAACAGATGCCTCACATTACGCCTGGGGGGGCGCACTTGACGGACAGGTGCATTCAGAGCAAATGGTCCCAAAAGGAAAAGCACCTTCACATCAATCAAAAAGAAATGCTAGCTGTAATAAATGCAATTACAGCTTTCAAGGACCTCCTGCATCCAGGACAATTACTGATAAGAACAGACAACACCACAGTAATGTGGTACATAAACAAACAAGGAGGAACACATTCATACCCCTTGTGCATACTAGCCATGACTCTTTGGAACTTGGCTCTGGAATGGCAAATCGAACTTCAAGCACAGTACCTGCCAGGATTGGAAAACACGCTGGCAGACAATCTAAGCCGAAATATGACAGATCCACACGAATGGAAGTTGCATCCTCAGGTGTTTACAGAGATAATCCAAGCGTGGGGGAGGCCAGACATAGATCTTTTTACCTCCCACAGGAATCAATTGGAAAAGTTTTGTTCGAGGACCTTTCATCCAAAGGCCTGGAGAGTGGACGCCCTTTCATTCAGTTGGACAGCATGGACAGTTTACGCATTCCCACCTCTGCCTCTTCTGCCCAAGGTGCTTTTGAAAGCAAGAGCAGACAGACCGAAGATGATACTGATTGCTCCGGATTGGCCAAGGCAACACTGGTACCCACTCCTGAGGAGCCTAACACGTACTCCTCCCTGGTCCCTGCCTCTAATGCCTCTTCTGCTGACTCAGCACAGATACAAAACTCTTCAGTCAGCTGAAAACACTATCTCGCTGCATGGAAAATTCCTTAACACCACAACAGACCCTACTCTCCAAGGAGGTGCAGGATGTCATTTTGGAGGCCAGAAGGCCATCTACTAGAAAAGCTTACTCCGCCAAATGGAAGCGGTTTTGCTCTTGGAATGAGAAAAAAGGCCAGGACCCTAGAAAACTGAACTTGCCTCAGGTATTACAGTATCTAGCTGAGCTGCTGAACAGTGGACTTGGACTTTCATTTTCTTCCATAAAAACCCATGCCTCAGCCATTTCTGCAGAATTCAACACGGATCCTTCGTTATTTTCTCACCCACTCTTACGACAGTTCCTCAGAGGGGCTAAGAATATAAGACCACCAAGGAAACAACCAATACCAGCCTGGGATCTTAATTGCATACTAGAAAAATTAACATTGCCTCCTTTTGAACCAGCTGCCTCAACAGATTTGCAATATTTGTTCTGGAAAACAGCCTTTCTTCTGGCTATCACTTCAGCTCGTAGGGTTTCGGAACTACAGGCCCTCATGGCGGTGCAGCCCTTTCTCATTTTCCATCAGGACAGGGTTTCCCTTCGTACCAACCCGTCATTTATGCCTAAAGTGGTATCCAGGGTAGCTTTAAATCAAACCATACACCTACCTACCTTTTACCCCAATCCTCAAAACAAAGGGGAAAGGCTGCTACACTCTTTAGACATCCATAGGCAGCTACGTTATTATTTGGACAGAACAAAGTCCTTCAGGAAATCAGAACAACTCTGTGTCCTATGCTGAAGGGGCTCAAGGGAAGCCAGTTACCAGGCAGACTATTTCAAAGTGGATAGGCCACTGCATATGGTTTTGTTATTCCTATCATGGGAAATCTGTTCCTACAGGCATCAGATCGCACTCCACCAGGGCCACAGCTACCTCTACAGCCTTCCTCAGAGGAGTTCCTACCAGAGATATTTTGGAGGCAGCCACTTGGAGTTCTGTACATACCTTCACAAAACACTACCACCTGCCTTTATATTCCAAAACTAGAGCAGGCTTTGCCACTGCTGTGTTGCAGGGCATTCTGGCTCAACCCAGTTCTTCCTAGTACCTACCACCCTGTGCGTAGCTTTGGGACTCTACCCATCTGTGATTACTGCAGCTGTATGCACGATGAACATAGTACAGTTTTGTACCTACCATAAATGTAGATGTTCGAGTGCTAATACAGCTGCAGTACAGGTTTCCCTCCCTCCTTCCCCACTTGGTAAAGGCATGGGACCTAACCCCCTCTTCATACAACCTGACTTGGGTTATCCTTCTATGGTTTATTTGCTTGCAACTACTGATTTTGGATTATATTGCATTGCATGTATAAACATATAAACATAGTTTATGTATTGCCTTCCTTCTGAGGGCACCTGACATCTGGGGCAAGAAAAACTGAAGAACATGGCGTTGGCTGTGTCTTATATACTCCGGCCTCACTGACGTCAGGAGAGAAAGCGACAACAACCGACGCCGGACCTAGTCTTTGGAATTCGGCTGACCGAGGACCCGCCTGACAGCCGAGAACCCATCTGTGATTACTGCAGCTGTATTAGCACTCGAACATCTACATTTATGGTAGGTACAAAACTGTACTTTTCCCTTCCTTTGGCCTCCTCCTCTTTGCCGCCCTTGGACTCTGGAACTTATCCTTTGTCTATCCCCAGGGACTGGTGTATCCCAATCTTCAGACTCTTAAGCTAACAGCTTGGTTACTTCAATTCCAATAGTCGTCAGGCATCACATTTTGTTGGAATCTCATAAACCATTCACCGGGACTCTCTACCCAAGCAAATGGAAGCGTTTTTCTATTTGGGCTTCTGCTGATTAACAACCTAGACCACTTTTCAGTGCAAGTAGAATAAATCCTGGACTTCCTAATGGCCATTTTTAATAAAGGCGCCTCAGCTTCTGCAATCAGTTATCCTACCAGCTATTTCAAATTTTCATGACTGGTTTCGAGACCAGCCTTTAATGTCTCAGACTTTGTAGAGTTTTCCTTAAAGGTACAATACGTTTGAAGCCCCCTTTCAAAGATCCTATCCCACCTTTGGATTTGACTCTAGTGCTACAGTCACTTACTGCACATCCATTTGAACCTGCAGCTACCTGTGATTTAAAGTTCCTCTCTTGGAAGACATTACTTCTTATAGCTGTCACTTGGGCGAGACAAGTCACTGAACTACAGGCTTTATGTTCTAAAGCTCCTCATCTAGTTTTCCATAAAGACAATGTCGCTTAGAACAAACCCAACTTTTCTTCCCAAGGTGATTTCAGCGACTATTATTAACCAGTCCATAGACTTGCCTGTTTTCTTTCCAAATTTTTCGAATAAAGGCAAGTATTGCTATCACCTTCTGGATGTACACAGGCAGTTGCACTTCAATCTGGACAGAACTAAGCAATTTAGACTATCTGAACAATTTGCATCTTTCACCAGTGCAACCATGGGCATACCAGTCTCTATGGTGACTCTTTCCAAGTAGTTAAGAGATTGCATTTCTTTTATTTACACGAAAATGAACATTAAACTTCCTAAGCCAGTTGAGGCACATTCTACTAGATTAATGGCGACTTCTGCTGTTTTTCATTCCAAAGCTTCTATGTCCGAAATTTGTGCAGCTGCAACTTCGGCTATACCTATACTTTTCTCAATTACAAATTGGATAGGGTCTCCAAGGGGAGAGCGTCCTTTGGTTCTGTGGTGCTCAGGGATGTCCTTCCATAAGGCCTGCCATTAGCTGGGGGCTCTGTCCCATTAGTTAAGAGTAGATGAAGATTGTCAGCATCAGATAAAGTAGTGTCTTACCATAACGTTCCATCTGTCAATCTTGATCTGTTCTTGCGTCCCTCCTGCCTGCACCCTTCTGTAGGTTTCTGGTGGAGTGACATCATGTCCTGGGTTCTTGTTAGGAATGCCTTGAACATGGCTTCTGGCTTGTACTCTTCATATATGGTCTAAGATTAGTTAATTATTGGCAAATTCTGTGAGGTGATGTGAAGGGCATTGTGGGTAGACTTGTAGCTCGAGAGTTTTTTGGCTAACACAAGCTTTACGACTGCCGGATTTACTTGTTAGTCAAGAATAGATAGACAACACAGATGGAGCATTATGTAAAACGCATCTTTTTTTCTCATTTCTACCCTGTTTTTAAATTCCATTTTCATTTTATTCCATTCACTAGCTATAACTTCTGAAGATATTTTTTTCTCTAATTTCCACTACCCATTCCTTGAATGTCCCTCCCTGTTGAGAGGAAATGTCAGTGTCTTATTTCTCCATTACCCTGCATTTTTCATATTTATCGGTGCATGATCTGAAATAGTTATTGGATGTGTGTTGAAGCTTTTAATTAAATGCACATGTTCTTGTGAAATATAACTTCTGTTTAGTGTATCCCAGTTATATACCATGTGGAATAATATGTACATTTTTTGAGTTCTTACTACTGAATTCCATACAAAATATTTTCATAAATTTCTTCAGAAATCTAGTCTCTAGTAGACCTAGGTTTCCCTGATGCATCCTTACTACTGTAAATCAGATTGGTCTCCACCTGTAAGTAATATTCCCTGCTGAAAAATTTTCTCCAAAAATTTTAAGCTGCATAATAGTTTTTAGTAGAATGTAAGCCTCCCCCTTATCCATAACCCCTTACTACCACAAGTCTTCTATTGTCTTTTTCCTATTTCACGAGTATTGCAACCCTTCTACTAATTAGTATAATTACTCCCCTTTTCCTTTGTCCCCCTGATTCTTCGTTTTGGCAGGCTGATTTTTATACAGTTCTCGCCTCTATACCCGTCACGTTCCTAGAGTTTTGTATTTTAATGACAGCCCTCAAACACAA
Source organism: Protopterus annectens (assembly GCF_019279795.1). Lineage (NCBI taxonomy): Eukaryota > Metazoa > Chordata > Ceratodontiformes > Protopteridae > Protopterus > Protopterus annectens. The sequence goes on along the minus strand of NC_056736.1, from coordinate 278,677,108 downwards.
AAAAAAGCTAAATGCATTTTCACAGCACTCCACATCCACTATTAACTTGGAACAAACACACACAACTATGTACATCTTCAAAAAAAGAAGCTTGCTCCTTCAGAAAGGAGCACTTTCCCTATACTGACAGCTGCACCACAGGTATTACCTAACCCAAAATTGAGGTCACCCATGCTAAAAATGCATGCTGCAGTTTATGTTCTCACTTACACTGATTGCTGTCTGTTCTTTATGCCTCCCCTTCAATATGAAAAGCAGCCTGTATTCAAAAGTGCACTGGTTATTTTTAAATAAAAAATAAATTGTGCACTGTTCTATTAAATGCACTGAAGTGTTAATGTTGTTAGGGAAGGTGCTATCTCTTCACTTCCCCTAATTTCAAACTTTTTCTATTGAATTGCTTGCCATTGTACATTTAAAATTTGCAAAGTATGCTCAGAACTCTCTAAATTGCATGCACATGGCGGCAGCTCATTTCCATGTAAAAGTAGTCTGCAATGAATCTGTCTGTTTCACTCAGATCAGAGTGTACAAATGCCTTCAGCTGCAGACTGACTTCCACTGAATACTTGCTGATGGGGAAAAACAAGCTAATATTTTCGTAGATGTATGAAACTTGGCATTTTCCATGTCTTTCGTCATTTTTTCATTTTTCAAGCCTACTTGCTTGTAGATTAAGCCAAGTGTTTTGTGTAAGCAGCAGTGTTGATCTAGACATTCACCCTTGTCAAAATAGAAATTATTTAGCTGTACTTACAATCTGTGCACTTTTATATCCCACTCCCACCCCCATCCCAGCAGCCAAAATCACAGCATAGCCACAATAAACTTGCTTTTGTCAAGCCTTTTTACTTTTGCTATACTGTAAACGCATAAAGTCTGTATGTCTTGAAACTAAAATAGTTTAAGTAACTGTTGTACGTGTTAAATGTTGGGGGTGGGTCATACCTTTAAAATACCCCTCACTACAGAAGTGCTTTACTGGGTAATAACATGCACTTTATATCCTATAGTGTTGTATACAAATACTAAACAAAATTGTTTTATTTGGTTACATTTTTCACTTTGTTAATGTTTAGAAGGGCACGAAGTGGGGTATATGCTTTACAGTCCGCCTACAAGTTTAACAAAGTCAACAAAACTCAAGTTATTCTCTGCCAATTTTCTTGCAAAGCCATATTTCACAAATGTGACTGCTTTTTAATTCCCATTTATTCACTAATTTCAGTGTTTCTGGTCTTGTTCATCCCCACATCTCAGCACTAGTCTTTTTCAAGTCCAAGGTACTAGTCTTTTTTTTTTTTGTCAACTCCTATGCTTTTTTCTGTCAGTCAGGTATTTTCCTTTGGAACATTGGAAAAGGTTTCACTGACTGTCTCTCTGAGCTTTATCATCAGAAGAATGAGAAGCAGAGTCCCCTTCTGTTTGTTGGCTCAGTTTTTGTTAAACTTGATTTCCTCCTTAGCCTGTTCTGCATCCAAAAATGTATTTGATTTTCCAGTGGGAAAAAAAGTATTCTGAAGACAGCTGGATAAAGCAGCTTGAATCTCGTATCTGCTTCTCCACATTCTTTGATTGCTGGGATAAATTTGCTTTTTCTTCCTGGTGTACAGTGAATTTTTAATACTTTTCTGTCACAGTTTTGTCAGGATCAACACTTTATGCTAGTATGATTCCATCTTTACTATTACAGGTCTTTGCTGCTTTCTCATGGCCAGGGTTGGAGCATATACTGTGTGCCCTCTTAACAAGTCCTGCTGTAGAGTAACAGTATTTGATTATTTGTGGCTCTCATAAAATCTGTTCCTTCCAGTTTCTCTGGTACAGCAGAAAATGTAAGGTTTTCTGTGTGCTCCTTCTAACTCTATTTTTTTTTAACTGCTCTTGCAGTTTGATCAAGACTGCCGTTTCTTCATTTGAACCTGTAATTTTTTGCAATTTCATCACTTCATACTTTGGTGTACTTCAGTGTTTCATTTATTTTAATCACATTTGATACTTTTTCCTCTAAATTACTGGAAGCCATCTCTTGTACCCATGCTAAAGCTAGAATTGCTTTTTACTGAACTGCTACAATATTCTTCCCCTTTTCTGGTTGGTTTTCTTTTGGGGCTTTGAATTTTCTTTGTTGGCATCCAGACAGTGAATTTACTAGCCAGTAACCGAATTTTGCCCAAAGACTTTGACTGGCTCCCTTTTTCTCAGTTTGTTTCACACTGGGAGAGCTGAAGTTTAGGTGTTGATCAGTGTGCAGCCATCTTGAAAGTTTGTCATCTTGAAAGTTTGCCATCTGGCACAGTCTGAGTACCTCTGCTGTGTTGCCGCTTAGGAACAATAGATGAGCATCATTTGCAGGCAATGATTTACCAGAAATTTCAGACAGATACATCTGCAAGTCATGAAGACTTGGCATCCAGTCAGTAGGATCATTATGTTGCTTTTTCTTCCAGCACATCTCATCCTTGCCCATTGGGGTGGATCTCATCCTTTCTTTAAGGGAGAGCTTTTTTTTTTTTTTTTACATAATGACAAAGCTTGTGTCTTGAATTCCCAGCACTTCTCTAGAGATTTGATTGCCTAATTTTCTAAGGCTGAGTCTTCTCTCAATAATTTTGAAGCGTTGTTACCTCACAGCAAGAGGTTCTCCCATTAGATTCCTGGCTGGGCTTGGAAGTGCCTTCTGTGTGGAGTCTGCATGTCCTCCCCGCGGTTGGGTATGGGTAGCATTCGAAAGACATGCGTGCGTAAATGGGCGTGCCTTCATTGAAGGTTGGGCGTCGAGCTGGCACCTCGGCATTTCGTAAAAATCTACTGCCAATCATTAGTGGACCAGAGTTCCGCTGTGGCGACCCCTTACCGGGAAAAGCCGAAAGACCAACAACAAGAGTTTGGGAATAGTCTAAAATTTTTGAGTATTGCAGTTGAGCAGTGTTTTAAGTTCCAGTAATAGTAACTATAATTCTGAATCCTTCATCTAAGCAACAAACCCTGAGAGATTCCTCTTCTACCCCTGAGAGTTTTAATATGATTGCTTCTTTGCTTCCTTTCCCTGCTGGGGAGTTAGTTATACCTGCTTTGCTGAATTGCATGCTATCTACTTGCAGTCATCCCTATTGGTAAAATCTCCTTTTTTCCATTTCTGTGATGGCTTGGTTCTTGGAACATTTTGTTTCTTTATGAATATAATCTGTATGGTGGTGGCTCTTCTCAAGGGCCTGCATCCAAAATCCTACACTGTCTCCTTACTAGAACCCCTCCCTCATTTCATCATCATGCCTTTTCCACATTGATTCGTAACTTTCAACTTGTGTTATGTTTAGAGCTATGCAGTTGAGGCTCAAATTGTCACATTGTGGGAAGAAACCACTTATCCCACTTAAGTCGTGCCTTCTTCTCCTCCCAGCTAAATTCATTCAGCTGTTTATTATGGTCTGCAACTTCTCCCCTGGTGTTTTAAAAAAATGTAACTGACCTGTATATAAAGATAGTGGGACTAGAAATATTTTTACTGCTTGTATCATAGTATCTGCATCTTTTAAGAGTTTCCAATTTCTCACTTTTTGTATTTTCTTTTCACACATCCTTACCTGGCGTAATAGGATTTTTTTTAATCTGTACACCTAAGCCCTACTTGTTCTCTTAAATCTGGGTATTGCGGAACCAGTTCTTATGTGGGTGCATAATCTACATCTAGCTTTTTACTTTGTTTCCATTTATATCCTGAAAAGATGTGAAACCATTTCAGATGTTCTGTGACACCTGTAATGTCCTTTTCTAAATTTGAATACAAAGTAATATCTGCAAATAAAGCTATTTTTTTCTTTATTGCCATACAATTTATATTCTTTAAATTGAGTACCTTTGTATTCCTTATCAGTGGCTCTTGGTGTGAAGTAAGGGGTAGGGGGGGGCATCCTTGTCTTCCTTGTATTCCTTTATAATGCATCTTGTGGGAGGTGAACTTTCCCACTTTAATTCTTGCTTCTGACCATTCATGTATCCCCCAATTAAGCCCGTTCTGTCAGGGAATGCAAGTTACCTTTAATGTACTCTATATAAAATCCTGTCTGACTCCTTTTTTTGATTTTTTTTTTTTTAGATGCCTTCTTTGTCTCAGGGCCTACAAACTTGTAGTGTGTTCTTGCACTCTGATTCTGAGGGAAGCATTGTTCTATTACATTTGCCTCCCCTGCACAAAACATTGGTCAATATCTTAGTTTTGACACCTTTCCATCCTTTTAGCTAATGTAGGCATAAACATTTTACAATCTTTGTGGTTCGTTTTTGAGACTTAGTGGTTTTATATATTTTACAATCTTCATTTGAAGTTTTAGTCTGTTTAAAAGTGAAAGGTCTCTGTACTCTTTTGGTAAATACAGCCACCACAGTTTTCTTCCACGATGCTGGTGTCATCCTTCCTTTTGAAATATTAAGTACAACCTTCCAGATTTTCTGTATGCTTCACTTCCATAGGAATAACATATATATTTCTGAGGATTTTCACTGTTTTGACTATGCAACACCATTTTTTGTATCATCCCTCCATATCTTATAGGTTCACAGCAGTTACTAGTCTGGTGGCCCTAGTGCCTTTACAAGCCTAGCTGTATTAATCCCAAGTATCCCAATTTGTTCTTTTTTGGCTAGTTTGCAGAATGAATTTGTGAACAGAGCGGGTCTGTGATCAACAGTCTACCCCTGTCCATGAGGGATATGGGTGCCACCCCAGAGGCAAATTTGCGGTCTCCCATCTAGTTATCTAGGTTGCATTTGAATAAGGTCAGTGGGAAAATCTGTTTTACGTAACTAAGGAGTCAATTCCATAGAAGCGGCAGTCTCTGGAAGATGCATTTGTCTGTCCAGCATGATCTGTTAATGTGTCAAGCTAGGTTGGGATCCCTAGAGAGTGACTCGAGCCATTTGACTTGCAGATGTGCAGCATTCCCATTAGGGTAGGGTTGGAGATTTCCCTGTAGGCCAGGCACAAGTCATTTCTCAGCAGCCTGTAAGATAGTGACAGGTTTTACACCTGTCCACGTAGGTCATGGTTTGGAGTCACTGTATTTTCTTAGTGAGGAACCTGTGAGATCTCTCCAGCTGCAGCAGATGTTTGGTGAGGTACATGCAAAAGGGTGTATTATACTCTTAGTGGTCTGAGGGTCGAGTACACTGAAGTTGACTTCCCTTGACCTGGATGATTTGCCCTTGCTTATGAGGTGTGCTACATAGGCTTTCCTTAACACTGTGGAAACTTGGTCACAGTTCAGGTTGCTGTCAACCTGTGTTCCCAAGTCTCCTACAACTGGGTTGGACATTGGGGGGGGGGGGGCTGTGGGGTGTTCTGTCAGTATAGTAATTTGTAGGGAATTCCATTTTGTCAGAAGGAATAATGTGTATTTCTTGCATTTAGTTTTAGACCATGTCTTTGGCACCAGTTATTTGTTTGTGTTGGCCCTTCTTGTAATATGTTGACATAGCTTGGGACTCTCATTGCTCCCAGTTTGCAGTCATCAGTGAGCTTGGTGAGCCAAAGATGGTCTTCTTTGCCCTGGACTTCTGAGAAATAGATGCTAGAAAGTAAGGAGCCCAGCACAGACCCCTGTGGTACTTAACTGGTGACGTGTCTACTGGTGGAGGTGGAGTCACCACTTGTGTGTGTTCTGCAACCCATCTAGTAACGTAAGGGTTAATCCCTGTGTGTGTGTGTGTGTGTGTGTGTGTGTGTGTGTGTGTGTGTGTGTGTGTGTGTAATAATCCCAGAGTGGGGAATTGTCAAAACCTTGGCAAGGTCAATATAGGCTGTATGCATCATCTTACCTTCATCCATGGCTTTGGTGACATTCTCAAAAAAGTCTACCAGGTTTAATAAGTATGATCTACCTTTAATGCCATACTGTGTTGGGTCCAACATTTGGAGGTTGCCTTTGTCCTTGTTAAGGTCCATAATTCTTTCCATGGCCTTGCAGATGAGGCTGGTTAGACTTATGGGTCTGTAGTTGCCGGGGTCAGTTGATGGGCCCCCCTTTGTATAGGGGGATTACGGTCTCTGTTTTCCATTCTGCAGGAACATAGGTAGTTCTCAAGCCATGATTAAAGAGAACACCAAGTGGGTCCACTAGGTCTTGTTTAAGGTTGTTTAGTACCCAATCTGGGATATTATCTGGTCCCATTGAGGTCATGTTTTTGACCTTGGCAAGTGCAGAAATGACCTGTTCTCTAGATACTAGACAGAGGACTGGTGTCTGGTATTCTTTGGTATGTGGTAGGTGGAGATGGAGTGGGGGGGGGGTGAAGTTTGTGCTGAATCAGTCAGATAGCAGGTTGGCATTATCTTCTGGTGTTTGTATGAGTGATCCCATCTACTAGTCTGGTACATAGCTAGGCATTCCCTTTTAGACTTCAGACATAGTTGAATGCCTCATGATGATTATTGGTTGAGGATGTGGTTTTAGTTTTGTAATTTGATTTAGAAGACTACAACATTTCTGTTTCTCTTGTTTGGCCAGGTACAGCAAAGTTTATGCAGTCGATTAAGTGTTTGTACAATGCATTTGTGTACACTTCTGCATAGTGTTCATTGGTGTCTGTGACTGTGGGTGGTATGAAGCTTTTCATACTTTTTTTAATGGTATGCTGTAGTTAGCTTTGAAGTTTTTTTATAAGTTTTGTTCCTGTGAGGGTGCAAGTTCCAGTAGTTACTTCAGATGAGACTGATTTGTGGTCTGACCTAACCAGGGAGGGCATCATGCATGGGGAAGAAGTGACCCCCCCCCCATGTTGGTGAGTACTATGTACAGAACATTAGAGCCCCTAGTGGGGGTACATACAGACTATCTGTTCCAGAGCATTTGTTTTAATAAAGTCCATGAACCTCTGGGCAAGTATGTTTTTCCTCCTCTGTCCCCCGGCCTATGGAAGGATAGTTGAAATCTCCCATGACCAAGGTGTTGGACTGTTTGGCGGGGGGTTGCAGTAAATCGAGGTAGGCCATGTGCTTATCCTGGGTCACAGTGGGGGATGTATAGCTAGCAATGATGTGGTGTGGTACTTTCCCAATAGTTAATTGGACATAGTCGTGCTGTAGTCGTGCTGTTTGACTAGTCTCCAAGTGCATTTGGTTTTAATGAATATGAATACATCTCCACCTATTGTTCCTTCATGCTCATTTTGAGGTCTGAATGTGTTGAAGTCATTGTAGCCTTGCATGGCTGAGGTGCCCTCAGCAGTCTTGAATCATGTCCGACTACACAGACATCAGCATCCTCCAAGTTGAGGAGTGCTTCCAGGGAATGCAGTTTTGTATTTAAACTCCCAGCATTACCTTGAGTTTGTTTTTTAAATTTTATGTTGGAAAATTTGTTTTGACATTTCCTAAAAAAGGCACTATGGGAGAGGCAAGGGCACTTGCCAGTATCCGAAAGCCTAGGTGGGCAGGTGCGGACCATCTATAGCAAAGCAACCAGGTCAATCTACTGTATCCTCCCAGGCTGACATACCGGATCCCCCTGGACTGACACTCGAAGCTGAGCCAATTGTTGGTGAATCATTTTTTATATTGTGGCATCATCCTGGGTGAGGGTAGGATACTGCTTAGGGTTAGGGACATGCCAGTCTGGGGCATGCAGTCAGGGTTCCATCATGTCCGTCTTCATGTAGTCCAGAGAGTTGCGTATCAAGTCATTCACTCCAGTATGGTCAATGACAGTCATAACTGTACTCGTAGTTGAGTGAGTTGAGTATTAATTCATCTTTCTCTAACCTTGTCGCATTAAATTTTTCCAAAAGTACTTCTGTTTGTGCCTCTTCTTGGTTTCCTCTGCTTTATACAGTTTTGCATGGAATTTCCAAAACATCTCTCATACCTATGTAGGATCTCTGGTTATAGCTGTCTTACCATAGTCTCCTAAGTTTGACAGCAAACTTTCTGCTGCCTGTCCTACAAATTTTTGTGCTCTGAATTTATCAAAAAAATTGTACTTTAAGAGCAACCTTTCTAATCTAATGGGTATTGTACTCCCCTATTACCCTTTATCCCGTAGCAATTGCTTCTCTTGTTCTTTGAGATTCACCTTCTGCAATACCCTTAACCACTTTAAATAATTTCCATTACTTCCCCATATTCTGTATTTCTACAGTATTTTTTAAACTTCATTTATCTCACTCCTGTCTGTTCTGAAGCATCTGTCTTCCCTAACAACTTGTAGATAATTTCCACTGCAAATTCCTTACATTCTCTTCTTTAACAAATAAGTAGAACATCCCAGTGTCTCATTTTTTTTCTTCATTCCCCGAACCTTGGTCTTTATTTGTACATGATCTGAAGTAGTTTATTTGGTGTGTTTCTAAGCTTTCAATTAAAATGCTCATGTTCTTGTGAAATAGTATTTCTACCCAGTTTTTATACATTGGGGAGTAATACGCAAGATGTTTGTGTTTCACTGTTGCAGGCATAACTGATGGAATTTTTTGCCATGGAAGCCCTTGGCCAGCCCAACTACCAGAGAATTTTCTTCTCCTCCTGCAGCCGTGGACATCCAGACAGACATCAATATGGCTTGGTAAAAAGGGAGTTGGCCAGCAACATAACCCAGTTCGATGTTCGTGTTTCACTGTTGCAGTCATTACAATTGGGTTTTCCTGTTGGCAGGCTACCCGCAGTCGGCCTGAGTTCCAAAGTCTAGATGTTCATCGTGCATACAGCTGCAGTCATAACAGATGGGTTATCCTGCTGTCAGGCGGGTCCTCGGTCGGCCGAATTCCAAAGTCTAGGTCCGGCGTCGGTTGTCGTCGCTTCCTCCCTGACGTCAGTGCAGCAGGGGTATAAAAGAGGCAGCAGACGCCATTTTCTTCAGTCTTTCTTGCCGCGCGGTGCCCGAAGCAGAAGCAGTTCGCAAGTGCCGGTCAGCCAGCTCCTGAGATTTACGAAAGTATTTCAGCCGAAGTCTTCTTAAAAGCTAAGTACCCCGTTGGGGAAACTTTTCTTGCCTCAGACCGATGTTAGACAAAGTTAATTGCATTTCATGTGGGAAGCAAATACCGCATAAGGATTTCCACTCTTACTGTATACCTTGCTTAGGCCCAGACCACGACGTCTCGGCCTGCCGTTTTTGTGCTAGATTCAACAAACACACTATTAAGCGTCGGGAGTTAAGCCCTTCACTTTTTTGGCAAAAAATTTAATTATATTATGTCGTCGGATACTCCGACTCAAGTTTTGAGCAAAAAATGCAAAGATAAGGATCGACATACGAGGTCCGCACCACCTACTGATACCACGCTAAGGCAGACTACTGGTTCTCCGGTACTCAGCGAGGCGCCTACGCAGCCCCTGAGTACCGATGACAATGCATTACCGGTGTCTTCAGTACCCGAGGTCGCAGGCTCCTCTGCCCCTATTCCTACTACAGATACCGACGCCACTCCTGGCGGGGAAACTCAGAATTTAGACAGGCCTGCCATTTCTCAAGGGGTCTTCAGGCCTTCCTCCTTCTCTATTAAAGCCTTCACTAAATCTAAAACACTGGGTTCTCAACCCCCCTCTGACAAAAGGCCCGGATTAGAGGAAGACTACCCTTCCTCAGATCAAGCTTCTATTACCTCAGAACTATCTGAGGACCAGGAGTGTGCCTATTCTCCAATCGAAGACTCTGATGCAGAGGAGTCTATTCCCACTGTCTCCCCCCTGAGGACTTCTCTTTTGGGGAAACCCTGCATACATTAAGGGAACGCTTTCACTGGGAAGGCCAAGATTACTCAGATTCCAAGAAAAGGCTCAGGGAATTTCTTCTGCTCCCCCAGCATAGGCCTCTGGCTATCCCTCCTGTTTTAGATATATTGGATGATGTGTACACAGAAGCCAGCCTTAATCCTGATTCTTTGCCTCCAGCTCCTGTTAAACCAGACAGGTATTACCGGGTTCCTGATTCTCACCAGTTCCTATATAGAAGCCATACTGCTGACCCAGAAACTATTTCACAGGGTCCCAAGGGAATTAAGGCCTCTACTGCTAAAAACCCATTACCTTCAGAGCGAGATTCCAGATCTTTAGAAAGGTGGGGGAAAAAGGTGTACACCTCGGCCACTTTAACCATGAGGGCATTAAACTGTCAGTTCCATATGTTAAAGTATCAACAGTTTTTGATATCTCAGCTGAAAAGCAAGATGACACAACCAGAACAACCAGATTTAAGAGTTGCAGGATTTGTTGCATGGTGCAGAGCAAGTGGGTAAACATACCTTGCAGTGTGGTTTTGATGCTTTAGAGGCCTCATGTAGAGCTGCTGTTACGGGGTCTGTTAGACGTAGGCATGCTTGGCTCAAAGAGCAAACCTTACCAGATCATGTCAAAGCTAAATTATTAAATGCACCTCTTCAAAAAGATGTATTGTTTGGTGTTAAAGCAGAGGAGGTGCTAAAGAAAATGGAGGAAAAAGCGAAATCAATGCAAACAGTGAAAGATTTCCTGTAGGTACAGCCTCCACGTTTCAGCAGAAACTGGCCTTCAAAAAATTGGTCCTTTCCAGCCACGGACAGACCTCAAAGGGGCAGATACAGGCGTCCAAGAGGTAGAGGGCAACCTCAAGGTTCTTTCGGAGCCAGACAGTGGCAAGCACCAACCCCAAGAGGTAGAGAAGATAGATCAGTCTTTTAGAAAACGGACACAATGACTTCCCCCTACACCTGCCAAGCAAAGCTTTAATGGCAGCACCTTTGGGTGGAAAACTGACATTATTCTCAAATTGGCATATTGTTACAAAAGACAAATGGATTCTGGACATTATAGACAGAGGCTACAAGTTCCACTTTCACACCCTTCCAAAAATGAGAGGCATGCCAAACCTGCCACAAAATCAAAGGGCAGAGGCACAAAAACAAATTTCAGCTCTCATGGACATGAAAGCAATTCAAGAGGTACCTGCAAAAGAACAAGGTCAAGGGTTTTATTCCAGACTATTCCTGGTACCAAGGAAAGACAAAGATTGGAGACGTATCTTAGACCTATCCATCCTAAACTCATATCTACAGGTGCCAAAATTCAAGATGCTCACATTACAGCAGCTTCTTCCCATGCTGGGCAAGTAGTCTTGGCTGGTAACATTGGACCTCAAGGAGGCATACCTGCATGTCCCTATCAGACAAGATTGCAGAAGATACCTCAGATTTCTTGCAGGTTCAACCCATTATCAATTCTCTGAATTGCCCTTTGGCTTATCTACTGTGCCCAGAGTGTTTACTAAATGCCTGGCATCAGTAATCGCCTTCTGCAGACTACAAGGGATACAAATCTACCCATATCTGGACGACTGCCTGATCCATGCGGACAGCAAGGACATACTACTGCAGCACCTGGCATTTGTAATAAAACTGTTGAACTTCCTGGGATACGCAGTCAACAAAAAGAAATCAAAACTAATACCCTCTCAGCAAATAATTTTCCTGGGTGCCAGCTTGGATACAACCATCCAGATGGTCTACCTCACGCCAGACAAGCAAGGGCAACTGTCTCAATACTTCAGAAAAATGGCAACTTACACCAGGCTAACTGCAAGGAAAGTCCTGCAGGCTCTGGGATTCATGGCATCTTGCATCCTACTAATCCCATGTGCAAAGCTGCATATGAGGAAACTTCAATGGTACCTAAAAAACCTATGGTCTCAACACAGCCACAGCTTGGAAGCAATTATACCACTCATTCCATGCCTTCAAAAGGAATTTATGTGGTGGGCTCAAGCTTGCCAAAGAAACACAGGTCTTCCTTTCTGCGTACCTCAAGCAACTCAAATCATCACAACAGACGCCTCAGACTACGCCTGGGGAGCACACATGACAGATCAGTGCATTCAGGGAAAATGGGCACGAAAAGAGAAGCTCCTTCACATCAACCAAAAGGAAATGCTAGCCGTGCAAAAGGCTATTATAACCTTCAAAGACCTACTGCATCCAGGCCAGCTATTGATAAGGACAGACAACACCACAGTGATGTGGTACATAAACAAACAGGGGGGAACTCATTCATACCCCCTGTGCAGGCAAGCTATGACCCTATGGAACACAGCACTGGAATTGAAAATTCAACTACAGGCACAATTCCTGCCAGGGAAGGAAAACACACTGGCAGACAACCTAAGCAGAAATATGACAGATCCACACGAATGGAAGTTGCATCCTCAACTTTTCACAAAGATAACTCTGGCATGGGGACAGCCAGACATAGATCTCTTTGCTACCCACAGAAATTGCCAGTTGAAAAAATTTTGTTCAAGGACCTATCATCCACAGGCCTGGAAAGTGGACGCACTTTCCTTCAATTGGACAACATTGAGAGTCTATGCCTTCCCGCCTCTTCCTCTGCTGCCCAAAGTTCTATTAAAAGCCAGAGCAGAGAGGCCGAAAATGATTCTCATTGCTCCAGACTGGTCAAGGCAACACTGGTATCCGCTCCTGAAGAGCCTGACACATTCCCCACCATGGATCCTACCTCTAGTCCCTCTTCTGTTGTCCCAGCACAACTACAAAACTCTTCACAGCCATCTCAAAACTCTAAATCTAGCTGCATGGAGAATTCCTTGATTTCCCAACAGTTTCTCCTCCCAAGGAGGTACAGGATGTCATCTTGGAGGCCAGAAGACCTTCTACTAGAAAGGCCTACTCCGCCAAATGGAAACGATTTTGTGCCTGGAATCAAAAGAAGGGACAGAATCCTTGGGTAATAAATATACCTCAGATTTTACAGTACCTAGCTGAGATGTTAAACACTGGACTTTCCTTCTCCAAGATCCACGCTTCAGCCATTTCTGCACAATACAACACAGATCCTCCTTTATTCTCTCATTCTCTCTTAAGGCAGTTCCTCGGAGGGGCAAAGAATATAAAACCCCCAAGGAAACTACCAGTCCCTGCTTTGGACCTCAACTTCGTATTGGAAAAGCTGACCCTTCCTGCCTTCGAGCCAGCTTCTTCATCAGAGTTACAGTACTTGTCATGGAAAACAGCCTTTCTTCTGGCGATCACCTCAGCTCGCAGGGTTTCGGAGCTACAGGCCCTCATGGCTGTGCAACCATTCATCGTTTTCCATCAGGACAGAGTTTCCTTACGAACCAACCCTACCTTTATGCCAAAGGTAGTATCCAGTGTAGCTTTGAATCAGACTATCCACTTACCTACCTTTTATCCTAATCCACAAAACAAAGGGTAAAGACTACTACATTCCTTGGACATTCACAGACAACTTTGTTATTATTTGGACAGGACAAAGCCATTCAGGAAATCTGAGCAACTCTGTGTCCTAGGCTGCAGGTGCTCAAGGAAAGGCTATTTCCAAACAGACAATTTCAAAATGGATAGCCCACTGCATACGCTTTTGTTACTCATTTCATGGAAAAACTGTGCCTGCATGCATCAGATCCCACTCCACCAGAGCCACAGCTACCTCTGCAGCCTTCCTCAGGGGGTCCCTACCAAGGATATTTTGGAAGCAGCCACCTGGAGTTCAGTGCACACTTTCTCCAAGCACTATCACCTCCCACTATACTCTAAATCTAGAGCGGGCTTTGCCACAGCAGTCCTGCAGGGCATCCTAGCCCCTCCTAGTTCCACTTAGTGCCTACCACCCTTACTTAGCTTTGGGATTCTACCCATCTGTTCTGACTGCAGCTGTATGCACGATGAACATAGTACAGTTTTGTACCTACCATAAATGTAGATGTTCGAGTGCTCATACAGCTGCAATCCAGGTTTCCCTCCCTCCAACCCCTCTTAGGACAGGCCTTATGACAAACCCTTTTCATATAACCTTTTGGGGTATTCCTCTATGGTGTATTTGCTTGCAACTACTGTTTTTGATTTATCAACATTGCATTTTTGCATAACATTGTTTGCCTTCCTTCTGGGGGCACCTGACATCTGGGGCAAGAAAAACTGAAGAAAATGGCGTCTGCTGCCTCTTTTATATTCCTGCCGCACTGACGTCAGGGAGGAAGCGACGACAACCGACGCCGGACCTAGACTTTGGAATTCGGCCGACCGAGGACCCGCCTGACGGCAGGATAACCCATCTGTTATGACTGCAGCTGTATGAGCACTCGAACATCTACATTTATGGTAGGTACAAAATTGTACTGTCCGGCGTCTGTTGCTGTCACCCCTTCCCTGACGTCAGGTCGTCAGGGGTATAAAAGATGCAGCCGATGCCATTTTCTTCAGTCTTTCTTGCCGCGCGGCACCCAAAGCAAAAGCAGTTCGCAAGTGCCTGTCTGCAGACTCCTGAAGTTTTCAAATTCGATTTTCAGATCCGAAGTCTTCATTAAAGCTAAGTACCCCGTTGGGGAAACTTTTTTCTTGCTCCAGACTGATGTCAGAAAAAGTTAATAACTGTATTTCTTGTGGGAAACAAATACCTCGTAAGGATTTTCAGTCTTACTGTATTCCTTGCCTAGGCCCTGACCATAACGTTGCTAGTTGTCTGTTTTGTGCCAGATTTAACCAACGCACTAAGCGTCGGTACGATTTTGCATTTCATTACTTTGGCAGAAGATTTAATTATATAATGCCGTTGGATCAGCCGACTATCTGAGTTTACAAAAAACGAAAAGAAAGAAAAGGACTGGCATCTGAGATCCAAAACCGACTAGGCTTCTAGGCCTGTCGCTGGTTCTCAGTGAGGCGCTTTCGCAGCCCCCGATGCCCGCTACCTCAGAGCCACAGACCGCTTCAGACTCCCACATGGAGCCGACTGGGCCTCTGGAAACTCAAGGTATTGGACACTCTGAAATCATTCCCTCAGCTGGGTCCGGAGCCGCTGAGCAGACATCTGCTTCTGAGGGTGTTTTCAGGCCTACACAGTTATATGTAAAACCTATTTCAGCTATAAAGGCAAAGACTAAAGCAGCTCTAAAGGCAAAGAAACAAGTGCAGCATTCACCTGGACAGGCCTCCATGCCTAAAAAACAGATGCTTAAAATGGCCGAAGACCTTGTTACTTTGATCAGGGGTTCCCATCCACCTCCTGAAAAGAGGCCTAGGCAAGAGTTAGAATATGAATCTTCAGACCAGGTTTCCATTTCCTCAGATTCCTCCTCTGAACAAGATTACTCTATTCCTCCCTATGAGGACTGTGATGCTGAAGAAATCTATTCCTTCAGCTTCTCCTCCTGAGGATTATTCTTTTGGGGAAACACTGCATACTATGAGGGAGCATTTTTGCTGGGAGAGCCAAGACTACTCAGAATCCAAGAAAAGGCTCTGATTTCCTTTTATTGCCCCAGCACAGGCCCCTGGCTATTCAGTCTGTTTTAGTCATTGTAGATTATGTATTTTCAGGGTCCAGTTTTTCTCCAGACTCTCTACCACCAGCTCCGGTTAAGCCAGACCGATACTACAGGGTTCCTGATTCACATAAATCTTTCTAAGAACCCTGCAGCAGACCCTGAAACCATCTCTCAGGGTCCCAAAGGGGTCAAGGCTTCTACTGCAAAAAACCCTATAACCGCTGATAGGGATTCTAGACCCCTAGACAGATGGGACAAAAAGATTTATACCTCTGCTACCTTGGCTGTAAGAGCCTTAAATTGCCAATTTCATATGCTTAAGTATCAGCAATATCTTATGTCTTTGCTTAAACAGAAAATGCCAGCAAGTACAGAATGTGCAGACAATAAAGAAATGCAGGATTTATTGCATGCAGCTGGACAAGTTGGAAAGCATACTTTGCGATGTGGTTTTGATTCTCTTGAGGCCTCCTGCAGGGCCGCTGTTACAGGTTCTGTCACATACTTGGTTAAAAGAACAGAATTTGCCGGATCATGTTAAAGCAAAACTATTAGATGCTCCTTTACAGCATGATAATTTGTTTGGTGCTAAAGCAGAAGAGGTGTTGAAGAAAATGGAGGACAAAGCTAAATCTATGCAAACAGTCAAGGATTTCTTGCAGGTACAGCCTCCCAGATTTAGCAGGAACTGGCCTACAAAGAATTGGTCCTTTCCAGTGTCAGACCACAAAGGGGCAGATACAGACACCACAGAGGCAGATCACAGCCTCAAGGCTCATACAGGCCTAAACAATGGGGTGCTTCTACCTCCAAAAGCGGAGAGGAAAAATCACAGCCATACAGAAAACAGTCTCAATGACTTCCCACTTCCAGCACCAAGCACTTCTTTTTGGCAGCCCCTTTGGGAGGAAAACTAGCACTTTTTTCACAAAATTGGCACATGATCACCCAGGGCAAATGGGTTCTAAATATAGTTACACAAGGCTACAGGTTCCACTTTCACACCTTGCCAAGGCAAAATGGTATGCCAGGTCTGTCACACAATCAATGGGCAGAGGCACAAAAACAAGTTTCATCCCTCATGGACATGAGGGCCATTCAACAAGTAGCAAAACAAGAGCAGGGTCAAGGATTCTATTCAAGACTGTTCTTGGTACCCAGAAAAAAAAAGCCTGGAGACCTACACTGGACCTATCTATTCTAAACACACATCTGGATATTCCAAAATTCAAGATGTTTACTCTACAGCAGCTTCTGCCCATGTTGGGCAAGAAGGCTTGGCTTGTGACTTTAGATCTAAAGGGGGCATACCTGCATGTCCCAATCAGACAAACATGCAGAAAGATACCTCTGATTCAAAGCTGGCTCAATGCACTACCAATTCTCTGCACTGCCCTTTGGCTTATCTATTGCGTCCAGGGTTTTCACAAAGTGCCTGGCACCAGTAATTGCATTTTGCAGACAGAGGAATACAAATATATCCTTACTTGGACGACTGCCTTATTCAAGCGGAGAACAAGGACATTCTACTACAGCATCTGGCGTTTGTAAAAAGATTACGGACAAGTCTAGGGTACACAGTAAATGAAAAATCAAAACTCGTACCCTCTCAAGAGTGAATATTCCTAGGTGCAAGCTTAAATACAACTCCCCAGATGGCTTATCTCACGCCAGACAAACACAGACAACTGACTACTTATTTCAAAATGTTGGCAACAAAGACCCAGTTATCTGCAAGAAAAATTCTGCAGGCCTTGGGTTTCATGGCATCCTGCACTCTAATTCCATATGCAATACTGCATATGAGGAAAGTTCAGTGGTATCTAAAAAGTGTTTGGACTCAACATTGCCACAGCCTGGAAACAGTAATTACCCTCATTCCCTGCCTGCAACAGGAGTTTCGATGGTGGGCAAAAGCCAGTCACCGCAACACGGGACAGCCATTCACCTTACCCACAGCCAGGCAGACTTTGACAACAGATGCATCAGATTACACCTGGGGGGCCCATATGGCAGGAAAATGTATTCAGGGCACATGGTCCACAAGTCAAATGCATCTACATATCAATCAAAAAGAGATGCTAGCTGTTCAGAATGCCCTAACAGCCTTCAAAGATCAACTTCACCCAGGACAACTACTAAGGATGGACAATACTACAGTCAGTGTGGTACATAAGCAGGGAGGCACATTCCTACCCCCTCTGCAGGCTAGCCATGAACTTGTGGCACACAGCATTGACTTGCCAAGTACATCTGCAAGCACAATTCCTGCCAGGAAGGAAAAATACTCTGGCAGACGAACTAAGCAGAAACCTCATGGATTCCCACAAGTGGAAATTGGATCCACACGTCTTCAGCATGATACCAAGGACCTGGGGATGTCCAGACATAGACCTATTTGCCTTCCCTCACAACTACCAACTACAAAGATTCTGCACAAGGACTTATCACAAGCAAGCATGGAAAGTGGATGCACTCTTTCTGTTGGAAAAATCTAACAGTATATGCCTTTCCTCCTCTGCCTCTCCTCCCCAAAGTACTCCTCAAGGTCAGACGAGAAACCAAAAATGATACTGATTGCCCCAGACTGGACCCACCAGCACTGGTACCCAATCCTAAAGAGCTTGTCTCACTGCCCAGCCTGGACATTACCTCAAATGCCTCACTTATTGACCCAACAAGACAGATACTGCAGAGCCAACTCAAAACCTTAAACTGGCGGCATGACAGATAATATAGCCTCTCAAGACACACCTCTCTCTAAAGCAGTGATGGATGTTATTTTGGAGGCCAGGAGGCCTAGCACCAGAAAATCTTATGCAGACAAATGGAAGAGATTCTGTGCATGGAACCAAGCACAAGGTATTGACACGATTGTTCCAAATATTCCTCAGATTTTACAATACTTAACTGAGATGCTGAATAAAGGCCTTTCTTTTTCATCCATTAAAATTCATGCTTCTGCCATTTCAGCTCATTACAATACAGAACCACCTGTTTTTTCACACCCCTTACTAAAGCAGTACTTCAGAGGGGCCAAAAACATAAGACCTCCAAGGAGAGCACCAATACCTGCATGGGACCTCCACTGTCTTGGAAAAACTCACTACCTCCGTTTGAGCCAGCCTCTGCAGCTGACATAAAATTCTCATCCTGGAAAACAGCTCTGCTCCTAGTAATCTCCGCTAGAAGAGTGAGTTACAGGCACTCATGGCTGTGGAACCTTTAATCATTTTCCATCCAGACAGGGTTTCACTGAGGACAAACCCTACATTTATGCCTAAGGTGGTGTCCAGTGTGGCCCTTAATCAAACAATTCATTTGCCTACTTTTTATCCAAACCCACAGAATAAGGGTGAGAGAATTCTGCATTCCTTGGACATTCACAGACAGCTACACTTCTACTTGGACAAAACTAAAGCTTTCAGAAAAACTGAAACTCCTAGTGGCATATGCTGCAGCATCACAAGGAAAGCCCATCTCTAAACAGACTATTTCAAAGTGGATAGGCCATTGCATTAATTTATGCTATTCACAGCATGGCAAATCAGTGCCTAAGGACATTAGGCCACTCAACCAGAGCAGCAGCCACTTCAGCCTTTCTCAGAGGAGTACCAACCAAAGACATCTTAGAGGCTGCAACCTGAAATTCAGTGCATACCTTTACAAAGCACCATCACTTACCTCTCTACTCTAAATCCAGGGCAGGCTTTGCCACTGCAGTTCTGCAGGGCCTTGTAGCCTCTCCTAATCCTATTTAGCTCCAGCCTTCCAACCTTAGCTTTGGGATTCAAGCCAATTGTAATGACTGCAACAGTCCAACGCGATGAAGATAGTGCAGTTGTGTACCTACCATAAATGTAGATGTTAGTGTATTCACTGTTGCAGTCCAGGTTACCCCCCCCCCTCCATGCCCCCTTTTCTTTGCTGGGATTTCTGTATTTCTCTATCCTATGCAACCTATGTGGTGTATTTGCTTGTAGAAGAAGGAAAAGTTGTTTTATGTGCATGCATTCTTATTGGCATAAATTAGCCTACAATTTTGGGGCACCTGACATCTGGGGCAAGAAAAACTGAAGAAAATGGCATCTGCTGCATCTTTTATACCCCTGGCGCACTGACGTCAGGGAGGAGGCGACAGCAACCGACGCCGGACTTGGACTTTGGAACTCAGGCCGACTGGGTAGCCTGCCAGCAGGATAACCCAATTGTAATGACTGCAACAGTGAATACACTCTAACATCTACATTTATGGTAGGTACACAACTGTACTTTCTTGCTGTTGGAAACCAAAGTAGAGTGCTAGTCAGTGCTTCAGTCTTTCTGCAACAGAGAAAGATGTCTAAAGCTTGGTATCCCATTTGGGAACTTATGTGATTCTTGACTAATATTAGAGAAAGTTGATAACTTTCTCCACTGTGGCAAGCAGCTACCACACCTGGGACCCCTTTTGTATAACTTGTTATGCCCAGTACACAACATTCCTAACTGTCAATTTCTGTGCTTGTTTTAATATTAGAACAATCAAGTGTAGGGCTGAGATTGTTGCTGGGCACTTGAGCAAGTCACTAGGGCCTTTGCATACTGTCATCTGCAGGCTGAGTTGAGATTGATGTCCTGTTCCCATGTTGCAGTATTCATAACATGAGGGATTCTCCACCTAGGCAACCTGAACTTCCGGACAGTGTACAAAAGATTTAAAGTACTGCTAGGTATGTGCTATATTGCACATAGGCTAGCAGCCAGCATAAGCCATAAATGTGATGTCTGCTCGTACCATCCCCAAAACATCTCTGCCACCAGTCCGAATGCCATCTTCTGCTGTTTCTGATCGCAGGGTGGTTACTGTTTCAGATGAGTGCTCTGTTGGGGAGTTTGTTCTCTTACTACTGCATGTTTTTGAGGTTAATGTCATCCAAGAAAGGCAAGTGCCATTGTGGAAGACACATTCCACACACTTAACCACAGTCCATGTTGGTTTTGTTTAGGATGTGCTGACGACTGCAAGGCTTACACGATTTGTCAAGTGTTTATCCCTAAAACACTCTGCAGTTGTCTTTCTGCCCTGAACATTTATCTTGAGAATCAGACTAAAGTGCCTAGTGCTTGCAGTGGAGGATGTCTGGTCTGTGCAGTGAGCCTCCAAAGAAGGTAAAAAAATTAGGCCTGAATCTTTCGCTGTGCCTTTGAATCCAGACATACCTCTCGAGGCTAGTGAAGGCCCAGAGGTCTGTACGGTGGCTGGTTCTCTTATGCAGTGGGTACTAGTTTGGAGGCCACTAGGGAGAGTACCAGGAGCTCATCTGCAGATATCCGTACAGGAATGTAAGGGGCAACCATGTCTCACTTCTTTGGATGCCCCTCACAGAATTCCTTGCTTAGCAGTTGACAGTCCAACGTCTGTGCTAGATACTAGACCTATGTCGGTCCCTCCATCCCAACTTAGGGTAGATCCTTCCCTTAAAAAGAAACCTGTTTTTCATAGGATCCTTCCCCAGACTGACTGGCTTTCTCTCAGGGAATTCTTAATGCTTTTCTAGCCTTAAGACCTTTCCTCTACTCTACTTCCTTCTCCATCTCTCCCCCCCCCCCCTTTGCCTAGGAGTTCTGCTTTCGAACAGGAACCCTCTGAAGAAGTTTCATTTTCAGATGTCTCTTGCATACTCTACACAAATTGAATCTCCCTTGGATTATGCTTTCCCTGAAGTAGATTCAAATGGTGGTGACTCCACTGAAGAAGACATCTACCTCTTCCTGAATGAGAGATTTATTTTAAATGGAAAAGATTCCCAAGTTTCAAAAGTATAAAAGAGGTACTATGACCTTTTAAAGATGGATTCCCCTTCTGCTATTCCACCTGTGCTGCCTGCCTTCCAGGATGATTTTCTATCAGCTCCCCAAAGCTGTGACTGACAACCTCCTGCCCATAAAGGCCAGGTACGTTTTACAAGGTCCAAGATAAAACAAATTTGTTTTCAAGTGTCCTCCTGCCTATTCTGCTTTGATCTCGGTGTCTGCAGATAGGCCTTCCAGGTTTCTGCCTTCCACTTCTCTCATTTCCTGCTGGCAAAGATGGTAAGATGATTAGTCTACACCACTTCTACTTTAGCCTTCAGGGCCATTAACTGCCAAACTTGTATGTTTAAGTATGTTTTGGCTCTGCTTTCTTAGGCTTCATAGTTGCTGACAGACTTTCCAGACACTGCAGCCAATGCACAACTTCCATTTTGACAGCTGCCTCCTAAGTTATTCGTCACTCCATAAAGTGCAGTTAGGATGTAGCGGAGATCTGCCAGATCAGCGGCATCTGGATTTGTCCTTGGGAGATATTCTTGGCCAAGATTGCAGCCCTTGCCTGATATGAAGGCAAAACTTATAGATGCACCTCTTGACAATTCTGCCCTTTTTGGTGCTAATGCTGCTGCCCTTTTCAAATCCCTTCAAGAAAAGAACAGTTACAGGAACTTGAGCATATTTTTGTGTCCCCAGTTCCCAAGTATCATAGGAATTGCTCTTCTGCACAGAATGTGGTTTGGAAGAAAACCTGTACTCCTCCTTCCTGTTCCAAGAAGTGGACACTCAGGCAGAGCTCTTTCGGAACTCAACCAGCCTGTGCTCAAAAGCTCCCCTTTCCCGACAAACCAGGTAGTCTGTGACTATCTGCCCAGACTCTCCAATATTCCTCTTTCCCAATGCCTTTCTCACTCTTTCCTCGTGGACAAATATAACCACAGACAAATGGATCCTTTCCATTATTCAAAATGGTTAGTACATGGTTTGGAAATCCAACCCTCCTTTCATGGGCATCCTTCAACCCTCTCGAGACCAGCTTAATTTCCCTCAGGTGCTTCAAGACCAGATCTCACAGGGGAACCATTCAGGAAGTTCCCCCTCTGCAAAGAGAAGGTTTTATTTCACATTTGTTAGCCGGGTTAGTCCAAATGAGTTTGCAAACCCATTTTCAGTGGAGATCTGAGGGGAAAAGCCCCAGCAAACATAAGTAAATATAGTGACAATATACAAATATTAAATGGCAATCACAATATAAAATAACTGTAAAAAAAAGAAAAGGTTAACTATTTGTATTCCACTGCTGGTAAGCAACCAACTTTCAGTGGAGACCCAAGGGGAAAAGAGCCTCAGCAAACATAAGCAAAGATAAACATACAGGATAAAAACTATTAAAAATGCAAATAAAAAATTATTTGTAAAGAGAGAAGAAAAAATTATGAACGTTTAAGGGTTGTGCTGATAGTGGTCTAAATTTACTACATACAAGAGAAAAACAAAAAAAATCATTCAAAAGAAGGAAAATGTACAAACATTGATGGGAAGTGGGGGGTAGTGTAGAGAATGGGAGGGGGGAGAAAAGGGGGGGCTATAGTAGTAGAGCTGAGGGTTTAGGAGGCTTGTTTAAACAGAAATTACTAACCGAGAAAGTTAGGAGATGCAACAGGTTATACAGTAGGACAGACTGACTACGTGTGGTGAGGCAATGGCATAATTTCAAGTTTAGTAGGTGGAATTTAAGCTTTTTAAAACTGGGAAAGGTTGGATCTAATATGGAGAGGGAGTTTGTTCCAGTTTGAGACAGTGTTTGTAAAGTAGTTTGCCAATATTCCTTTTGGGTTTATAAACTTGAGAGAAGATGCGGATCAGCACTTTGGAGAAGCTGGGGGGGGGGGTAGAGAGTAACAATGGGAGGCGAGAGCAGGGCAGGCAGAGGGGATGAGTATGGAAAAGGTAGTGTGGAGTTGCGATTGTAGGAGAAGGTGCAGAAATTCTAGCCTCTGAAGTTTCAGTGAGAGGCAGTGATGCAACAAGAGTGGTTGGTTTAGAATAAATCTGGCAATTTTGTATGTTTGTTGCCGTTTCTGCATTGAGATAGTTTGGATATTGGTAAGGATGGGTGAAGCATATGGAAGACTAAGGCAAGAGAAATGCCTGTGCAAAGAGTGTGGTTAGTGGCAGTAGTGAGGAATTTTTTGCTCCTATAAAGTAGTCCAAGTTTCTGGTGTTTTTTTGATGGCCTGTTGTATTTGCAAGTCAAATTTTAGTCTGTCATCAATTACCCCAAGCAGTTTGGTGTGTGAGGCAGAGGAGATGATGGTGCCATCTAGAGAAAGAGAAAAGTTAGATTTAAGGTGAGAGAGTGAAGTAGGGAGAGGAATTGAGTGTCTTTCAGGTTAAGGATTAGTTAATTATTTCGGAGCCATTTTTCAATAGATGAAAAAAAATTGTTGTGTGTAGTTCAGAGATAGTATTAGAGATGGATAAGAGGGTAGAGTCATCTGCGTATTGTATTGCAGATCAGAAACTGCAGGATGAATGTAGGTTGTTGGTAAACATTTTGAAAAGGAGCCGTCCAAGTATGGAGCCTTGGAGTACTCCTGTTTGAACAGCAAGGAAGGGTGAGAAAGCCTGTTGCCATCTTACAGCTTGTTTTCCGCTACTAGGGTAGGATTGGAACCAGCAAAGAGTAGGAGAAAAGTTTAGGTATGAGAGTTTAAGACGGATGTCGAACGCTTTAGAGAGATCAAGGAATAGACAGGAGATGAGGTTGTTGTCCCTAGCTTTTGCAACCTAAAGGATAGTAAGGCAGTCTAAGTACTGTGTTTAGGGCGGAAACCATGTTGCGAGGGGGTGAGGAGATTTTCGTGAATGAGAGAGGACAGTAGTTGAGTGTATACATTTTTCAAAGCTTTTGGAGAGCAGTGCGAGAATAACGATTGGTCTGTAGTTAGCGGGTTTAACAGAGTCGCCACCTTTGTGTAGAGGAGTGGTATAGAAAGATTTCCATATTTCCAGTACTGTAGATTCTTGAATGGAGTGGTTGATTTAAATAGATACAGGAATTTGCAATAGCATCGGCAGCAATTTTCAGAAATTGAGGGGAGGAGTTTCAGTGGACGGAGACCATGGTTTTAGTTTAAGAAGCAGGGATTTAATATTTAGTAGAAACAGGTCGCAAGGTAAAATGCTGAGAGGGGAGCATAGAGGTTTAGGGGGAGGTGAGGGTGACGCAGAAGAGTTGGGATGAGCCTAGTTACCAGAGGGTAGGAGTTTAGAGATGCTGTCTATGAAGTGTTGAGTAAGTCTGCAGTTTCAGAGGGAGTGTAATAAGGGAAAGGGTTAGGGATGATAGAACCAGTGTGGAGCAGGGAGTTGATAGTACTCTAGAATTTTTTGGGGTCATTTGGGTGAAAGCTTTAAAATTTAGTGAATATTGGCATTTATGCAAAATTTTTTACACTATTTTGTTGCTTATAACCTTTGAGAAAGGTGGGAGTTTTAGTGGTTTGCCATTTTTTCCATAGAGCATCTCTTTCATGCATCAAAGCATGAGTAGCTTTGGCGAGCCAGGGTGCAAAATTAGATTTAATTCTGATTTTGCGAGTTTAGGACATCAAGGAAAATGTGGTTGAATTTAGCAACAGTATCACTGAGCGGGGGAGTTTTTAGGAAAGACCAGTTGATGACAGCGAGTCTATAGTTAAAGGTTTCAGGGGAAAAGTTAGTCAGTTCTCTACAATCTCTCTAGAGATGGGGGTTAGAGATGAGGAGAGTACCTTAAGATAGAGATGGGAGAATGGTCCGTGATAGTCTGGGAAGGTAGAGGGGTTACGGTAGTTTGGAGAGTTGTTGGAGCCAGTCAGTTATGGAACTTGTAGCTGTAGTGGGTACGGGTTGTGAGAATCCATGCAGGTTTATGAAATGTTGGGGTGAGTCACCAATAAGGGAGTTCCCATCTATATTAACATCTCCAAGAATGATTGTTTCACAGGGGATGGAGGTGTTTATCTAGAGGAGTATATGTTCAAGGATAGGGATGTTTTTTCCTGGGGGAAATGTAGAGGCAATAGCAAACTTCCTATAGTTATTGATCTGGCAGTCTAGGAGCAGTAGTTCAGCAGGGGAGAAACTAGGCAGAGTAATGTCTACAGGTGTTAGCGTCAGTGAAACAGAGTACCAGATAGCCACCCCACTGCATTTTTTGGGTGTCCTATCAGACCTATAGATATTGAGTTGGGAGAAATTCAGAGGAATTGATATGAGGTTTAAGCCAGGTTTCCGATAGGGCCAGGATGTGAGGTTTGTGTTGGGACAACTGTGTGAAGTTTGGGCGTTTTGTTTGGGCTTTGAATGCTCGTTTCAGAGATGGAGATATTTGAGGCTGGAGATATTGGAGGATGTTTTTGGGGGGGGACCAGATGGTGTAGGAGGAGTGGAAAGACAGGAGGGACCAGGATTGGGATGACTGTCACCAGAAACCAGAAGAGCAAAGACAAAATGGAAAAGGTGAGGGTGGTCAGTAAGGGGAATGGGGTACTTGTTTGGGCTTAGGAGTAAGAGCGGGGTAGGCTACGAGTTTAAATTTAAGACATTGAAAGGGGGAGAGAAGAGGGAGGCAATAGTCAGTGGAGCTTGGTTATATGTTGGAAGAGGTCTTTGGAAGGTGGGGGAAGAGGGGAAGATATGGAGCTCAGTGTGGTAGGAAGTGCTTAGTGTTGGGGAGATTAGAAGTTGGTGAAATGGCAGTAAGGATAGCATTGTGTGCTGGAAAAAGGAGGGGAAGAGTTGTAGGGAAAAATGTAAAGAAATATATTGGGGAAGGGTGGTGGCTAGAAATGAGCGGCATGAGGGAAGGAACAGTATCGAGGGGTGGAAATGGAGTATGTGAGGAGATAACTCTTTCACTCCCTAGCACACCTATTAAGTGTGAGAGATGAAAGCCACAGAGGAGCAGCCCCCAAGGTGGGTGGGGAAAAAAGATTAGTGACAAGGCAGGAAGAGTGATAGGGTGAGAGCACAAGTTATAGTGGTGGGTGGGGGCTGTGGGAGTGACCAGACAACAAGGTGAAAGTATAAATTTGAGGTTACTTGGGGGTGGGAGGGGGAGCAGGCAAAACCACAACACACTACAAGTAAGTTTAATGTAAGGGCCTAAAATCTGCACTCAGCACTTTAATTTTACTTACTTTTAGCAGGAAAGACAGACCAACGGTATACAATTCTGAGGTTTTTATCAGGGTTACTTGTTCACATGTCAGACAAATAGTAAAACTTTCAAACAGGAATCTGAGTGTTGGCCACAAAGGTACAAGGTATAGCTGTAAAAGTTAGGGTCAGAGAGACAAATATACGAGTCCGTTTAATTACAGTGGAAGGAGGCAAAAAGTAAAGCAGAAAGAGCCTTATGGCTGACCAAAGTGGTGACTCGCTTTGTTACACAGCACGGTAAAAGAGCTGAAACATTTTTATTCCAAGATGTTTCTAGTCCTCAGAAAAAATGGTCCATGGAGAACCACCCTTTTTCTTTTCTAGGTCTCCCTGATGCATCCTCCCTATTGCTTGTGTGGTTTCAACCCCCAACCATAAATGATATCCCATGATGAAAGTTAATTATTTCTCATAATTTAAGCTCCATGGTAATAGTTTTCTGCAGAATACAAGCATGCCAGTGTAATCCTCCCTCACTGTTAATATCCCCAAATTACCACATCTGTCTTTGTTTCTTGTCCTCTTCTATTACTATTGGCACCTGTATTGCAATAAGTATTGGCCTCCTTTTCATTTGTCCCTGGTACTGTGCTGAATACTCATTCTGAATTCCTTTCTTTGCCAAATTCACATGCTCATTTATATCCAAATGTGCATCCTGTAACAATATTTGAACAGTACATTTCTTAATATAGTTTTGGTACTCTATTTAGCTATATCTGAAATGCCACTAACATTCCATAATAAAATTGATAAGGAGATTGTTCTGGTAAGAAGCTATTGCTTTCACATTCTGCATTTCCATTCTTTAAAATTTCTTTCCCCGTTTGCAACATACATGTACACACTGCTTGGCAGGCTTATCTTGTATGTAATCTGTTTGAACCCATTTCAAATGTTTCCAGATTTTTTGCTTCAATAAAAGCATTCAAGAAACTTGATAATTTTGAAATTTCCACTGTCTAACTCCTGGAAAACCCACAAACCTGTATACTTTTTCAAAAAATGGAAATTATCCCTCCATAATGGGAACAGTTGTCCCAAATAGCTAAACCCACATGCTGTGATGTCCTTTTTGTTCCTCAATGTATGGGTTACAGATCTGACCTTTGATCCAACTTGGCTGCCCCGGCCATCCAACAATATCTACAGCGCTCATTTGCTGCCATTTTGCATGAGTGCGGATCCTTTCTTGAAGCTTAGAGTTGCCCTTTTTTGTGAAAATTGAGTAGCTTTTTTTACTTCCTTGATCTATACGCACATTTTCTTTTTTTGCTATCCCTCCTACCTTTCTGATTTTCGTCGTTTCTTCCATTAGGTCTTGTTCTCTTCTGCCTCTTTGGTAGTCTCTAGCGTACCATTGTTGGTACCCATCTTTCTTTGATATTCTTTCTCTTACCCTGTTTTTTAAGGGCATCTTTCCTACTGTAGCTGGTAGCCCACTTTGCAAAAAAAAACCTGTATTTTTCTTTCTTTGCTGGCAGTTATGGCAGAGAAGTCATCTGTCTTTAAAAAAAAAATGCAGTTCCTGTGAGCACAAAATTTCAAATTCTGATGCCCACAGGGAGTGTTTGTTAGAGGCACATTTTTCCACTAATTGTTCTATTTGTGCTGCTTTTAATTCCAGGGCAGTAGCGGAGAGAAATAAATTTGATTGTGAAAGAATTGCTGCCTTCTTCCTTCTCTGAATCAGGGGCTAAAACCTCCAGTAAAAATCTTAAGGCCTCTTTGGAGACTAGGAAGAGATCCTCTGCTCCATCTCTAAAAGCTTCTTTCCTCTGCGGCTTCGGAGCCTCCCAAGAGCCAAAGAACTTTGGATCGGACATCCTAAAGACACTGTCAGAGCATAAATCATCAGATCAGTCTGTCATATTGGTGAAGTTCAAGTGGATTTCAGATCCTCAGTCCCTTGGTCAGACTCCTGTATCTAAATCTCCATGAACCTGCTCACCTGGGTTTGCAGGTGATCCAGTATCCCCTCGGCTGCATTCCTGTTTTTCCTTCAATCTGCACCGAGGAGAGACTCAAGGCCTCAGTCCCCTACTTAAGATCCTCCGGAAGTCTTTCCAGTCAGATCCATGAGCCTTCTCTCCACTTCCTACATAGTTATATCTCCTTCAATCTGTCCCATGCTTTGAGTGTTCAGATCAGATCCCCAAGAGAGTCTGCATTGGTTTGAAGACTGCCAGACTAGTTTCCCTGACTAATTCTGTTCTTGTTCCTTTGGATTGGGATGAGTCCCAGAGCCGTAGCATCTGTCTAATCTAGGGGTCCCAGGATCTACTCTGATGTTGGAGCTATCCTTGCCCCTTGGAGCTTTGGCACTTGAAAGCTTGTGTCCGGCTCCCTCCTTGAGGCACAGATTAGGAACGAGTTGACTCTTGGGCACTTCTGGAGTTTCAGCCCCAGTGCGACTGGCCATGGCTTCTTTCGAGGGAGTGGATAGGGCCTTCTCTAGTCGGAGATCTCTCCTCCTTGGATCCTATACCTTTTCCTTCTGAGGTCTGCAAGACCTCCATGGGTGTGCTTTCCACCCTGGGTTGTACGGCCTCCCAAATGGTACCTGCTATAACTGTTTCAACAGATTCCAAAGTTCCTCCAAGCTAACATTGGATGGAGGAAGTGCAGCAGTATGTTCAGGCCTGGAAACTTTGGCCTTTTTTGGTGGCTCTACAGTCTGACCAGATGGGCCCTCCATCGCTAGCACCAAGTGTTTAAGACTGGTTTTCTAGGTAAATATTAAGGGCGTGCAGACAACTGCAGAGTGTCTTTGGTACGAAGGCCTGACTGATCACGCAGGTTTGGTCGTGTGTAAGCCCTAAGCAGGAAAGGCAGAGATTGTGGGCATCCTTATGGGGATCTGACATCTGCACCTGCATTTTCCTTTCCTGGATGACATTAATTTAAACAGGCATGCAGTGACCCAAGAGAAACAGAAAAAATGGCCCCAGTGGGGTACTTATCTTTTAATTCAAAGATCTGACAGCAGGACTAGCTGATGTCCGATTGGCAGTGGTGAAGTTCATAGGAAAGGTACATGCAGACGTCACTTTTATAGCCCACACTCCCTTGGCCAGCATCAGATGCCCCACGTACCTAGCAGTGAGTAGAAGCTTTTGTATACTGGCCGGACGTTCTGGTAGCTAGTGTAGGGTAACCCAAGGGTTTGGAATACTGCAACATGGAAGAGAACATAAAACCTTACCATAACCATTCTTTCACTCTTCGGATACCTCCCCAGAGCATCCTGCTGAGGAGGTTCCCCAATAAGAAAATGTGCAAAATGAGGCCCAGTGATTTCACCTATAAAATCTGAGGACACTAACTTCGAGGAATGGGAAGGGTCCCCAGATCTCCACTGGATGATGTCATTTGTAGACATCCTTGAGATACTAGCAAAAGGGTGGATGGGCTTCAGATACTCCCTCTCCAGAGGAGTACGTTTTACAGGAAACGTTTGGTTCTGGTCCCTCTAAGTCTTGGGTGACTCCCCCAAGCTGATGAGCTTATCAACCTAGTCTCTCGCTGGGCATGGAAGGAAGTTGAGCCATTGCCACGATGTCCAGATAAAATTTTGGCACCACTGCAGGACAGACCCTATTGGAGCAAAGGAGTCGCTGTTGATGCTATAATTGTGGTGGTGGCCCCAAAAAGAGCTAGCCAATCAAAGCTCTTCTGTCCATCCACCTAATAGGGAGTTGAGGGTGATGGACAGATTTGGGAAGTGTGGATTTACTTCAATGACCTTTGTTCTGAGGCCATTAAATTGTTTAGTACACTTTTATCATCTTCACAACTGGGAGCTCTGTATTATCCATTTCCAATGCATCCATGAGGTTGATATCCCATGAAGCAGCAGGTATCTCACAGGTGCTCAGTTCAGACATTTTTATTAGGAGACATGCCTGGATGTGGTCGATTTTGCAGAGCCCGTAAGTCTTTCATCAATGTACCTTTTACTGGCATACCCTTTGGCTGTTTTGTTAAGGAAACTTGCACAGTGAACATGAAGGAAAACCCTGTCTGCTATAAGGATTCACTTTTCTACCCCTCGACGATAATTTTCCCAGAATCAGAGGATGCTAGAAAATGTGGTTTCATAAGTCCCAGGAGCCCTTCCAGGATCCATGCGGGGACAACTCCTCCAGGGGGATGAGGGGGTATTCAAATGGAAGAGACGATCCTTGTTGGCAGAGGAGGCCCACAAAACCAGGGTTTGAGATTCCTTTCTGGATGTACCCTTTCAGTGCTCTTGAATGGTTGCCTGAATGCTCACCTCTTGAGGCAGTCTGGGGGTGCTTGTCCTTGCACCCAGATGCCTGGGCTTTATAACCAGATTGGGTGCTACAAATATCCAGAAGTTATTTCATACCATTTTTTTCAGATTCCACCAACCAAAAGAAGAGAACTTCCTGACGTTCCAACTAGTCAGAGAAGCTGCAGTTCTAGAGATGCAAAAGCTGCTAAACAAAAGTCATCCAGGATGTCTTGCCAGACTAGAGAGGATTCAGAACTTTGTGCCAAGGCAGGGGACCCGTGACTTATTTTGGATCTAAACTACCTAAACTTATTTGTGAAGAAAGTGACGTTTTAAATGGGCATGGTTCAGTCCCTTCTGCCATTTTTGCACAAGGATGGATGTGCGCAGTCTGGCCAGGATGCGTACGGTCACATCAAGATGAGCAAGTGCTCCTGAAGGTGCTTGCCCCTCTGTGTGGGGGTCAGTCACTATCTGTTCAGAGCCGTGCCCTTTGATCTCACCATGGTATATTTAGGGTCTATGGCAGTGGTGGCAGCTCACCTGAGACTCTGGGGATTCCAGGCGTTTCCATACTTAGACGACTGGCTCCTTACTGCCCCAACAGGAAACCTCTTAAAACGGTCCAGGGATTGATTGCTTCATCTTTCTCAGACTAGACATTTTCGTCAGTACCTCCAAATTTAAAATTGCAACTATTTCAGAGCCTGGAGTTCATTGGTGCTCAGTTGAACACAGTAAGTCAGATTGTCTCACTGCCTACACATGTGGACACAGTCAAGTTTCAGGTCCTACAGAGTCTTCACCCTGCTTCTCCAGCCAAACTGATTCTACAGCTCTGAGTTCAATGGCAGCAGCCACAATATTAGATGTCCTTCCATATCACTGTTACAGTATTTACCAAAGGGATCCCCTGCCAAGGGTAGCCCAACATCTGGCCAGTAGGCCAAAGCCTTGGGTTTTTCAAGGACATCATACATCACATGTATGATACTTGCTCATGGCATAGGGCATAAAGCGGACGTATAGACATGCATACCTCAGAACTCCTTGCTTCCGGTCAGAACACTCTCCTTGATAGTCTGAATGTTCCTTCTTTGTGTTTGTTACAAGGCCATTTTCAGATAAGTGCCCCATTGGGGGTGTCTTATCTTTTTTTCTTTGACATTTTCCCTTTATGGATGACATGTAAAAAAATGTAGAATTCACACCAGAAGGAACCCTTAAGACCACAAGCTAAAATAAACCTCCGTATCTGTGGTGAGATGGTGGTCAAAACAGTAGTTAAAGCACTATAAAAGTGATGTTATGGATTTTTGTAACCTTTAGTTACAGGTTTAAGTCCTGACTTACTGTTTTCAAGTCCTTCTCTATCTTGTGATCTGTAAGGAAGCAAAACCAATCTGAGGTATTGTGGGATGGCTGGAACATTATAGGTAGAGGGAGGAGCTTGAGAGCTAGGTCCATTAGTCTGAGATATACTGCCAGTCAGATCCAGCCATAAGCTGAGGAAGAATGAAAATGGGCAACACAAATGCATAGTTAAGGTGAGTACATAACTTTAATTTTTACCTATTCTAAAGTTAGGTTCGATCATGTGGAGGTGCATGCTAATGACGGTTCCCCATTGCGCACATATTCCATCTGTCCTTGTCTTATTTGTTTCCCTCCCAAATGTGAAAAACAGCTTGCATGGTCACAGTTGACTGATTTTTAACCTTAAACATTACATTGGCTATATTTAAATGAAAAAAAACTAAATTGTGCACTGTTATAGTTGATATACAAGTAAGCTGCCAGGGATGCAACTACCCACAAAGACATTTACTTCTCTCAGTATCAAACTTCATTTATTTCCACTGAACTACTAGCCAGTTCCCCATGCAGTTGATATTTTTTAACAACAGTCTGCCATTGTATACTCCATTTCCAGCTACTGACATGGGGGGGGGGCTTAATCCAGAATGGCTTTTACACCTGAAAAAAACATTTAATTAAAGCAGAAAATGTACAAACTGTATCAGGCAAGACACAAAAGCTCTAAATGTTTGGATAAACTCTTGTGTAATTTGCTAGTTTGCTAACAAACTGTCAAACAATGCACCTTTGACCATACCTCTCAACTGTCCATATTTTCTCAATGTCCAGATTTTTGCTGAAAAATTTGAGTCTGTTCCTCAAATTTGTGGTTTTCTGGCAAATCACTGGATCTAAGAAATTAAATCACCAAATGACATTTGAGTTTCGGACTCCATCTTCATCATAAAATGCATTTTAATACAAGCCCTGTTGTTTTAACAACTCTTAAGTTTATAAGAGCAGAATTTTAAAATCTGTCTCTATTTTTGGGTCTTTGTCCCCCCATTGTCGGGCTTTGTCCAGATTTCTTGAGATAAGAGGTTGAGAGGTATGCCCTTGACCAGTAACTACTGGTATTCCACAAGGTTCTATTCTAGGCATTCTTTGGAATCTATTTTTATGAAGAACTGGCAAAGTTGGAGTTGGAATATATGTGCACAGCTGTGTTTGAAAACAGAAGTTGTGAAACAGTAAAACTTGTTAATTTGTGTAAAATCCCATTACTGGTTAGTAATTACATTGCCTGGATGCCAGCAAATCAAAAAATGGAGAAGTTAGAAACTCAGCCATAAAAGAAAAAGCTCTGGCTGAGAAACTTGCAGTTTTTAAGCACAAAGCAGTTTGTTTCACCTTTAATACAAGAGATGGCGTCCTATAATTTAGAGTAAAAAAAATCAAGTGAACAAGGTACTGAAGGAATATATACAGAGTCAAATGCTAAGAATGGATAAAAGAAACATTTAGTTACTCAAATGAACTGAAAACTGCAGTAATATGAGGTTGAAATGAGAGAGAGGGCTCAAATTGAGGCTTTTCAAGAACTGTTTCAAGAACAAGTGGTTAGACGGCATGCAGGGACAATGTTTTCTTCTGGTACTGAGAAAATTGACACAAATTGCATTAATTTTATAAAAAATATTAAGTAATAGGACTGGTGCTGCAGAACAGGACTAGTGAATTGAGAAGTCTGTGTTCCTTATAAAGCACACTTGACTGACCTTTGTCACTGTCCGCATACATTCTTATTCGAACTTATTGAAACCATTATTAAACACTATAGTTTATGGGTGGATGATTTATCTCAATGTGACCGGACTGGACGAACATATACAAGCTCATTACGAGTTTAGAAGGTATAAATATGAATACGAACGCGTATTCACCAGCATTGACCAACATATGCACAAATTGGAAGTCAACAAAATTAAAAAACTTGATAGAGACATTAAGGCGTGTACAGTTCAGGATCTGCATACCCTACTCCATCTCCTGCACAGGTTTGGAGTAAAGTGAACATCCACCCTAACCAGTTGCATCAAACTAATGGTCACCAGAGTGAAACTCAAACTGAAGGTGGGGACAACATTAGCAATGTTAACCCCTCCGATACTACTCTTGGGTCTGGTGCCACTGATTTTCAAACAAATGGAGAGAGGGACTCCCTGGTGTAATAGACTATGTAGTGCCCATATAGACAGCAATTCACACCAACACCACCAGAATTTTCAGCATGGCCCCTCCACAGGGGCCAGGCCAAAACAGAGAAATTTTCAACAGTCCCACTTCAAGGGCAAACGGACATACAACAAACACAGGAATTAAGTTCCCAATTAAGACCTGATGTCCCAATGAAGACTAGTGTTAATGAAGGGGTGGAATTACCCACTTTGGGTTTGCATTCAAATCATCACAGTTCTTCAGATTCAGATACTGAGTTACTTGGACATGATAAGGATTGTATAAATTTACCTGTGATAGTTCTGAACAAAGGAGGGGATTTTAATTTGTACAACTTTAGTAATACCCAGTTTAGTATTGATATGGTGGACTTTCTATCGAAGGGTCTGACATTTATACCATCTAAACTATGGAATATAGTGGACACTATTTTGGACATTAAATTATATACTAGAAAACTTAATTTTAATGTGTTACTGGGTAGTATCTTCAATATGGATCACAGTGATAAGTTTCATGTTCCAAGTACTTATAACCCCCCTTTACATCCTGCGTTTGAACTTTTTGAAAAATGTTGTGAACTGGATGTTAGACATGTTAGCATGATTAATACTGGGGGAAATTACTTCAACACTAGTGAGGAAGAACACGATTTCTTACAATTTATTCGATCACAGGGTTTACGGTTTTGTAAGCCAGACAAAGATGGGGGATTGGTGGTCTTTAGTTTACCTGATTATCAACATAGGATGAATAGGCTGCTTAATAGTGATGCATACACTCCTAGTACCCGATTTGAGGTAAGCAAAGCTTACAATACCATCAAGGATTGCATAGAGGACTTATTCATAGAGGGGAATATTTATCAAAAAAATTATAATTACATGGAAACTGTTTCCAAGATGTCCATGTATTTTTGGTATCCCCAAAATCCATAAGAGCATAGAGAATCCACCATTGAGACCATTAGTGGATAGTAGGGGGATCACCAACCTATTCCTGTGCAAAAGTCGTGGATGCTATTCTGCAAAAATATCTAATATAAGAGTCTCAAATATGTAAAGACTCTTGGTCCTTTTTAGATAAGATAGGATCATTGGAATTTAATGCGAATTACAACTTTCTCACTATCTATGTGAGAGACTTGTACACTAGCATACCTCATGACGTAGCATTAGAATGGGTGGTTCTTATGCTTGTGAAACATAATGCAACCACAGTACTCATGGATTTAGTACTCTCTAACAATTATTTTATGTTCTCTAATGAATTCTTCCTGCAAAAGGTAGGTGTAGCTATGGGGTCCCCCTGTGGAGGTAGCATAGCAAATCTAGTAATGGCATACTGGGAATCAGAGTATGTTTTTAAGGGTGACTGGTTCTCTGAAACCTTCATATTTTACACCAGATTTTTGGATGACATCTTTGTTCTTTTTAACGGTAATGAAGGTGACCGTGTACGAGTTTTGGACTACCTTAACAACACTACTGATTTCCTTCAATTTACGTCTATATTCAACTGTAATACTATTGCCTATTTAGATATTTGCTTAAATAAAAATTATGTTCTGAATACCTACACAGCTAGGAAATACAGGAAAAATACATACTCCAACACTTTTTTGCATTACACGAGCAGTCACCCCTTTCATCAAAAGAAATCTGTTATCAAGGGGCAACTAGTAAGAGCAACTAGGATGGTCAGCCTGGATGATGAATTCTGCGAGGAGTGTGGTGTAATTAAGAACATGTTCCTCCACAGAGGGTACCCCGAATTCCTTAGACACACTTATTCAGGAAGTTATGGATAAAAGACGCAATAATGTATACACACCACTTCTTAGTGTCAAACCCATTATGTCGTCTAAGTCTAGGAAGTAACCTTGAGCTTAACATGAATATAAGCCCTAACAGAGATGCAACTGAAAATACAAGTTTTATGGGCACCAATACTACTAATTTTATTACTACTTACAGCAGACACAGTAACCACTGTTTAGCCATCTTGTGAAAAAAAATGGGAGCTATTTAAGATGTATCCTGATATCTACCAGAAGATAGGTGAACGTCCTAGGGTTCCCTTTAGAAAAGGGAGAAACCTTAAATCATTATTAGAAAAACAGGACACTGCAGTGGTAAGGAATCCAGGCATGTCTAAATGCCTAAACTGTAACTGTTGTAAATATGTTGATGAAATTAATATCTTTCAAATTAATGGTACAACATATAGACTAAAGGGTAGATATAACTGTAATTCTACCTTTGTTACATACCTAGCAAAGTGTACATCCTGTGCAGCGTATTATATAGGTAAAACAGAGAGAAGATTACGCGACAGGATGTACGAACATCTGTATGCTATAAAGAAGCGCAAATCCGAAAATGCACTAGCACAACACATATCCTGTCACAAGGACCATTCTTTCAAGTTCCTAGTTATAGACCAAGTTAAAGTCGATATTAGAGGAGGCTCAAGACCTCTCAAACTTGAACTTGAGTTAACTTGGCAGGTGAGATTAAATGCATACAGTTCTCCAGGGTTAAATGATGCTTGTTCGATCAGTAGCGTGTTGAAATTAAATAGCTTAAAGAGATGAAGAAACATGAGTATACTAAGTAATACGAAATAAAAAGCAATTAACATAATATATATTTTTAACCTTCTATGTAATACTATTGGTTTGTTAATTGCGTGGTAGTTTCCACTCTAAAGGTTTGTGTACGGGTGTCTCGTTTTAGTCAGTTTTATTTAATATGATTTTATAGTTTAATGGTAGTACTTTTCTGAATTTTACATGAATGATTCGTTGGGTATGTATTTTATTAGAACTAGAGAATGTACTTGTACTGTCCCTTTAATGAGTGTTAATTAATTGGACTTTATGTGTATATATAATAAGTTTGTATTCATGGATTGTGTTTCTGATGAAGTCAGTTGCTGGAGCTGACTAAAAGCGCTTCAATAAATTTCTTCTTGACTGTATACTTGCTACCGCCCTTTTTTTTGATTTTTAGTTTTGCCAGTTTGTTTTTTCTTGTTTAGCATACATTCTTATCCTGTTCAGTTAATGTTGATGCTTCACAATGGACACTGAAAATCATTTAAACAATCTTAGCCATGCCACTTAGAGATTGCAGAATGCTATTTTTCCATTTGTGTTGCACTGTGGTGTTTTTTTTTTAGCTATTTTAATGTTAACAGAACAGCATTGTAACTAACACTAGCTCATCACATGTGTGAATTTGGTTAATCACTCTTTGGGGTAAGTAGTAAATTCATTTCCCTGGTGTTCAGTGCATCGGATTCTAGACCGCATGAGCTTACCATTCTTCAGTTTTGTATTACCACCCCCCCCCCCCCGCCAGATGTGCGTAACTCACTGACACGTATTGAGAGTACCATCAACCACAGAGCACCAAACAATGCATGGAGTACTGTGACATCATGACTAGCAACAGAAAGACACCACCATAGTCTATCAAAACTCTGCACTCATTAACAATGTACTTTAAACAATTTAACAAAATGCATCTCTTCATAAAGCAATGCTGTAATGACAAGGGACCAAAACAAGCACCTCAGTGCAGGTCAATTCATTAGTAACCAAACTAGCAAGTACTGTATACTGATAACTGCGTGTATAATGCACCATACAAGGTTAAGCATACAATCTGCAGCATCCACAAACCAGGTAATAAATCCCCCTTTTGTAGCATATATCAAATAACCTTCCCCCAACACATGCACAATATAACTGCATGCAGTGAGATTAAAAAATTATATTGCATGAGGCAAAATCGCTGCTTAGTGAGTGTAAAATAATGCTGCTGTTAGCTTCCTTGTAGTCCAATCTCCCTGGCAGTTTAAGCCAGTCTGGAGCGTTTCTCCCCGGGCCTCTGCTGAAAACAGGCTCTGTGGAACCTAGTCGGACATTCCCGGTCAACAAATGTTATATAAATAAATAAAATAAATGAAGCATTGGGACTAGCTTTTCAGCAGGTATTACCTGTGCATTAACACACTGCTGGAGAGCATTTTTTCTCCAGTCAGGGTTTAACGTATGGCCTGCCATTCTCTAATGTAATTTATCCAGGCTTTACACTGTAACAAGGCTGTCTTCTAGCTGATTGAAAGGTGTGAAGGTGTACTGATCATTTCTGTAGAATTAAAAGAATTTCCTTGTTTCTCTGTACTAATGTCAAGTTATAGACAAGGGAGTTTTTGAACAAAGTTATATGAATAATCAAATAACATGATAGAGTAGAAATTATGGGCTTTCTTGAATATGCCAAGTTATTTGCTGTGTTTTTTCATTTAGCACATTCTTCTAGCTGAAGCAAGCTGAAAATGGGTACAAAGCAGTTGAGATGTCTTGAGGAGTGTCCTGAGTGAAATCTACAAGAGTTACAAAGCTACTTACCCCCCCCCCCCCATTAGCAAAGTGTCCTAGAGACAGTGTCTGTAGGTGAAAGCAATTCATTCAGGAAGAGTCTGAGCAGTGTTTTCTGAATAATGTCAGGTAATGTATAAAGAACCCCTAAAGGATATTGATCTGCAGTTCAATTGAAGTAATTTGTCTGAAATGGGATGTGAATACTTAAAGTATTAAGGCTGCCTCAGAGGCACATACTTTAATACATTAAAAATAGTGCATAGGTTGGCTTGTTTGCTTTTATTTTGTGTATTTGTTTACCAGGATAGAGCTCTCCTCTCCATGATCTTCAGACTCTGCCTGGGAGCTCTGTCTGGTTAAGTGACTTGGAGTCGCACTGTTGGGCATTGGGAACCCAAGGGAATCGAACCCTGGACCACAGGCAACCGCTTAACAACTCCTTAATTCTCTGCATGAACTGACAGATCCAACTACCATTTAATGATAACCAGTGCAATTTTCTTAAGGGTAAAATCTACAGTGTACTGAAAGCTTACAAGTTGTTCCCATCTGGAAGAGGAATAGAAATAAGCTAATGAGACTTTGATTTCTTTAAGAGGAACACAGACTCTAACATGCACTTCTGCATAATTAAACTCTAATTTTAGAATAGGCTGCGTCTGTGGGGTGCAGCCACTGATTTGGGGAAACTGATTCTATATGGAGTGGTAAACTTATTTGGAAAGTGTATATTGTGTATTTGCTGCAAGCTAAAAAAGGTGTTTCATTTTTTTTTTCTTTTTGTGTTTTTCTTGGTTGTGTTCAAGTATAAAGTCAGTGAAAATATGACATGGGTTCAGAGTGAGATGAGAAGCATCAGCTGCATAAAATATCAACTTGCCGAACATTAGTGTGCATGTAAGATGCAAGGAGGAAACCATATTCAGAAGAACTTTGTGTAATATGTTTAAATATGTATTTTTTACCAGAATAGCTGTTTTGTCAATATTAACATGGAATGTAATTGGCTTTGTTGGTGTGGATAAGGCAATGACTACGGAGTTATATTAAATGTAGGACGCAAATATTGCTACTGGAGATGCATTTGAAAAAAAATATTGTGAAGTTAACAGAACTGATCTGATCTCTAAATGAGTTTTCTACAGAGTATTGAACAAATGAGCATACAGCAAAGCACTGAAGACTCAGGAAAAGGAGAGCAGTACTGATCATAATAGAAAATATTTAAAATTCAAAAATATCTATGGATTTCTTTCTATTCCCATTTTGCAGTATTCTGCATATGGATTTACCTTCCAGTCTTACGTAAGGCCAGTATCCAAAAGCTTTCAGTCCCTCTGCGGTTTGTGAGAAGTCTGATGTGGTCGAGATTTCGTGGGCCATAAAGGTGATGCCAGCAACACACCAGCCCTCTGAACTTTTCAGCTGCCAGTCGTACACCAAGTGTCTGCTGCCTGTGACGTCCGATTCATTTTCAGAAGTACCTCCGTGGGGGCTTATTCATTCCTAAATATTTAGAATTGCTTGTTTGTGTCATCCAGAAAGGTAAGTGGTGAGTGTGAACATCAAATCCCTCATAAGGACGCCCACGAGAAGTGCCTTTTCTGTTTGGGATGGTCGCACAACCATAAGGCCTGCCTGATTTGCCAGGTGTTCGTACCTAAAACATTACGTAATTGCTTGCATGTGCTTAATCTTCATCTTGAAAACCAACTTCTAAAGCAGCTTACGTTACGGATGGAGGGATGTTCGTGTTACACTGCTGCAGTCATTACACTTGGGTTATCCTGCCATCAGGCGGTTCCCCAGTCGGCCTGAGTTCCAAAGTCTTCGTCCGGCGTCAGTTGCTGTCACCTCTTCCCTGACGTCAGTGCGACAGGGGTATACAAGATGCAGCCAACGCCATTTTCTTCAGTCTTTCTTGCCGCGTGGTGCTCTAAGCAAAAGCAGTTCGCAAGTGCCGGTCGGCAGTCTCCTGAGATTTTTATTCCGAATCCAGAACCAAAATCTTCTACAAAGCTAAGAACCCCGTTGGGGAAACTTTTTCTTGCCTCAGACCGATGTCAGTAAAAGTTAATAATTGTATATTTCTTGTGGGAAGCAAATACCTCATAAGGATTTCCATTCCTATTGTATCCCATGCCTAGGCCCTGACCACGACGTCACTGGTTGTCTGTTTTGTGCTAAGTTTAACAAGCGGACTATTACACGTCTGTTTGATTTTGCCCGGCATTATTTTGGTAGAAAATTCAATTATACCACGTCGTCGGATCTTCCGACCGGAATACACAAAAAGCGCAAAGACCAGGATAGGCATCAGAGGCCCAAAACTGATGAAGCCTCTTCTAGGCCAGTCGCCGGTTCTCCGGTTTTGTGAGGCGCCTTCGCAGCCCTTGACAACCGCTTCTGTAGAACCTCAAGCCACCTCTGACTCCCACGTGGAGATGGCTGGGCCTTCAGATGCACAAGTTCTTCAGCCTACTGAGACTAACCTTTCAGAGGGATCCGGAGTAGCTGAGCAATCCACAGCTACAGAGGGTGTCTTCAGGCCTACTCAGTTAAGCATTAAACCCTCAGCTAAGTCTAAGCCTTCTTTAAAAACAAAGAAACAAATACAGCATTCTCCAGGACAGGCCTCCATGCCTAAGAAACAAATGCTCAAAATGGCCTAAGACCTAATCAATCTGATCAGGGGGTCCCACCCCCCTACTGATAAAAGCCCTAGACAGGGTGCAGACTGACTCATCCGACCAGGTGTCCATCT
This sequence comes from Protopterus annectens, assembly GCF_019279795.1. Classification (NCBI taxonomy): domain Eukaryota; kingdom Metazoa; phylum Chordata; order Ceratodontiformes; family Protopteridae; genus Protopterus; species Protopterus annectens. The sequence goes on along the minus strand of NC_056736.1, from coordinate 278,635,889 downwards.
CTTCTGATTCATCCTCAGACCTAGGATACTCTTTACCCCCCTTATGAGGATTCTGATGCTGAGGAATCAATTCCATCAGCCTCACCGCCTGAGGACTACTCCTTTGGGGAAACCCTACATACCATGAGGGAGCATTTCCACTGGGAAGGCCAGGATTATTCAGAATCCAAGAAAAGGCTCAGACTTCCTTTTATTACCTCAACAGAGACCCCTTGCTATTCCGCCAGTGTTAGATATTGTGGATGATGTGTATACTGAATCCAGCTTAAATCCTGATTCCTTATCTCCAGCTCCTGTTAAACCTGACAGATACTACAGAGTCCCTGACTCGCATAAATTTCTCTATAAAAGCCCTGTAGCTGACCCTGAAACTATTTCTCAGGGACCCAAAGGAGTTAAGGCCTCATCAGCTAAGAATCCAGTTCCCTCTGACAGATTCCAGAGCATTAGACAGATGGGGAAAGAAAGTATATACGTCTGCAACTTTAGCAATGAGAGCCTTAAATTGCCAGTTTCAAATGCTGAAATATCAGCAATTTTTACTGTCTCAGTTAAAACAAAAAAATGCTTCCAGAATCAGATCCTCCTAATTTTAAAGAAATGCAGGATTTAGTGCATGCAGCTGAACAAGTGGGAAAGCATGCTTTGCAATGTGGTTTTGATTCTCTAGAGGCCTCCTGCAGAGCAGCAGTTACAGGCTCTGTCAGAAGACGTGCTTGGTTAAAAGAACATACGTTACCAGATCATGTTAAAGCAAAATTATTGGATGCACCTTTGCAGCAGGATGTGTTATTTGGAGTTAAGGCAGAAGAGGTATTAAAGAAAATGGAGGATAAGGCAAAGTCTATGCAAACTGTGAAGGATTTCTTACAGGTTCAGCCTCCTAGATTTAGCAGAAACTGGCCAACTAAGAATCTGTCCTTTCCAATTACAGACAGACCTCAAAGGGGAAAATACAGACATCCAATGGGTAGAGGTCAAACACAAAGTACTTAAAGACCTCGACAATGGGTTGCATCAGGCCAGAAAGCAGGGGAAGACAGGCCCCAACCATATAAAAAAAACAGCTCCAGTGACTTCCCACTACAGCTGCCAAACAAATCATTCTTGGTAGCCCCCTCGGGAGGAAAAGTGGCACTCTTCTACCACAATTGGCAAATGATCAAAGACAAGTGGGTTCTCAACATTGTATTTCAAGGTTACAGGTTCCACTTTCACACTCTGCCTAGGTTAAAAGGAATGCCAAACTTGCCACCAAATCAATGGGCCGAGGCTCAAAAACAAATTACAGCACTCCTTGGATATGAGAGGTATTCAAAAGGTACCATCACAGGAGCAAGGACAAGGATTTTACTCAAGACTCTTTCTGGTACCCAGAAAGGACAAAGCCTGGAGGCCCATTCTGGATCTTTCATCTCTAAACACTTACCTGGATGTTCCGAAATTCAAAATGTTGACATTACAGCAGCTTCTTCCCATGCTGGGCAAGAAAGCTTGGCTCGTGACTTTGGACCTCAGAGGCATACCTGCATGTCCCTATCAGACACAACTGCAAAAGATACCTCAGATTCATAGCAGGTTCAATGCACTACCAATTCTCTGCACTGCCCTTTGACTTATCTACTGCACCCAGGGTCTTCACAAAGTGCCTGGCACCAGTAATTACATTTTGCAGACAGAAAGGAATTCAGATTTATTCGTACCTGGATGACTGCCTGATTCAAGCAGAGAGCAAGGACATTCTTCTAAAGCATCTAGCATTTGTAAAAAAGTTAAGTTGCCTGGGGTACACAGTAAACGAAAATAAATCAAAACTAGAGCCCTCACAAGAGATTATATTCTTAGGTGCCAGCTTGAACACAACAGCCCAGATGGCTTATCTCACGCCAGACAAACAAGGACAACTGACTCAATACTTTCAATTGATGGCAACGAAGACCCAACTCCCTGCAAGAAAAATTCTGCAGGCCTTGGGTTACCTGGCTTCTTGCATACTACTAATTCCATATGCCAGACTGCATATGAGGAAACTACAATGGTACCTAAAGAATGTATGGTCTCAACACTGTCAAAGTTTGGAAACAGTTACACCACTAATCCCTTGCCTTCAACAGGAGTTTCAATGGTGGGCTCAAGCTTGTCACCTCAACAAGGGACAGCCTTTTACACAACCCACAGCCAGGGAAGCACTGACGATAGATGTATCGGATTACGCCTGGGGAGCACACATGGCAGGAAAATGTATTCAGGGCATGTGGCCTGCAGAACAAAGGCATCTTCACATCAATCAAAAAGAGATGCTAGCTGTACAAAATGCACTAATAGCTTTCAAGGACCTGCTGCATCCAGGACAACTACTACTAAAGACAGACAACGCAAGTTTTGTGGTACATAAACAAGCAAGGGGGCACTCACTCCTACCCCCTATGCAGACAAGCTATGACCTTGTGGAACACAGCTATAAACCTTCAAGTTCATCTGCAAGCACAATTCCTGCCAGGAGACAAAAACACACTGGCAGACGACTTGAGCAGAAACATCATGGATCCCCACGAATGTGAGTTGAATCCACAAATATTCAGAATGATAACAGAGGTGGTGGAGCCCCGACATAGATCTGTTTGCATCCCCAATAAACTGCCAGCTACAAAAATTCTGCACAAGAAGTTACCATCCACAAGCATGGAAAGTGGATGCCCTCTCTTTCAGCTGGGAGAACCTGCAAGTATACGCTTTTCCCACTACTACCTCTCCTGCCAAAGGTACTCATAAAAGCCAGGCAGGAAGAGCCAAAGATGATCCTGATTGCACCAGACTGGCCACGCCAGCACTGGTACCCAATCTTAAGGAGCTTAGCACAAGAACCACCCTGGATTTTGCCTCAAATCCCACATCTGCTGACTCAGCGCAACAAACAAATACTACACAGCCAGCTAAAGACCTTAAACCTAGCTGCATGGAAGATTCCTTAGTCAAGCAAGCAATGCCTCTCTCCAAAGTTGTTATGGATGTCATTCTGGAGGCCAGAAGGCCCAGTACCAGGAAAGCCTATTCGGATAAATGGAAGAGATTCTGTGCCTGGAACCAAGCTCACAACCTTGACCCTCTTGTCCCAAACATTCCTCAGATACTACAATACTTAACTGAGATGCTGGACAAAGGACTCAAGTTCTCATCCATCAAGATCCATGCCTCTGCCATCCCTGCTTATTACAACATGGATCCACCAATTTTCTCTAATCCTCTGTTAAAACTACCTCAGAGGGGCTAAAAACATAAGACCGACCCATAGAGCACCTACTCCAACTTGGGACATCAACTTTGTTTTGGAGAAGCAAACTTTACCTCCATTTGAGCCAGCCAACACAGCAAAATTAAAATATATCTCTTGGAAAACTGCTCTGCTCCTGGCAATAACATCAGCATGAAGAGTTGCAGAATTACAGGCACTAATGGCAGTGGAACCTTTCCTCATTTTCCACCAGGACAGGGTGTCTTTAAGAACTAACCCTACTTTTATGCCAAAGGTGGTATCCAGTGTGGCTCTAAACCAAACTATTCACCTGCCAACTTTTTATCTTAAACCACAGAATAAAGGGGAGAGACTACTGCATTATTTGGACATTCACAGGCAGTTACGCTTCTACTTGGGCAAAACCAAAGCTTCCAGAAAATCTGAGCAATTATTGGTAGCATATGCTGCAGGAGCACAGGGAAAAGCCATTTCAAAACAGACCATTTCAAAATGGATAGGACATTGTATACGTTTCTGCTACACATACCATGGAAAACCTGTTCCTAGCAGCATTAGATCTCACTCCACCAGGGCAACAGCCACTTCAACTGCCTACCTCAGGGGAGTACCTACCAAGGATATTTTGGAAGCAGCAACTTGGAGTTCTGTACATACCTTCACCAAGCATAACAATCTGCCTCTATACTCTAAATCCAGAGCTGGCTTTGCCACTGCAGTGCTGCAGGGCCTTATAGCCACCCCTAATGCCTTATAGAACCAGCCACCCTTCCTCAGCTTTGGGATTCTCCCCAAGTGTAATGACTGCGGCAGTGTAACACAATGAACATAGTACAGTTTTGTACCTACCATAAATGTAGATGTTCGAGTGTATACACTGCTGCAGTCCAGGTTACCCTCCCTCCTTCCCCTCTTACTGGCTGGTACGTACCAATGTCTTTTACCCTTACTACCTATGGGGAGTATTTGCTGGTAGCTGTAAGTTGTTTGCTTATCTTATGTATGTTTTATTAGCAATTGGAATTGCCTACCTATTTAGGGGCACCTGACATCTGGGGCAAGAAAAACTGAAGAAAATGGCGTCTGCTGCATCTTGTATATACCCCTGTGGCACTGACGTCAGGGAGGAGGCGACAGCAACTGACGCCGGGCCAAGACTTTGGAACTCAGGCCGCCTGGGGAACCGCCTGATGGCAGGATAATCCAAGTGTAATGACTGCAGCAGTGTATACACTCTAACATCTACATTTATGGTAGGTACAAAACTGTACTTTCCTCAGACATCTCCACAGAACCGCCAAAAAAGAAGGGCCCGGACCTTACTGTCTTTGTCTACTGTGAGCCTCTTCTGACCTATCCCCAACCTATGGCCATCATGAGCCTGGTTTCTGGATCTGGACCTGGATCTGCCAGTCTGGAGGTCATGGGTACCTCTAAGGATGCTATATTATCTTTAGGCAAGAGCATGTCCATAGAGGCTATTCTAGCGCCAGTCTCCACGGGGGAGGGGGCTGTGTTTTGTGAGGAACCGTCTGAGCTCTTGCAATTTCCAGTTTCTAGACAGACATCCACAGCCCCCTTAGAAGAGAAGAAAAGAGGAAACATTTCTCCCTTTACAGAAATCATGCCTGATTGGCAGGCTTTCAGTCAAGGCCTTTTCAGTGCCTTTATGGCATTGAGGCCTACCACTGCTGTTACTGGTTCCACCTCTCCTGAGCCCTAGGCCTCCGCCTACTGACACAGCTACTAGGGAAGAGGAAGTCCTTTCAGATTCTTCTGAGGAATCACTTTCGTACAGTTCACAACTATCCTTCCCATTGGGATATGGATCCCCAGAGGAAGTGTCGGTGGGCCCTGACTCCCCAGCTGAAGATTTGACCTTTAGTGAGACAATCTGCAGGATGAAGGATCACTTTAAATGGGAATCCTCAGATGACTGAGGTACAAAATAGGTACTACAACGACATTCAAATGGAACCCCCCAGCCCATCTGCTGTCCCTCCTATCCTGCCAGCCTTCTTAGATGCTTTTTCTTTTGCATTTCTGAACTCTGACTCTCAACCTCCTGACCTACGCAGACCAGACAGACTTTATAAGGTGCCTGGCACTGTAAGCATCTGCTTAAGTACCCACCTGCTGATCCTGCCACTATATCGGTCTCTATGGACAAAGCTTCCAAACTCCTACCACCATTCTCCCAGCTGACAAAGACAGCAAGACATTGGAAAGGCTATGCAAAAAGATGTATACTTTGGCTACCTTTGCCTTCAGAGCTACAAACTACCAGACCCAGATGGCCAAGTATACCTCGTCCCTCTTAGAATCTGCCAGCAAACAACTGGTAGATATTCCAGACTCCCCTGCCAAAGCATCACGGTCCTCTCTCCTGGCTCTCTCCTCCCAGGTCACCGGACACACTCAAGTGTAGCTACGATGCTGCTGAATTCTCTGCTAGGTCAGCAGCATCTGCCTTATGCAGATATTCTTGGCTTCACCTACAGCCCTTGCCAGATGATTTCAGGGCAAAGCTCAATGATGCTCCCTTGGATAATGCTGCACTTTTTGGTTCTAAAGTGGCAGACCTTTTCAAATCTCTGCAACAAAAAGGTGAAGAAATGCAGGACCTGAAATATTTACTGGTTTCATCTATCCCCAAGTTTCACAGAAACTATCCAGCCAAAACCCAGTTTTAGGAAGCGCTCCCACCCTGCTCCTCCTTAAAGGCCTTGTAAGCCCACAAGGAAACACCCCCTCCAGCTAGAGCATCCCCTCCCTCTAGCCAGAGGGCTCCCTTTCAGGACAGGGCAGGTAGCATCTGACTAGCTACTCTTGCCTCTTCCTCCCCCTATAACACTGTCTGCTCACCTCTCACTACACTGTTTGTACCCATCTCACCTCCGAAAGATGTATTACTTGAGTTAGATTGGACAGAAGGATATTGTACAGAACCATGTGTATTTAATTGAAAGCTGAGACCCACCCAATAACTGTCCGATCATGCACCAGTAAAAACTTGGAGAGTTCTGATATAAAAACTAGACCCTAGGACTTTAGTTGCATGTTAAAACGAGAGGAATTTAAGGAATGGGGAGTGCATATAATTTAGTTATTGGGGAATATAAATTAAGTCAGAAGAGGCAACTAGTAAGTAGTATAAAAGGGAGATGTGGGAAGGAAGTAATTCAGAAGTTTGACAAAGGGTAAAGTGTGACAGAAGACGGATTCTTACAGAACAAGAGAGAGAGTAGTTGCAGACCTTTAAAGAAAAAATAAGGAAACTTTTTGATAACCTGCATGAATTTAGAGGAGTTGCGTTTAAGCAGCTATTTTTTGATAACTGTTAGATTGTAAAAAGGTTTAGCAGAATGACTTGGGCATCAAAGTAAAAATAGTTGTAGCCAGACTGGGGACGCAGTGGCATGATGACCAGCCAGAAAATACTATAGAAGTATAGGAATATTGTGGAAATTTTATGAAAAATTCATATTTAACAGAAGAATTGAGAAAAATGCACAAGTAGGAGTACTCGACCTTGTGCAAAAATAATAGCTGAGCAAGGAAGAGAAGGTAGAAACAGTGATGTGTAATCACACAGTGAAATCTTCAGGGACTGACCATGTTCCACTGGAAATTTGAAAATTAGGAAAGTAAATGTCTGTAAAGTTTTGCTTAATATTTTGGAGGTTGTGGGGTGTACCAGCATCTTGGAAGAAAGTTTTAGTGACTGTTGTACGCAATGAGGTAAAGACCCTTCATATCCAGCTTCATATAGAACCATTTCAATTTTAAGCCATGATTATAAAGGGGAGTGTCTGTACCAGCTAAGGGAAGGGCAAAAGTAAATGTGGACCAGTGTTTTGTGTAGGGGAAGCAAACATTCGATAACATTGCTTGCACTGCCTTTTTATCATTCTATTCAACACTACAGCTTTTGGTGGGTCTTGGCTACAGATCATTTGGCAATCTGATGGGAATTGAGTAGGGCAATGTTAGCGTTTGCATTCACTGATTAATAGGGTTAGTAAGAACTGGATCTGTAAAGGGTTGGAGGCAAGAATTAAGGTGGAAGGGCTCCTTTGCTCAAGCATTGTAATGGTTATACATGCTTTTTGTAATAACTGCTAAAATAAAGTACTAACAAATTTTGAATGTTAACATTCCTATTGTATGTTCATTCTAAATGTAACTATTTTATGACATTGCCAGTATAGTAGGTCACGTCGGACATTCTGACTTTGCATTTAGCAGAAAACTTGTTGCTGCATTGATTCTTGCAAAGTAACACTGGAAATGCATTTTTATATGGATGCTTCCTCTGCTGCACCCCACGCTTACAATAGCTACATATTAGTTCCAGGGTTAGTTTAGTCTGTCAATAACTGGAATAATTTTCACTTTACTGTGACTAGTTCAGCCTTGGCGCTTGTAGATTTAAACAATATAAAATGCTCATATGCAGCTAATGCAAGGTTTATTCACAGTTAGTATGGTTGGGTCATGGGGGTAAACAACTGTGGTAAACCTGCATTATCATACTCTTATGCTCCCTAATTGCTTTGTCCATTCAAAGGTTGGTGGTTTTGAATGAAAAGTACAGTTTGCCATGTAATTTAGTTGGGGGGGGGGGGGTAGAATGACTGCTCCTACAAATGCATTTACTATGCTCTTTGGGAGGCACCAAAATTTAAAGATCAAGTATAGAGTTTTTTTACCATTTTATTTTTGTTATAGTTATGACCTCAGCTTGTAAAGTGGGCTTTCTTATTTTAACGTGTTTGTGTCTTTTGGCTTTTCCCGGTTATGGGTCGCCACAGCGGAACTCCGGTCCGCTAATAATTGGCAGTTGATTTTTATGTACCGGCTTGCCAGGCATGACACACAACCTTCAATTAAGGTACGCCAATTCACGCATGTCTCCGCACAGAAGACGCTCTAGCTGAGAATCAAACCGGACAGCGTCTTACTGTGAGGCGACAATGCTACCGCAGCACCACCACAGCGGGTTCTTATTTTAACGTGTATTTTTTTTATTCCAGTGGACCTATATTAAGTTTAATAAAGTTGTTTACTGTATGTTGAGAAACTTGTACAATTATAGCACTTCCCCGATTTCTGTGTTATCCAGCCATGTGTTCTGATGTATTGGGGGTGAGAAACTGTTCCTTTCCGTGTTGGCATGTTTTCTATACTCTGCAGCAGATTTTATTGCAAAGTAACCAGAACGTAGCATAGTCCATTACTCAGTAAAACAATAAATCCTTACAGTTGTTTTCAAGTGGAAGGTAACAAAAGTAAGATGGGACAGCAGGATAAGATCTTATTAATGTGTACCATGTCTGGCAGACTGTGTAATAAAACAGATGTAAAAGTATAAACAGTTGTCTTCCAATGGATTGATTGATTTATTAGGGAGAAAACTGCTGATGTGTGAATCCTATACATTCTGGATTTGTCCACAATACTAGTTACAGAAAAAGAGAAAACAAACTATAGGAAAATGAAGTATTTTACCAGCTTTGAAAGTTGGGAAAAACACTTGAACACTGTTGGAACAGACAGCAGCATACCTTTCAATTTCAGGAATTCTGGAAGTACAAAGGAGCAAATTGGGGACAGTTTTTAAATATGTATCCACTTCACTTGAAAAGTTAATATAACAGATTTTCCATCACCATGCATTTTCTGAACAGGAAGCAGGAAACACTGGCATTAACAAAGCTAAAAGGTGATGAAGGCAACAAAAAATCCAGACCGCTAAACTTGGTGCTTTCATCCACATTTAATAACAACTGGAAGCAGTTATTAAATGTGGATGAAAGCGCTAAGTTTTTAGTGGTCTGGATTTTTTGTTGCCTTCACCACCTTTTTAGTTTTGTTATTTGCATGGAGTTTGTGGTTCATACTGTCTGGCATCACTGACTGCAATTCAGTGATTTACCAGGGATTCAAATCCTTTACATGGGACACAGCTAACCTAGAAGGCTAAATCCAGGTTAGCCGAGAGTTTTGAACAGAAGGAAAAATGAAGTGTGTGGAATGATCAAATTTAAAAGCTTTGACGCTTCAGAATAATACATCCTGTCATACTGTAGTGAACAGTTGCATACTATAGAATGATCACTTTACAGCATCTTTAATTTCACAGCTGTGCAAATTATTTCAAATGTTTTCTTTTTAGCACTAATTCCTTGTGGTATAACTTAGATGCACTGTGCAGTTGATCTGTCACTAAAATGATTTGCAGATTGATAGTATTCTCCCTAAAACTCTTTGGTAGACAATGATTTATTAGTTTTACATCTGATGTTCTTCATTCCACATTGCTGCAGTGTCCAGTCGGCCCGAATACCAAGATATTATCCTCAGTCTTTTGCGCATGGTCGATGCAGAAAGCAATTTTTTAGTGCAGGGTGTTGTTCTGAAGTTTCTTCTTCAGCCAGAGTTTTTCCCATCGAATCGTTGGCTAAGTACCCCGTTGGGAATATTTTTTCTTTTTTTTGCCTCAGTATTAACCGGATGTCAGGGATTGCCATACTTTGTGTATACCTTGTTTGGGAGCCTGAGCACGCGTTGTTGGATGCGGCTCTTGTGCTAGATTTAGCCAGGTTAGTGTTTGGGAAGCGTGTAATTATAAAATCAAAGCAGCTACTGTTACAGGATGTATCCTCTCAGGAAGTAAAATGGCAGAGGAGTTGATTACTATGATAAGGTGGAACCTGAGTTTGAGAGTTTGAGCAATGCTCGGAGGCGCTGAAGACTTGCAGGAGTACCCTCCTTATTCTGATTCTGATGTGGATGATTCTACCTTCAGCTTCTCTCCCTCTGAGATTTTTCATTTTCAGAGACTCTGCATTCCACGAGGGAGCATTTTAAATGGGAAGGTCAAGATTTCTCTGATTCCAGGAAAGGCTTAGGGAATTCTTGTTTTTACCCAGCATACCTGTTTTGAATGTGGTGGAAGATTTTTGCAGAGGCTTCCTGAATCCTGATTCTTTGCCTCCTGCCCCAGTTAAACGGATAGGTATTATAGGGTGCCTGACGGCTCATAAGTCTTTTTTAGAGTCCTAGGGCAGAAAAATCCTGTCCCTCCTGATAAAGAGGCAAGGGCTTTGGATAGATGGGGAAAGAAGTGTATACTTCTTCCACTTTAGCCATCATGTTAAAATATCAGAATTATCTTCTTTCACAGTTGAAATGTTTTGATGCTGTGCAGGTTACAGTCTGATGTGTTGTTTGGTTAGCCTGTGGAAGCAGTTTTAAAGAAAATGGAGGACAAGGCTAAGTCTATGCAAACTGTTAAGGATTTTTGCAGAGTTCACCTGCTCAGACTTCTGGTGAGGGCAGGGGTCAGTCCTTTAGCAGAGACAAATGACCCCCTGGTGAGGGCAGGGGGTCGTCCTTTAAGTAAGCAGAATGACATGCTTTTCAGCTGTCTTCAAAGAAAATTGGGATTTAATTACCCAAGACAAATGGGTTCTCCTCTACAAAGAACAGAAAACAAATTTCTGTTACTCCAAATAGGAGAGCATTCAGTCAGTTCCTGTGCCAGAAAGGGGCCTAGATTTTATTCTCCTGTTCCTAGTACTTACTTGGACGACTGCCACAGCATTTGGAATATGTCATAGCAGTGCTAAGATGCCTAGGGTTATTCTGTGAAAATAAAAGTCCAGTCCTAGTACTCTCAAGACACACAGTGCTTTCTGGGTGTGAGACTGAATACAGCAGCCCAGGGCTTCTAACCCCCCCCAACAAAGAAAAAGAATCTCAGTTACTTCCATCAATTATCTCTTCAGTCCGGCTGACTGCAAAGACAGTCCTTCAAGCCTTAGGGTTCATGGGCATCTTGTATTCTGGTGCTTCCCAATGCCAAACTGCATATAGGGCTACAATGGTATCTCAAAATCTAAATGGACACAGCACTGCCCAGGATTTGGACACTGTCATTCAAATAATACCTTGCATTCAAAAGGAAGAATGTCACCTAAACAAGGGACTCTCTGTGACCCGCCCAGAGGCAAGTCATTCTCTACGACAGACGCCAGACACATTGCTTGGGGAGCTCATCTAGATGGAGTGGATAGAAGACAAGTGACAAGCCAGACTACAGCACACATATCAAGCTTGCAACTAACTCTTCAGGCAAGGTTTCTGCGGGAGCACAAGACTCCTTAGCAGATGTGTGTTAGACAAATCAATCATCCCCCCAGTGGGAAACTGATCTTCATGTATTTCAAAATTCACCAGCTGCCAAAGTTTTGCACGAAGGAATTTCATCACACAGCTTGGAAAAGTGATGCTCTTTTCTTCAGTTGGAAAATTTTCCACCTCTGCCTCTTCTTCCAAAGGTGCTTCTAAAGGTCAGACAAGACAAGCAAAGATGATTTTTAATAGCCAGATTGGCCTCGGCAGCACTGATACCCATTACTGATGATTCCACACCTATTGTCTCAGAGGGGATCATCTGTTTTCAATGTCAAGCTTCAAACTCTTCATCTAACAGCCTGGCATATTCTGTTTTGAAAGACACCAGGTCTCTCACTTCCTCAAAAAAGTCTAAAATGTGATTATGGAGAAGAGACCTAGTAAGGTTTGTCTTTCTCTTCCATTAAGATTCATGCTGCAGATTGTGACCCACCATTGTTTCACATCCTTTGTTTCAGCAATTTCTTAGAAAGAATATAAGACCCCACGTAGCTCCTACTCTCCTGGGATCTCAATTTTGTGTACCTGAAATACTTGTCATGGAAGACTACTTTTTTGTGGCCATTACTTCTGCAAAGAAGGGTTTCTTTACACAGGGCCCTTATGGTTGTTGAGCCTTTTTTTTTTCAGGATCATATAGGGTATCATTACGTAATCCTTCCTTCTTTATGCCTAAGGTGGGTGGTGTGGCTTTAAACCAGATCCCCAAAATAAAGGGGAAAAGATTTTGCACACTTTAGAGATTGGGTTTTGCATTGCCTTTTTGTTATTCCCATGCAAAGAAGAGATTCCAGGGATTATTCTCATTCCACTAGGGCTACTGCCACTTCAACAGCATTTCTAAGGGGGGGGTGGCAAGGATATTTTGAGGCAGCTACTTGGAGTTCAGTGCATCATTCTTCTCTAACTCCCTACCACTCTCCTAAGTCTAGGCTAGGGCTTTTTTTGCCTTATTTTGCATGGCATGTTATCAGCTCCTGCTCTTCCTTGATTTTGCTTACAGCCTGACTGCAGCAATGTGGAATGAAGAACATACTGTGTTTAGGGGTGGTTGTGTAGGTGAGTTTATATTCTGGTACCTTTGTATATATTGTATAGACTGCAGCAATGTGGATAAACTGTACTTTTTATTGCACTGTATGCCTAGCACTATGCACCTTACTAACAGTCTTGTCCTGTTACATCTTTTGTTACTTTTCACTTTAATATTGCTACATGGATTTATTTGTGAGTGACTGTACTCTCTGGTTACCTTGTATTAAAATCTGCTGTAGACTACAAAAAACATGACAACTCACTACAGAACACCCCCATCCCCCAATCTCAACATCATATGGTGGAGCTGGATGACATGGAATCAAGACGTAATTGGATAGTTGCTCAGCATACAATAAACAAACACCAGTTTATTAAATTTGAAATATAGGTCAACTAAACACATTAGAATATGAAAGCCCACTTTCCAAGATGAGGGTGTGATTATAATAAGAAAGGGTAAAAAGTTGCACTTTATCTTCAAGTTCTAATTATCTCTGAGCAGTGGATTTTCAGCTGTTTAGCTCACAGTGGAGAGCAAAAGCCTTGGGCACCCCCCCCCATAATTTACTGGGGAATACACTCAAACATAATCAGTGGTGGAAATGTGCTTATGGTGCTATGGGATACACTACCTGTAGTGAAATTTCACACAAAGTAAAGGTAGGATTTGAGTAAGGCAAAATACGGCTGCTTAACTCTGTCCCCAGCTGGCAATTTGGTTAACTCCAGCCATTGTGGTGAAATTAAGGGAGCAGAGAAGGAAACACAGGAATAATAGTTAAATAAGAGACACAGAGGCCTCGCCATGTACACTGTTAAGGCCACTTAAAAGATCTTTCCACCTTTTATCAGCACTTGGTAGTGCCGAACTCCATTTTCAAGCAGACTGTGCAAGATGACTTATGTAAATGTATGTCTACCCATCCAGTCATCAAAACCAAGTAGTACCTGGACTTGTACTTGCAACTTTTTCTACAGGCTGGGAATATTTTGCCAGGACCCCATCCCTCTTGCAAGTCTTGTTTACTTGTTGATGTAATTTATATAATCTAACAAGTCTTTGTAGAGCCACTGATTTTGTGAAGAAATAGGTCTAATAGGATTTGATCTTTCATGGTTCAAAAAGTGAAGTCATCACAGAACATCCAATAAACTACCAGAGAGGAGTTCTAATCTGGTGGGATAGTTGAAGGCCGTTTAGAAGCTTGATGGTTAGGGTGGGAAATATTGATTTAACAGTCTGGTTAATGTTTGTATGTCAGTAATTTTGTTTCTGATATTTTTAATGTCCTTTTTGTCCCGGTGTCAGTCATCCATTGCCTCCTGGTCAGTTAGTCCATTCATTCCCTAGCACCAAAGTAAGGGACAACCGGGAGGGGGCAACTGTTTGAAAAGTTTTTTTGCTGCTAAGCCCTACTCACCTGCGCACATCCAGAGATGGACATACAGTGGAATGACCAGTGGCTTTCCCTTTACTTCTGCAAGGCGTGTCCCTCCAAGCAGTCCTTCCCCCTCCCCTAAAGCACTTAATGGATTCTATGATCTCCACCAGGGAAATCTCAGTGCCTAGTGTGACCCAATGTGCATATGATTATGGTCACAATTTAGGAGAACAATGGGCCACACCCCTGCCTTGCTTATTCATTGTTGGGGCTGCTAATTAAATCCAGTTGTCTGGGTCACAGTCAAGGCTCCATTTCTCTGCACCGCTGAGCTGCATCAGGGAATCGTGCTGTGCTGAAGAGCAAACACTTCTTGATGTCAGCAGTTTTGTCAACGAGTTTGTTTTGAGGTTTCAATATGAACCTCTTTAATGCTTGTTGTATATCATGTGCCCACTGTCCACATTAATCCTTCATGCCAACTTCAAATTCAGTATCAGTGGCACAAGAGGTAGCACACTTGCCTTTTGTACAGGAGGCAGTCTGTTCTGTTACCACACCAGGTAGATTGATTGCTGACACTGCAGTGCAGCATAAGGGGAGGATACAGCACAACTGAATGTGCTGTCTTTCTGAGACGTTAAACCGTGGCTCCATGTGCTTGAGTTGCTGGTAGCTCTGATAGATGTAAGAGGTCCCAAAGTACCTAGCAGAAGTTCCTGATGTCCTGGCCAAATTTCCCCTGTGCAGCTGTTAGCGTTGCTGCCTCACAGCAAGAGGTTCTTCTCTTCAATCTTGGGGTGCCTTCTGTGCAGTGTGTACATGTACTCCCTGTGGTCACATGGGTTTCCTCCCACATCCCAAAGACCTGCTGTAGGTGTAATGGACACTCTAAATTGGCCCTGTGTGTGCCTTCTGTGGAAGGTTGGGTGCCGGGCTGGCAACTTGATACCATAAAACTCCCCTGCCAGTCATGAGCAGACAGGTGATCTGCTGTGGCGACCCCTAACTGGGAAAAGCCAAAAGTAGTAGTAAAAGTACCACCTTGGGTCTTGAAAAGAGGCTGCTATCTTAGTGAGACTCAAGTCATCAAAGGCTTAAATAAATCACTGCAAAGCCTGTTTCAGTCTCTTCTTCTTTCGGCTTTTCCTAGTTAGGGGTCGCCACAGTGGATCAACTGTCTGCTCATGCTTGGCAGTGGAGTTTTATGGTGTTTAGTTGTCAGCCCGCCGCCCAACCTTCCACAGAAGATGCACGCACTCACGCCTAGGGCCAATTTAGTGTGTCCAATCCACCTACAGCATGTCTTTTGGTTGTGGGAGGAAACCCATGCGACCAAGGAGGACATGCAGACTCCGCACAGAAGGCACCCAGCTGAGAATCGAATCTGAGAACCTCTTGCTGTGAGGCAGCAACACTAACTGCTGCACCACATCTGAGTTAATACATCTCTTTGCCAGTTGACTTCATTACTTTGATCAAATATAATGCATTGTTTTTTTCCACAGGCAGTTAGGCTAGCTTGCAGAATGACAGCAGCCTTGAGGATGGATGACCAGGTTTATATGTCCTTCATAAGATCACCAGTCATGGTATCTTAGTGGCTAGGTAATTATTTCCATTTGCAGCATTAAGCACTGGAAGTTTTCTCATCCTCAAGTCATGTTCTGTCTTTGCAATGGTCCTATTGTGTCCTGTTTTCCTTTGGATGTGAAATATGTCTTGAATTTTCCTTTTGCCTTCAAGCCTTATAGGTTGTTTCCTTTTCCTGGACCTTTTGGGGCCAGTTAGAACTGCTTGAAATAAGACTAGAGTTATGAGAGTTGCACCATTTATGAGCGAGTATTTCAGGTTGCATGAGTGGTATGCAGAACAGCATTTCACCTGCCTTCCCCCAAGTAACCCTCTCTATACAGTGTCTGTTTTTTTGGTTCCTGCTTGTTTGGGTCAAACATGCCTGCCTTGATGGAGTGTGCATCTTCAAAGAGCTGTAGGGTGAAGATGAGGTTTGCCTCTAAGTAAGGGCCAGGTCTTGCCCAAGCAGTGGAGGTGAGATGTGTAGGAAGAAAAAGCTACCAAACACTCATTGAGCTTGGAGGAACTTCAGTTGGAATCTGCATCTCAAAAGGTTTCTTAAGGTGAGTGCCTCACTCAGCTGCTGTTTCTGTACAGAGAAATACACAATTCACCAAAGAATCTGGGGATTGTGAAGCCTTTTGTGATGCAGAATTTTTCTTACCTTGGCCAGTCTTCCATCAGGAGAAGTACTTCTTAGTTTTGTTTGTCACTACGGTGCTTCCAATGCTGTTTTAACAAGTTTAGCAGTTTTAGACAAAGGTGTGAATTGTAGAGGGTGGCTGTTTCTTTTTTCCTTCAAACTTGTCATTTCCTGCATTATGACCTGATATTTTCTTTTTAGTGTCTCTGTTTCACTGATGGCATAACTGTAGCTCCGATGCCACCTGCTCAAGATCACAAGCGTCTTATGGATGGTGATTTGGGACCAAACACAGGAGGAATGGGAGCCTACTGTCCAACCCCACAGGTATATTTTTTGGGGGGAATAGTTTGTGTTCATATGAATTGTTGCACCTTGGAATGTGGTCAGATAGAGTAACCTCTTTTCTTTAAGTAAAATGAAGTCTTTATTTAGTTTTTAGTTTTGTTTTAAGCATGCTACTTAAACAGACATGTCGATGGCCATCTGTGAGTTCACTGCTTTTTCTTTGCACACTGTATAAAAAATATTACTAAAAAAGGAAGGGTGTGAGTACAGGCTAGATGGTGTGAATGCAGTAGGAATGTTGAAGCCTGATTTGACACTTGGAAAGCTGTATTAATTGTCCATTGCTTAAATGTCTACCAGGTGCATCATGTCAAATTATATTCAGAGCTTGCAGGAAAAATAGGAACGTAAGCAGTTTGCACAGGAGAAAATTATGCCAAGAGGCAAAAGTAATGTGTCTTGGTTAATAGAGGTGCATGAAGGAGAAGGTGTAGGGAACATGTTATCTATTGTATAAAAGTTTTTTTTTTTAATATATAAAATACTCTTCAGTCTGGTCTGTTCAGTTGGCCAAGTTCAGTGTTGGTCGTTAAGGGCCACGGTTTTCCGTGGGCTGTGGAATTTTGAGTCGAGCTGTGGAATTTGTCCTAAGTCTTGCAATTTTCACTTTTACGCGGGAAATTGAATTAACTTGCAAAACCGACTAGCAACAGAAAGCTGTCGGTGGGCAACGCATAGAGAAGAAAACCAGTTCCTAGTCACTCAGTTTGGATTTATGCTGACATTGGCGTACTGTAGTTTATATTTGTACTAAGTGTTACTTCAGTAAAAATGAATAGGCATTCAAAAAGTGCAAAGCATGTGACACCTGCTAGTCGCGTTTCTAAATTTGGATCATGAGTTTTTGCAGCGGACGGTGGACTAATATGTAACTGTCGATCACATTAGGAGACCATCACTGACCACTTGCAGTCAAAGCGTCTTTCTGAATGTGCGGCCAAATGCAAAGCTGACTGCGATCTGGGAATCGCTCCTAAATACCAAACTACAGTCGGATGCAAAGCAAGGCAGACTGCAGCACACAATGCTAAAGAGGATTTGATTGTTAGGCTTGTGAAGGCGTTCATGTCTGCCAACATTCAGCTATAAAAGCTGGATAATCCTCAACTGCGAACTTTTATTGCAGACAACATCAAGGGCGCGGTGACCTACCACGAGCCAACTGGCTTGCTAGCATTATGTACTTGAAGGTATGTGGCACCCTACAGGCAGAGCTCGTTAATTTGGCTGGTCGGAAAATTACAATCATAGCAGACTCACCACATGGCGCCAGTGACACTCGTTTAATTTACTGTTACAACCACTGGATGCCTTTGATGCAGGCAGTTGCAAGGCAATGTTTGTTAATACAGAATTTTTGGAGAAAGTAAATAACGTCTCAGTAGCTCAGGCCATAATTCGCACTTTCACCAACGCAGGCATCAGTTACAATGACATGCTGGCTTTTGTCAGTGACAATGCCGCCTACATGAAGTGTTTTAATGATGGCTTGCAAGGTCTGTTGCCCAGTGCCTGCCATATTACCTGTTGGGGTTCATATTTTATTGTTGGTGGGTGAGGAGTTTTGTCTTGCACTGGAATTGACTGACAACTTTGTTGCAAGCATGAGGCAATATTTTCAAAAGCACCTGGCAGACTAGCGCGGTATCTGACTCGCCTTTGTGTATGTTCAGCCAGTGACAATGCCACCAACTCCCGTCGTCACTCACTGGAATACCTGGTTCAGCGCAGCACTTTACCATGGGGAACGTTCAGTATTATCGGGCATTCATTGAAAATGAAATTGCCCAGGTAGGAGCTAGAGTGCAGCTATGCAAATTACTGGATATTCTGAGTGGAGAAAGCTCCCTAGTATTGCAAGCAAAGTTGGAATTCTTGGCTGTACACTGCAAGCGTTAAACGCTGAAATATCTTGAAGGTCGTGAACTGTGTGCTCTAAGCATCTTCTAAACTGTTTTTGATCTTTTGTCATGGCTGCGTAACCCAGGTTTTCCATATGCAAATGCAGCTTGTGAAGCAGCAATGACAAATGCTGCAGCTAAATTGGCAGAATACGTTGGAGGCAAGCAACCTGCTTGCAAGTTGTTCAAGGATGTTCAACTATTTTACCCACGGTAGCTGTCCATTTTGCCAAAGGCCATTGCAGATTTTGCTGCAGTGCCAAACATCATAAATGCAGTGGATGAATGGCAGATTTACCTCAATCAGGCAACTGAGCAGGACTTACCGAGGGACGTTGTCAAGTTCTGGCGTGCAGTGGAAGACAGGCTACCAAAACTGGCAATGTTAGCAAAGGCTTGCATTTCTTTTCCTGTAGCCTCAGTTGATGTCGAACCGTCGTTTTTCAAGTACGGATCAGTCCTTTTGCCACTGCTTCAGAGTCTAACTGACAGTCTTGCGAGCCTACTGTCCGCCAACTGACTCCGTGATTGTCTGATGATGATTTAATAACTTTTTGTTTTCATTAATTTTTTTGTGATGTTGCAGGCCTACATTAAAACATTTGTTTCATAATCATCTTTCATTTCATTTTCATTCCTATTAGTATAGCATTCTCTTAACTGTGTTTATAATAAATATAATAATAGATGAAAGGCAATATAGGCCTACTCCTGAGGTGGTAACTTTGCTTAAAAATAACGCAGTGATTGACAACTGTGAATGTCACGGAACCTTGTTTATTTTGCCATGGTGAGCTTTGGAATTATACAAATGACCCTGTGGAATTTTTGACATTTTTCCGCGAAAAACTGTGGGCCCTAGTCAAGTGCAGATCCCACTGCAAAAAGATCCTGTCTATAGACCCAGATTCATTTTAGTTTCCCCCATTAAGACAATAACAAGTGTGTTGAAATACATTTTTTTTTTGTTTTGAACAGATTTATTGAATCAACACATTTTAAAGTGTGACAAGTGCAAATTTCTGATTGTTACTTTAACATAAGGTCTAGTGCATTATACTATGTTACTTTAACATAAGGTCTAGTGCATTATACTACTTGCCAATCCTGATGCAAGTCTCCTCTTGATATAGATTAACATACCTCCACCTTTTTTCCCCCTCCTGGACAGTAGTTTGTCTAAATGTGTGGACAGCATTATAAACCTGCACAGCCAAAGTGCTTTCTGATATTTGTGCCATGTCTGTCAATACACAGACGTCCGTGTTTTCCAGGGTGAGAAGAGCTTGTTGGGAGTAGTTTCTTATTCAAGCTCTTGGCATTTATTAACACCTTAATATTTTTGTTTTGTTTCATTGCATTAGATTTTTCAGGTTGGCATTACCTAAAAAGGCAGTATGATGGTGGACAGTGTCTTTGCCAATCGAAACCCTAGGGGGGACAGATGCAGGCCATCCTTGGTGAAACTGAGTGGTCTGACCCCCTTTGAATGACACCAAAAGCTAAGGCAAGTATTGAAGTGAATTATTTTTTGCTCGTTGTGGCATCTATGGAAACAGAATTCTCCACAATGCTAGACTATCTTCCTTGGACATGTGGTCAGATTAATGGGTCATGCTGTTAATGTTGCTAAATGTTTGCCTCCCCTCCAGACATCCACATTGATTCAAATGTCAGTTTTTAAGCATCTTTATCATTCTTAGTATAGTCCTAACCACTTCGTATTAATTGTTTAAAATTGAAGTGGATCTGCATGAAGCTGGATTTGAAGGATTTTTACCCTCACTGGGTAATACAGCCATCACAGCTTTTTTCCAAGATGTTGGTACAAGTGCAGACATTTTTTTGAGACCAAAAACTGTTGCAGACGCTTTATTGCAACAAAAAGGCCTTTAAACTTTAAAAAAAAAAGCTGGCAGGGATAACTGCTTCATTCCACAGTATTCTATTCACTGTGTTTTTGCATGACGTACTGAAACTTGCTTGTGCTGAGTATTGCCTGGTGTGTAATCCTAATAATGATACAGCCATTGGTGAGGTAGGGTTTTACAGGTTCACCCACTCCATGTGAAATTTACTTGCTGTAGCTTTGACTTCATTGGAGAAGCATGCAGTCTATGGTACATCTTCCATAACCCATTGTTAGGAGATATTGGTACACTCTCCACCATAGTGGAGAAAGGGTACTTACAGTAGAGGAGACTTTGATAACAAAAAAAAAGCTGGCAACTGCAACATCCCAAGCATAAACTGAGATAGGCTGTGATAGTGGCGAAACAGAATGCAAAAGAGATGGATTACATCATTTACTCTTGTAACCTGACTAAAATTAAGCAAATTTCACATTAACTACTTTTGTCAATTTAGACGGTCAGAGATGTGAAATGTAAAACTATAGCTTAGTTGACACAACCATTTCAAACTAAGCATAAAACTAGGTTGCGCCGTGTGTGATATTCTGACTTTCAAAATGTAGATGTCTGAATTGTGCAAGTTAATATGCAGCAAAACCTGGATTTGTGGTGTTAAGATCCAGGTTGGCAGAAGAGTACCCGAGGAGAGGGTTCATAACGCGAGGATAACTAATTTTATATTCATTTTTGTTAATTATCTTTGTTGCAATCTATTTTTAGATGAATTTAACTTGGCAGGTAGTTGGATGAGTCTTCTCATCCGACTTAGAAGCATTTAGATGTTCACAGGATAATGCAAATTTTACCACCCTCTTAGAGGATGTAAGATGTCCTTTACAGCCAAGTTTCCATTTGAGAGTGTAATGCATGTCATTTTCATTTCTTTTTTGCCACCGCAGAAAATGTTCTGAGGATGTTGGTCTTTGCTAAACAAAATAAATGACAGCTGTTTGCTTTTTTGCCATTTGTTTTGTTGATGCTCATACTCAAGATTTTTGTCTCCTTTGCTGGGTGGATGCCCTTAATGACATCCCTGCAGAAGAGAAAGATTCCCCAATAACTACAATTTGCAGTTTATATTTTCTTTGTGAGAGCCATGCTATAATAAACTGTGAACATTGTAAGACTTTAAGGAAAAAAAGGCATTTTTTGAAAAAATAAGGAATCTTACAGATTTTGTGGAGCATGGGGAGCTTTTGGCACTTGGACAAGGGATATCTGCCCTTCTCCAGCAGATGAGCCTTCAAGTTTGGAAGATAGGAAGCTTAAATACCCCAAAAGCTATCACAAATAGAGAGTTAGAGGGCGATTTTAATTAAGGAATTCAAAGGAGGAGAATGTGAAGCCTCAAAATTTGATTGGGAACTGAGTAGGTTTTTTAGTTTGAGATCTAGGTACATCCGTCTACAATCCAGGGTACTATAGCCAACCTACGATCCATCAGAAAACATTTAATATTTATGGCGTCGTCTAAACCTGGTGGTTTGTCTGCCTCTAATCTTACTTGCCATTCAGTTTCTCTTTGCTCCATCTGATTTTTATAATTTCCTTAACTTGAATCTTAAGGTATGTGTTCTACCACTGCAAAGAGACATCGTTAAGTGGAGAATTAAGGTTGGAGTTGGTGGTTAGGTAATGTGTCCCACTAGGTAGCACAAACAGATTTCCTACATGGTAGGATTGGAACTGTACTCTGAATTTTAGGTGTGATGGCAGGGATTCCCAGACTTTGCTGCAAGAGTGGAGCAATAATGGTTAGTACAGTGTAGTTTGGTTTGTGGGGTCTGCATGGGGGTTATTGTTTAGGAGAGCCTTCTGAGGGTGTAGCAGGGGGTGTAGTGAGCTTTGCTTCAAGGGGATTGAGTTGGGCTGTATCCATTTGAAGAGAAGTGACTCAAGTAGGTCAGCTCTATTTTGTGCTACTTCAGACTATCAGCTATCCAGTTTGCTTTGGAAAGGGTGATGCAGTGGTGCTTGTGTGGGGGGTTTGTGATAAAATGACAAATTTTGTTAGAGATAGTCTGCAGAGAGAGATGAGCTTTTGTTGGATGCAGTGGCTGTAATCTGAAGTCTTTACTGAAGCCGAGCCAAGAGGACTGTTGTCTATTGCTGCTGTAGCTGAAGCAGTGATGGAGAGAGATTTTCCTAATCCAAGAGAGGAGAGTTAATTTGCTTCTAGCTTTCTGTGTGGGTTTGGGAGTTAAGGGCTTTGTCTAGCCAGATATCAAGGTATTTTAAGGAAGTTATTGCTTCTATTGTATTGTCTGATGATAGGCTTGGGAGATTTTGCCAGTTTTGGGAGTTGTTAAATGCCATATTTTCGTGGGATTAAGTAGTTTGATTCGTTTTCTGAAAGTCTGTTGGATGTTAGTTGCAGAGTGAGATGGGATTGGATGCGTCTTTTACATGGGTATGGTGATATAAAGTGTGTAAGGAAGATTGCTTTTCTGTATCTTTATTAACTAGCGTACAAAGGACTGCTAGAGCTTTAAGGATCTCCCTTTTGAAGTGGGTCTGCTTCATATATGGAGTACTGTATTTTGACTTGAGTCTGTGCCTGCTTTTTTAGCTTGTAAAGGAATTTGTAGTTACTGAGGTCAGTGAAGAGCCCCCTTAAGTCTGCACTTATCCATGTTAAGTAAGACATCCTTAGCAAGGGTCAGTAGAGCAGTCAGGGTGCTGCAGCAAAACCGTAAGCATTGTTGCTTTAAAGAGAGAAGATATTGTTGGATGTAGTTAGAGTAATATTTTTGTCAAATTACCCAGGGATGAGGAAAATTGGATGAAAGTGTGGAGTGTTTTGTGGTTTTGGCTGTTTTTTGGGAAAGTGTGCTAAGAACTGATTTGTGTTTTGGGCATGATGCTGCAAGTTTAACAGGTTATTGATAACACAGAAGAGCAATAAAAACTTGTTTGGTTATGCCTTTTTGGAGACAGTCTGCACAGCTGTACACCAGAAAGACTTAACTGATCTCTGGGGCAAGAGCAACACAAGCTGGTATTTATATTTAAAAAAAAAAAAAAAAAAAAGATGCAGCAGTTACTATGGATGCTAGAAGGTTCCAGGCTGGCACCAGGTCCATCCACACTCCTAAACAGAGTGTAGTTTGAAAGGTCTACCACCTTGGTATCAGAGTTGTAAACTCAGGCCACCATGCATGATGTATGAAGAGAATATCCTCAGTTCAAGTGAAGATAGGCCAGAAAAACTGAGGGTGACAAGAAGTTGGTGGTAAAGCTTTGCCATACAACAGCCAGAGTGGGGAAGTGCTGTTAACAAGTGTGGCTTCAATCCTTTGGTATCCTGTTCCACAGCAGCTGCTTCTGCATTAGTGTTTGAGAGGAATATGAGGCTGTGGTTACAGACCCTACCAGATGATGTGAAGAGACCAGTTAATGAATACCTCATTAGTAATAAATTTGACACTCCTCTGATCCTCAAGAATTCAGAAGTGAAGGGGGGACAGTTAAATGTTTTATCCTCCTATGTCTAGATATTCTGGGACTTTTGCAACTAAATACTGGTCTTGTAGAAAACATGCACTGATGTAAACAGTGAAGGCAGTGGGAAAAATTCCGCAAACTTTGAGGAAGTTAAGACCGGCACAGGTAAGAATGTAGGGCAGGTGACTAATCACGCTTCTACAGTACAATTGCCTTACAGCTGTATTGTCTGTCCTTCCCTGATGTTCATCGTGTTACCCTGCTGCAGTCATCACACTTGGGTTATCCTGCCATCAGGCGGTCCCGCAGTCGGCCCGAATACCAAAGTCTCAGTCCAGCGTCTGTTGCTGTCGTGTCTTCCCTGACGTCAGTGCACCAGGGGTATATAAGAGGCATCTGACGCCATTTTCTTCAGTCTTTCTTGCCGCGCGGTGCCTGAAGCAGAAGCAGTTCGCAAGTGCCGGTCGGCACCTGAGATTTTCGATTTGAATTTGAGTTCGAAGTCTTCAGTAAAGCTAAGTACTGCATTGGGGAACATTTTCTTGCCTCAGTCCGATGTCAGAAAAAGTTAACAATAGCATTTCTTGTGGGAAGCAAATACATCATAAGGACTTCCATTCCTATTGTATTCCTTGCCTAGGCCCAGACCATGACGTCACAGGTTGTTGGTTTTGTGCTAGGTTTAATAAACTAACTATCAAACACCGTTTTGACTTCGCACAGCATTACTTTGGTAGGAAATTTAATTATATCATACAATCGGAGCAGCCGACTACCGCCATACATAAAAAAAACCGCAAGGATAAGGACAGGCAGCCTAGGAACAAGCCAGACTCCGAGGCCTCAGCTGGGCCTGTCGCCGGTTCTCTGGTTTTCAGTGAGGCGCCTACGCAGCCCCTGACCGCAGAACGATTCCCAAGTGGAGCCTACTAGTCCGAAGCAGCCATCTTCCGACACCAGAGCAGAAGTAGACACCGGTGCAGTGGAAACACCTTCGGTTGCAGAAGGTGTCTTCAGACAGACTACACTCGCCATTAAATCTTATGCCAAGCTTAAAACTCCTTTAAAACCTAAGAAAACTGTACATCAGTCTACAGTTCAAGGCCCCATGCTTAAGAAACAGATGCTTAAGATGGCTGAAGACTTGATTACCCTAATCAGGGGTTCCCATCCCCCTCTTGATAAAAGACCAAGACAAGAGGAGGATTATGCATCCTCTGACCAGGTTTCACTCTGCTCAGGTTCTACTGAGGAACAGGATTACACTTTTCCACCTTATGAAGACTCTGATGCTGAAGACTCTATTCCCTCAGCATCTCCCCCTGAAGACAACTCCTTTGGGGAAACTTTTCATACCATGAGGAACATTTCCATTTCCACTGGGAAGGCCAGGATTACTCAGATTCTAAGAAAAGGCTCCGAGAGTTCCTTTTACTACCCCAGCACAGACCTCTTGCTATCCCTCCTGTTTTAGATATTGTGGATGATGTTTACTTGGAGTCTAGTTTAAATCTAGACTCTGTACCTCCTGCTCCAGCCAAACCAGACAGATACTAGAGTACCTGACTCGCACAAATTCCTTTATAAAAGCCCTGTAGCTGACCCAGAAACAACTTCCCAGGGTCCTAAGGGAGCTAAAGCTTCTATGGCTAAAAATCATGTGCCCTCTGAATGGGATTCCAGAGCCCTAGATAGATGGGGAAAGAAAATATACACCTCAGCAACTCTGGCTATGAGAGCATTAAATTGCCAGTTTCACATGCTGAAATATCAGCAATTCCTAATGTCTCAGTTAAAACAAAAAATGAGCACACGTTCAGAACAGTCTGAATTCAAGGAAATGCAGGATCTGTTGCATGAAGCTGAACAGGTGGGCAAACATACTTTACAATGCAGATTTGATTAATTGGAAGCTTCCTGTAGAGCAGCTGTTACTGGCTCTGTCATATGTAGACATGCTTGGTTAAAAGAACAAACCCTTCCTGGCCATGTTAAAGCAAAATTATTGGATGCACCTTTACAGCAGGATGTATTATTTGGTGTCAAAGCAGAAGAGGTTTTAAAGAAAATGGAGGATAAGGCAAAGTCTATGCCATCAGTCAAGGATTTTTTGCAGGTACAACCCCCTCGTTTCAGCAGAAATTGGAGAACAAAAAACTGGTCCTTTCCAGCTTCTGACCGATCACAGAGGGGCAAATACAGACGCCCAAGGGGCAGATGTCAGTCACAGGGCCCTTGCAAACCTCGCCAATGGGGTACTGCTACCCAGAAAGGAGGAGAAGACAGGCCCCAAGCTAGCAGATGATGCACACAATGACTCTATCCTCAAACTACCAAACAAATCTCTCCTGGCAACTCCCTTGGGAGGAAAACTAGCATTTTTTGCAGACAACTGGCACATCATCACAAAAGACAAATGGGTTTTAAACATTGTCTCAAGGATACAGATTCCACTTTCATACCTTACCAAGGATCAAAGGAATGCCAAACCTGCCACCAAATCAATGGGCACAGGCACAAAAACAAATTACAGCTCTCATGGATATGAGAGCCATTCAACAGGTACCTACACAGGAGCAAGGACAAGGATTTTACTCACTCTTCCTAGTCCCAAGAAAGGACAAAGCATGGAGACCCATTCTGGATCTTTCAATTCTGAACACCTATTTGCAAGTACCAAAATTCAAGATGCTAACACTACAGCAGCTTCTTCCCATGCTGAGCAAGAATGCTTGGCTAGTCACTTTGGACCTCAAGGAGGCATACCTGCATGTCCCTATCAGACAAAATTGCAGAAGATACCTCCGCTTCATTGCAGGTTCAACGCATTGTCAATTCTCTGCATTGCCCTTTGGCTTACCTACTGCACCTAGGGTCTTCACAGAATGCCTGGCACCAGTAATTGCATACTGCAGACAGAGGAATTCAAATATACCCATACCTGGACGACTACCTTATTCAAGCAGAAAGCAAGGACATACTTTTAAAGCATCTGGCATTTGTCAAACACCTTCTAAGTTGCCTAGGGTACACAGTAAACGAAAAGAAATCAAAACTAGTGCCCTCACAAAACATAATATTCCTGGGTGCCAGCTTGAATACAATGGCCCAGATGGCTTATCTCATGCCAGACAAGCAACGGCGGCTGATTCAATATTTCAAAATAATGGCAACAAAGACCCAACTCCCTGCAAGAAAAATTCTGCAGGCCTTGGGATTCATGGCATCTTGCATACTACTAATACCATTTGCAAAACTGCATATGAGGAAATTACAATGGTACCTGAAAAGTGTATGGACTCAGTACAGCCACAGCTTGGAAACGATGATACCACTCATTCCCTACCTTCAACAGGAGTTTCTATGGTGGGTACAGGCATGTCACCTCAAGGGTCAGCCTTTCACCTTACCTACAGCCAGGCAAACTATGACAACAGATGCATCGGACTATGCCTGGGGAGCACACATGGCAGGGCAGTACATTCAGGGCAAATGGACTACATTTCAGAGGCATCTGCATATCAATCAAAAAGAAATGCTAGCAGTACAGAATGCCCTAACAGCTTTCAAGGACCTTCTACACCCAGGACAACTAATAGACTGACAATACCACAGTAATATGTGGTACATAAACAAGCAAGGGGGCACACATTCCTACCCTCTATGCAGGCAAGCAATGACCTTGTGGAACACTGCACTGTCTTACCAGGTTCAATTACAAGCAAAATTCCTGCCAGGAAAGAAACACATTGGCAGATGACCTAAGCAGAAACATCATGGATCCACACGAATGGAAACTAGATCCACAAGTATTTGCAATGATAGCTCAAAAATGGGGACGCCCAGACATAGATCTGTTTGCAAGCCCCCACAGCCACCAACTTCAGAAATTTTACACAAGGACCTTCCATCCACTAACTTGGAAGTGGATGCCCTCTCATTCAGTTGGAAAACATTAACAGTGTATGCCTTCCCTCCACTGCCTCTTCTAGCAAAGGTACTGCTGAAAGTCAGATTAGAGAGGCCACAAATGATACTCGTTGCACCAGACTGGCCACGCCAGCATTGGTATCCAATTTTAAGGAACATGGCCCACAGCCCACCATGGATTTTGCCACAAATTCCTCACCTGCTCACCCAGAAAGATAAATCAGATTCTACACAGCCAGCTCAAGACTTTAAACCTGGCTGCATGGCAAATTACCTAAACAACCAGCCAACACCTTTATCCAAAGCTGTTATGGATGTCATTCTGGAGGCCAGGAGGCCCAGCACCAGGAAAACCTATTCAGACAAATGGAAAAGATTTTGCGCCTGGAACCAGGCTGAAGGCCAAAATCCCCTTGATCCAAACATCCCTCAGATTCTACAATATTTAACTGAGATGTTACACAAAGGACTTCATCTAAGATCCACACCTCAGCAATTTCAGCTCATTACAGCACGGATCCTCCTTTATTCTCACATCCACTCCTAAAACAGTACCTCAGAGGGGCTAAGAACTTAAGACCGCCAAGGACAGCTCCAACACCTACTTGAGATCTCAACTTTGTTCTGGAAAAGCTTACACTGCCACCCTTTGAACCAGCTTTTTCAGCTGATTTAAAATTTCTTTCACGGAAAACTGCCCTACTACAAGCAATAACCTCAGCTAGAAGAGTCTGAGCTACAGGCACTAGTGGCAGTGGAACCTTTCCTTATTTTTCATCGACAGTCTCTCTACGAACTAACCCTTCCTTTATGCCAAAGGTGGTATCCAGTGTGGCCCTAAACCAAACCATTCACTCCTGCACTCTTTGGATATTCACAGGCAATTACGTTACTACTTGGATAAAACTAAGGCTTTCAGAAAAATGACCAGCTCTTTGTAGCCTATGCTACAGGATCACAAGGAAAAGCTATCTCAAAACAGACCATTTCGAAATGGATAGGGCATTGCATATGTTTCTGCTACACATATCATGGGAAACGGGTACCTGTTAACATTAGGTCCCACTCCACCAGGGCTACAGCTACATCAGCAGTCTTTCTCAGGGGGGTGCCAAACAAGGATATTCTGGAAGCTGCAACTTGGAGTTCAGTGCACACCTTCACCAAACACGATCACTTACCTCTATACTCTTAAGACTAGAGCTGGTTTTGCCACTGCATTTTTGCAGGGCCTACTAGCTTCTTCTAACCCTGTTTGACTCCACCTCCCATCCTTAGCTTTTGGATTCAACCCAAGTGTGATGACTGCAGCAGGGTAACACGATGGACATAGTACAGTTTTGTACTTACCATAAATGTAGATGTTAGTGTGTTCACCCTACTGCAGTCCAGGTTACCCTCCCTCCATCCCCTCTGAACTAGCTGAACTTATCTCTACTACTCTATCCTATAATACCTCTGTGGTGTATTTGCTTGTGTTTGCTAAGGGTTTTTTTATTTTTATATAGCTATATGTATATATGTGCATGTATATGTATGTGTATGTATGTATATGAGACTGGTTTAGAATGGTTCGAGGAAATGTTGGTAGAATACCAAGCTTTAACAGTGAATTTAGAATTGTATTGGTACTCATGGAAATTGTTGAAGTACAACTTCATATTTTTTGAAGGGGAATACTTCAAACAAGTGAGAGGTGTGGCTATGGGTGCACCTTGTGCCCCTACATACGCTAATATCATCATGGCTTACTGGGAAAACCACTTTTTGTTAAATTCCATATACAAAGGCCATTGGTTGCTTTATGGTATATTCTTGGATGACCTGTGTTTTCTGTGGAAAGGTGACCAAACTTCCTTTGTAAACTTGGTCAAATATCTCAACAATACAACGAGTTTTTTAAGTTTCACATACAAATTTGAATAACACACATTAGACTATTTGGATATAACATCACAAAAAATGGAAATCAATT
Organism: Protopterus annectens; assembly: GCF_019279795.1. Classification (NCBI taxonomy): domain Eukaryota; kingdom Metazoa; phylum Chordata; order Ceratodontiformes; family Protopteridae; genus Protopterus; species Protopterus annectens. The sequence continues at coordinate 278,606,285 of NC_056736.1, read as the reverse complement.
TGTTTCGAAAGTATATAGAAAAGATACATTTTCCAATTCCTACTTGCACTACACTAGTTCTCACCCCCACTCTCAAAAAAGAGGGGTGATCAAGGGACAGTTGGTTCGTATAAGTAGGATGACTTCTGATAATGAGTGGTTTAACAAAGAATGTGAATGGTTAAAAGAACCATTTTTGAATAGGGGTTACCCTGGTAGTTTTTTTGATGAAATACATAAGGAGGTAATGCATGGTAGGAACACTAGGTTTGCCCCAATCATAGGTACAGTGGTAAAACAAGCAGCAACGCCTTTTAAAGTGAAGTCAATAGATATGTATAGCGCAGGTATTATAACAACATACGACGGCCAATCTGGCCTAATAAGGAAAATAGAGTGGGGAAATTTTGCCAAAATATCTGATCTCAACCACATTTTTGATGACCACTTAAAATATGTTTACCGTAAAGGCAATACCATAAAAAACCTAATAGAGAAGGGTTCAAAGAAATTTGACATCAAAGACTATCAAACAAAAGAGGGCTGTTCAAATGTGGAACATGTAATTTTTGTACTTATTTAACAACTGAGGACTGTTACCTAGAGGCAAGGAAAATGAAACTTTATTTGAACACATTTGTAAACTGTAATACAAAAGGAATCGTATATTTATCGATATGTAAAGAATGTGGATGTTTTTATATTGGTAAAAGTGAACGAAAGTTGAAACAAAGGATTTATGAACACCTTTACGACATCAGGACCAAAAAGGACAGTAATGCATTGTACAAACATACTTGTACAAAAGCCAAATACCAGTTTTTTGTGTTAGAGGTGGTGGAAATTGACCCTAGGGGAGGAATGTGGGAGACACGAGTGGAATATAGAGAATTATTTTGGCAAATTGTAGTCCACCAGGTATCTAGGCCTGAATGACATTATCTCCGTGGGTCCAGTACTTAAATTAAGATCTGCTAAATTATGAGGAAAAAACAAGATCTATACTTGTTGTAATAAAATTATTGCAAGAGTTATTTATTTTATTTGTATCCAACTGAGATAATTTAAAATTATTGTCATTAAACATGGATTTGTAATGCTGACAGGCATATACTAACATAATCCACTAGAGGGTGCAAGTGTATAACAATTTTAAAGAATGTGTGCTAATTTTACATTTCACTATACTCATACTTTTTTTTATACAACGTTTATACAAACTTAATGTTTCACGATTAAACGGCAGTAATTTTTCAAAATAAATATTAATTTCTATTATATATTTCTTATATTTATTCATTCTGTATATACTTTTAATGCAAAACATTTAAATACCTATTTAACTGAATTTACATTTCATTGGATGACTAATTGCTGGCCCTATAAGTTAAGAGGATTGATGGAATACTAATTGCTATCTGATGAAGTTGATGATGAAAATGACACTTTTATACAACGTTAATGGTTTTTATTCTGTGTGCCTCTACATTTTTTGTATTTTCGTGCTGGTTCCTGTGTATCATTAAATGTTTTGTGCCTGTGGATCCTTGGTGCTTCTTTGTTTTGGATGTATATGTGTGTGTGTGTGTGTGTGTGTGTGTGTGTGTGTGTGTGTGTGTGTAATTTTTTTTTGCCTACCTATTGGGGGCACCTGACATCTGGGGCAAGAAAAACTGAAGAAAATGGTGTTGGATGCCTCTTGTATACCCCTGGCGCACTGACGTCAGGGAAGAAGCGACAGCAACCGACGCCGGATCAAGACTTTGGAATTTGGGCCAACTGCAGGACCGCCTGACGGCAGGATAACTCGTGTGATAACTGCAGCAGGGTGAACACTCTAACATCTACATTGATGGTAGGTACAAAACTGCACTTTCTTTCCTCTCCACTTCAAAACCTCTTGTGAAGAAGAATCTCCTTCATTTGGGTAACACATTCCTCATGACCTCTGGCAGATGGGCAAGGGAAATTGTAGCCACTGGGTAGTCTGTAGTATTAATTTCCTTCTTTTTGGATGCATTGTCTACATAATGACCATATGCACCTGGCCAAATCTTTTCATCTGTTAGCTTGCAAGACTATGGAGGCTGTTAGATTTTGCTCTAGATTGTTCATGTTGCTCAGTCTGTTGAGACCAGACTAAGCATGTCCATTTAAAAGTTCATAACTAAAGAAATTAGAGATGCTCACCCTATTGCTCATTCACCTGTTGACTCTGGGAGGACTGCCTCTGCATATCTCATTTTAGAAAGCTCTGTCAGTGCTTGAAGTCTGCATTTTTAGCTCACCTCCTTGCCCTTTGGTAATTCTGCTGCACCCAAGGGTCCACCAAGTACATGCCTTCAGTCCTGCACCTATTAAACAATATTCACTTCTTAACCCAACCTGAATTGCTGCCTAAATCCATCTAGTTTTTAGGGAAGTTGTGGAAAGAAGTAATTTACATCATCATTGCCTTCTAAACCTGAGCACCTCCACAAACATTTAGAAGTCTTTCTGTCCTTACCAAAAGAATTTTGATTCTTTTCTGGATACCTTGCCATACAAAATCTTGCTCACAAATCATGGTTTTCTGAAAAACTCTCAGGTCTTATCCAGTAGCCAGAATGTTCCTGAAAGCTTTGTTAGTTGCCATCCACCTTGATCGTGTTTCACTGTTGCAGTCATTACTCTTGGGTTATCCTGCTGGCAGGCTACCTGCAGTCGGCCAGAATTTGTTAGTCAGTTGCCATCCACCTTGTTCTGCATGCTAGACTGTACATGGCAAAGATCCATTGCTACTTCAGAAGTGATTAGCCGCAGGAACAGAGAATTACACTTAATCTGTACAACAGGAAAAACACTTAATTGGAAGGCTGCCCAGTATGGCACAAGTAATCCAGACATCCCCTTTACACAGTCAGATGCCTTGCGCTGTAATTTGTGTGTGTGGTTGTGCGTGGGGGGTATGCTTCATAAAAATGTCATGTAGTCTCTAGTCAGGAACAACCACTTAAATGTGGAAGAGATGATGGAAGTAATTTAGTGTCCACTCTTCTAGCCAGTACTCAACCCATGGATCATTTGGGTGATAAGTGATGTCTGTTGACGTGGGGGATCCCCCCCCAGTTATACTACCCAAGAAACTGTAAAAACCTGTCAGTCCTGACATCCACCTATGGGCTGTCTAATTTCAAGCCATCCAATGTCAGTGGCAGACCACCTTCATGTGGAATTAAAGATCTTTGAGTGGAAACAGGACAGAAGAGTATCCCTCAAGATTAGTCTATGTGCTGGGGTGCACCAGAAATGGACTTGTCCTTGTCACGAGGAAGCAACTTCCTCAAGAAGTGCTTGCCATAAAACCCTTTCCAAATAGCATAGAAAATTAAGGCTTTTCCTTGCAGGGAAACCAATGTGGTGTTTACCAATTTTCTACCAAAATTAGTTGTCCCAAGAGTACTGGAAAAAGCAAGAGAAACAGATTCTTACACATCAATACAGTCAAGTCAGGCTTGTTTCTTGCCTTGTCCTTAGAGCTAAGGGAGACCCAGTGACTGCACCAGTTCATTGCACCTTGTAAACCTCTGGGATGGGACCATAATACATCCCAGCATCTGTGAGCAAAGGCTTAAAGATTTGGGGTTTTAAAGTTAGTACCTGGCAGTCACTTGTTCTCTGTTTTGTGATCAGCTTATTGCTGAAGGCCAGAAAGCCCAACACTAGGAAATTGTACATCATCACATGGAGGTGGCTTTCTTTTATGGAGTTGTAGCAAATGGCTCCGGTATTCATGTTCTACAGGATCTACGCGAACTGTTTAACCAAGGCTTGGCATACTCTTCTCTTAAATTCTTTCTGCCAGCAATTTCAGCTTGCTTAAGTTTGGACCTTCAAGACTCTTCCAGCTCTGTTGTAAGTCCTTACTGAAAGGTAGCCCTACACCTGAAAATTTTAGAAAACCATTACCCCTTTCTGCGAGTTGAACTTTGCAATTTGGAGGCTCACATTTCTTTCCTTCACTAATGCTAGCACTGCTGCTGTCATTCTTTTATCGGGAGAAACGCCTCAAAAATCTCATGAGCTCAGAATTGCCTCTCGATGTTTATAGAACTTTATTTTTTTCCCTTAAGGATAGAGTGGCACAAAGGATCGGTCTCGCATGCATAGGGCTCATAGATGCATACTAGGCTAATGACCACCGGTGCCTTTAAGTCCAGCCATGCATCCATCAAAGGTGAGAAATGTTGATGTTCATAATAGAGTTCTCTGAAATTCTGAGGACTGTAATTGATATTCATAATGACAGGACTGTTTTGGGGAAGAAGTCTGTTTGCTGTAAGTTAGACTACGTCCATACTCTGGCGTGGATCTTGGATTGGTATAGCTAACCAGAATGCAGGGAGACTGTTCTCCCCAATGTCAAAGTTGTGTGGGAGAAGGGGGTATTATGTAAAAAAGAAAAAAATCCTTGAATAGTGTAATGGTGAGACTTTAATTGAAGTATTCACTGTGGTAGTCATCTGTTTGAGATAATACCATCCATAGGTAGTCAGACCATTCGGCTAGACTTCCAGAGCCTTCTCCCAAGCTTTGACTGACAGCATCTCACTGCCATGCAAGGGTGTTGGCAGTACGAGGGGCATCAACTGACACCACCTTCAGATCTTTCCTGCAGTGCTCTTCACTGACCCACAACAATCACAGACTCATCAGTCTGTCAGTTGGCCTGCTTCCAGAAGAAAGTACTGCATCGGGGAATTTTCTTGCATTACTTTGTGTTGTACTGCTGTGTAATGTCTTTCATGATTTCGATTTGGATTCATAGTTTAACCTTAGCAGTTGTATAGACTGGGTGAAGCAAATTTCCAACAAAGGCATTTCATCAGTTGTCTTCTTGCTTTGGCCAAAAACCCAGCAAGAACATTTATTTGCATTGTGTAAGTTTCATCCTGCGGACAATCAAGGGAGGATCCAAGTAGTGTGTAAACTGCAAATACAAAAGGAGCACAAACCTGGTTTTCTACTGCTGTGGTGTTACCAGAGGTCTCTGGGAACTTTCCTGTGAAGATTTCTGATTACAAAGTGAGAGAAATGTCAAGACTGAGGACATTTAAGTGGATGACTGGTGGTCTTAGGTCCAGCGATTCCAGACCACAGTGAGGTACATTTGTAGCCCACCTCTTTTGGGGTCTTTGCTGTTGCCTGTGGTGTGACAACTTTGCCAGGCTATTGGCTGTGCACATCCTTGCAAGCCGAAGCTTCATCCATCCTGTCAGATGCAAAGAGGGCATCAGTATAAAAGTATTTTTTGCATCAGAGGGGAAGGTTGAAGTCTTTGCAGTCTCTGTTCAGAAGGATGCTCCTCAGGAACGGAAAAAGGTCCGATTACATGCCGGCAACTATTCTCCAAAGCTCAGGCACAAAAACACTGAAGACCAAGTATGTGCCTACCAGCTTACTCCAGTCTAGTTGGGTGGTGCCTTTGTCTCGTCCACTTTCCAGGCTGCTTCTCAGCAACTCTTCAAGGTGGCTCAGGGCTTCATGCCCCTTCTGAAGTCCAAGCAACAAGGAAATTGAGGTGCTTGAAGCCCCTTCGAACAAGAGAAGGGTGGAATCATCTTTCAAGGATTGAGATGCCCTTATTTTTGCCGCATATGAGCTGGACTTAGTGTCAGATTCTTTCTGCTGTTTCATCAGTCAGACACTTGAGGATACAACCCCTCTGCATCTGGGCCAGAGGCTTTCTTTTTAAGGGGTTGCACTTCATAAGATGGAGTTCACTGGAAGTCTTGAGTACTGAGGCCTAACTCAGGTTTGAAGCTTTCATGGGCCTACTTGGGGCTAGGACACTTGCTGTTTCTCCAATCACGGATGTTCTAGAGGCATTTTTTTTAGGACTTGTGTAGCCATATTCTGTCCCCACTGCTCCATGAAAGTTAGTATTTTTACAGCGTCAAGGATTCCCATACGTTTCTATAAGAATCCTTGGCTGATCCAGCTGTGGTTATCCCTGGATTTCAGCAAGGGATCTGTTTTATTTACATCCAGGAACCCTATTCCCTATGTCTGGTGTAGTGGAATGCATGACAAATTTGGGAAAAAGGTGTACACTTCTAACTAGTTATTCACAGCCTAGAGCTGCCATACCCACATGCATACATGCCATCAGTCTCTGCTGGTAAAAGTTAGGGCAAAGGCATAGGGGATCTGAGATGTCTGAAGTAGAAGCTATAGTTGTGATCTATGTGCAGGTTGCCAAGCACTACAGAAGTGTGGGTGATTCTGTTTATGCATCATGCAGGGCAGCAACTGCTGGGCCTATGATTCCGAGACATGCCTGGCCGAGGACACTGCCCTTGCCAGGCCATAATGAGATGGAGCTCCTGAATCCATCTTTAGGCAAATACCTTAAGCAGAGAGTTCAGTGGAGGTGTCTTCAAAACATTTCAGGTGAAAGACAAGACTGCAATCTGTGAAGCAGCTGTTTTAATTCCAACCACTGGAGTTCAGTAGAAACTACTCTATTTTGGTCTTCCTTTTGAAACTGGCAAAGGGAGAAAGATCAAAAAGGTAACTAAAACCATGGCTGTAAGTCTTTAAAGGGGTGCAGCTATGACTTTTTTCTTATCCCTTTACCCCGGACCTAGAGGGTGCTTACCTACACACACTTATTAAAACTAAGGATCTGTTTTTTGTAGCAGGTGATTGGGGCACACATTCAGTTCCTTTTCTTGTCCTTCAGTTTATCTGCTGCACCCATGGTCTTTGGCAAATGCTTGGCTTCAGTAATACCTTTAAGGTCATTCATATTTACCAATGTTCAGGTGACTGTTGCATTCAGGCAAACTCTGGCGGTGGTGCATACAGCTTTGAACTTCACTGTGACTTGATTCAGAGACCTGAGCTTTGCTATCATTCTGAACAAGTATGATGTCAACCCAGCAACGGGCTTTGTATTCTTGAGGGCATTTTCTTTTACACAGATCTCCAGAGAGGCTTTCTACTGGAAGACTAGGTTCATAGGTTCTTACTGAGCCTACAGCCAGAGCGATGACCAAGAAGCTCAGCCACATTATCTAACATTGGTAGGAGCATAACAATGTCCCCCATTGAATATACCTTCTCTGTATGTCTTTCTGACCCCATACCTTCATGATATCTCTCTTGTTACTATCTTTATTAAATCACTACTAAATATGACACAGGTACATGCACATTAAAATAAATCATAGTAAAAATTTTTTTCATGCAGCACATTTCCTTGCTAACAATTTACGCTGACATGACCTAAATTGTCCATTTCCTCCCTTCAACTTTGCTACACCTGAATGTTCTGCATGTATTGTTTGCACAGATTCCATTTATGTCTGTACAATCTGCACTTTGTTTTTTTCTAAGTATTCCACCTCCAGTTTTTCTCAATTACAATATTCAGTACTTAAATCACTGTTCATTTAGATTTTGATCAGTTTCTAGTAATTGCGTTTTGGCTGGCAGTAGCATTAACTTTGACTTTCAATTGCTTAGACATAGTAAAGCCTTACTTTCTCAGCTCAAAATAATAATTTCCGTGGTTACAGTTAAATCTCCCAGCATTGTTGACAAAATCCTGTAGAAAGTTCCTGAAGTACACCAACCAGAATTTACTGGAGAAAACTGGAAAAGGAAGCCACTGTATTGGGACAAAATAACTAGAGGAGGAGGAAAGGTAATAGTGGGGAATGGCCAAGATTGTTTGGGCTGCAAGCTAGAGACTTCCTTCCCTACCAGGAACTAGATTTATAGGTAAACGGAAAGGGATACGGGATTTCTAAGTGAGAGACTTTCTCTGGTAGAGTTTTTATTTTAACCTAGAACAGAAGTTGCTGTTTAAAAAAAAAAAAAAAAAAAAAAAAGGATAATAAATAGGGTATATAAAATATTGTACAATCACTACAAGAATCAATCACAGGGGGTTAGAGAAGATGGAAATAGTGGAAAAGCAATTTGCAAGAGAACAATGAAGGGCATAACAGTGGATGTTATGTTGACCTATCTCGCCTTCATTCTTACAATGATGGGTTCTGAGCCGATCTTTGGCTCTGACTCTGCTGAATACTTAGTAGAAAGTCTCAAACCTGGCTCATGGCAAGAAGGTATCCCACAATGCAGTGGTGCAATTCCCCAGATCTTGTTTGCCACTTGACGAGGTTGGATGCGCTCATCTTGGCCGTGGCTAAGTTGTCAATTTTTTCTATTACTTCGTCTCAAACTTGTTATATTTGCATATATATAGGTTTTACCTTATTAGATTTAACTCGTTTTGTCTATTTGCTGCTCTTTTAGGTACTGATAGTTTTCCCCCCCTTTAGCACAGCTTTTGCCGTCGCTTTGTAGGCCCCTCTTGGCATCCCGTTTAGTGGTGGTTCTGTCTGCTTTATAGCTTGTTTGTTAGAGAGCTATTTGTTTTAAGTTAGAGGGCTTGTAGTGTTTTCTATTAGAAAATAGAACCGTTCGAGTTAGAGACTCAGATTTTTCTCCCCTGGTTGTCACTCCTTGTGTTGTTCTGTAGTAACTTTTTGTGTAGCTTTAGCTGTGTTAGCCTTAGCAAAATTTTTTCTTGTTATTGTTGCTGTCGCCTTTAGGGTCTTATCTTGAAAATGTCCAAATTCCAAAAAGAGGTAACATAAGCCTTCAGGCTTTGAGAAATGTCAGAAATGCTTACAAAAAATGTCCGTCACGGGTGGGCAATGTGTTTATTGCCTTTGTGCCATTCATCTCGAAGACTGCACCATTTGTCATTCTTTTAGTGCTAGAGTGCTTCAGGAAAGGAGAAAAGTTGATTCTAAAAGGGCCCTTAAAGCTTTCTTTTGAAGAAGCCATCCATAGGTCCTCTTCATCTCCTTCCTCTAAAAAGGATAAGTCTCAGAAAATACATTCTCCTACTACATTGGCTCAGTCAGAGCTACTATTCAAACTTCCTAAAATTTCAAAGGCCACTACTTCCTTGGCTCCACCGTTCCCTGAGCCATTGGAAGTCTTTTTGGTTGATAGGCCTGGTACTTCGGTTCCAAAGCCTTCAGAGCCGCAAGATACCTCCACTCGGAGCTGGTTCGTTGATATTTAGTCAGTTTCTCCCACGTTGAGATCGCCGAGCCTTCATAAGTCTAGCTCTCTTTCCCTATCTTCCAGGTCTACAAGGAGCTTAGCAGATGACGTAGAATGGGGTGGTGCACAGACTCCTGAAGTCGCCAGCACTGACTAAATTACTCTTGGCTCCCATCCATTTGGACTCTGAGCCTGTTTTACCCACTATTGTTCCTCCTCTGAGCCAAGCTGGTCCTTCAGGGTGCTTGGTACCACTTTCTGTGGACCAGTCAGTTTTGGTACCCCCTTCGGTGTTCAGAGCCAACATCTGCTCAGACTCTTTCACTGCCATCCGGGGAGTCTGGTAGCTGGGGTTCCCTTGTCAGCCTTGGGGGGGGGGGGATTCTCTGCCCCGATCTTCGGTGCAGAGTCTACCCCTTGGAGTGTCTGCCTGGGTTAGCTCTGCTCCCACATCGGCCTCTGGTCCGAGTTCATTGGTTCCGGCGCCTTCCTCAGTCTCCTCTGATCCGAGGGAGTCTTTGGAGCTGGCGGGATGCACCTTTGAGCTGATGTGCGTGTCTACCCATTCAGCACCACAGAAGGATACCAGTAGTCCCCCTAAGGCAGTGGCTACTGTCTTGGCACCACCCAGTCCACTGGACAGCAGAGATGCAGAGCCTCAGAATCCCCCAGTGGGCGAACCACTCCGAGGCCTCCCCAGAATATCCTTCTGAGGAGCCACCCCAGAAGACAACCTGCAAGAGGAAGCATGTTTACTCCCCAGACGAGTCCATCACTTTAGAAACTGATCTCTGAGTCCGAAGAGTCCCCACAGTCGTTCTCTGATATCTCATTTGCAGATACTCTAGAAATCCTTAGAGGTGGCTGGCAGGCCACCACCCCTTCTGATGAGTCCGTATACCTGAAGGCTTTCGGATCTCAGCCTTCAGCCTCCTGGATGTCTCCTTCTTTCGATGAGCTAATGGACCTGGTTAGTCAAAAGGCATGGGAGTCACCTGACACTATGAAACCGGTCCCTCGGAGGCCAAACAAGTTTTTGTCAGCTCCTTCGGGTAAGGAATTTCTAACCAAGGGGATACCCGTAGATGCTATGGTGGTGGCAGCAGCCAGCAAGAAGGAACTTGCAGAGACTTCCTCATTTTTTCATCCTCTGAATAAAGACTCTAACGATAGACAGATATGGGAAGTGTGTCTTTTTTTCATCAGCGACTTTCTCACTGCAATCGCTGAACTATTTATCCCACTTTTAAAAGGCTACAAAGAGATCTGAAAAGAGCTAGGAGATGCTCTGCAAGGTTCATTAGCTGTGGGAGAAGCTCTCCTCCCAGCTGTCCATCTTAAATTCCATTGTCAACTCCTCCATGAGGCTCCTATCCTATGCAGCAGATGGAGCAAGCAGGGCAGCGGGTTCCGGAGTTGCCCTTAGGAGACACTCCTGGATGCTCTTGTGCAATTTTGCAGAGCTGTTTAAGTCTACCTTTACTAACGCCCCTTTTGACGGTTCCTCACTCTTTGGATCCAAAGTAAAAGACACACTAACCCGGTGCGAGCAGGAAGGAAAAACTCTCTGCCATTGGAGTATGTTTTTCTATACCTTTAAGACCTTATCCCAAAGGCCAGAAGAGCGGAAAGATGTGGTTCAAACGATCTGCATTTTCCAGAATGCACGGGGGTGATACCTTCCCCAGGGGCAGAGGGGGAGGTAATAATGGCAGATGCCACCCAAGAGGCAGAGGGGTCCCTCAAAACCAGGGTGACCGTGATTCCTTTTACGGACGCCTTTATCAGCGCTCCTGAAAGGAGGCCCGACTGCTATACTCTGGAGGCAGTCGGGGGGATGTTTATCATTGTACCCAGAAGCCTGGCAAAATATCACAAATGATGAATGGGTACTAAATATAATATCCAGAGGATAATCCATCCCCAACACTGTTCCACAGACCAAAACAATCCCAGATGTTCCACCCAATCTAAGGGAGAAAGCAACAATAGAGATTCAAAAGTTGCTCCACAAAAGAGACATCCAAGAAGTCTCCGCAGACCAAATAGGATTCAGAACTTACTCAAGATTCTTTTTGATGCCAAAAAGAACAGGGTACTGGAGGGCCCATATTGGACCTAAGCAAATTAAACGAATTTGTCAAGAAGTCAAAGTTCCGAATAGTGATAGGGAGAGACGATTGGATGTGCTCCATAGACCTTCAAGATGTTTACTACCACATAAAAATGGACAGGACATCAAGAAGGTACTTAAGTTTCTGTCTGGGAGCCAGCCATTACTAGTTCAGAGCTCTGCCCTTTGGTCTTGCTACAACCCCCAGTGTGTTCACCAAATGTATGGCAGTAGTCATGGCTCACGTGAGACGTCTAGGATTCTGTTTCCCTATCTAGATGGCCGGCTGCTATCTGCCACCATCAAGCATTTACTCCTGCAAGCCAGAGACCTAACTTTGGACATCAGCAATCAGCTGGGCATTATAGTAAACTTTCAAAAATCTCCCTTGTTGCCCTGTCAACCTAGTACATTCATAGTGCAGATCTAGACACTTCCTGCATGGTAGCACGCCTCCCAACAGAAGGAGTTACAGCACTCAGACAGCAGATACTTCACCTTCTTCCCAAAACCAAAGTGAAAACAAAAATCTTGAAGTTACTAGGAACAATGGCTTCCATGATTACACTGGTCCCTCTTGCCAGAATGCACATGAGGATCCTTCAGTGGCTTTTGTTCTCCCACTGGTCACTTCAGGAGCTTCCCATATCTCACTTGATCAGAATAACGGAATCTTGCAAGAACGACTTAAGATGGTGGATATACTCCACTCGTGTGACAATAGGCAGACCCTTTGTTCCACATCACCCTATAGCTACAGTGACCACAGATGCTTCCCAGATAGGGTGGGGGCGCATTATCTGGGAAAAAGTCAAAGGTACCTAAGGCTCACTTGCATATAAATGTTCTAAAGATGAGAGCAGTGCTTCTTGCGTTGCAAGCACTTCAAGACTCTCTCCCTCTAGGGACAGTTACGATAGTCAGACAATGCCTGTGGTTTGGTACATAAGCAGGGGGGAACCGGATCTTAACACCTTTGGCAAGAAGCCCTCAGAGTGCGGCAATGGACAGTTTCTTCCCAGAGTTTTCTAATTGCAGTGCACATTCCGGGGAAGTCCAACGTGATGGCGGAGAAGCTGAGCAGAGCAATCCTAATGTCTCAAGTGGTCTCTCAATCACAATGTAGTGGAAATGATTTTCCGAACATGGGGACAACTTTGCTACGATCTTTGCCACTCCCATGAATGCCAAGTGCAGCAACTACTTTACCCTAATCCCCTATCCGGGGGAGACAGACGCACTTGCTCACTATTGGCCCTCTGGAATTCTTTATGCTTTTCCTTCCTTTCCTCTCATACCTGGAGTAATTCAGAAAGCACAGTACTCTGGAAGCAGGATAATTTTCAATGCCCCTTACTGGCTTTGCCAAGTTTGGTTCTTCCATTGGCCTCATCTTCAGGAGTAGCCTCGGATTCTGGACCAAGTGCCAGATCTGCTGACTCATGTCAGGGGAGCTTCATCGGTCTCTCCACACCTTGAAATTGACAGCTTGGCTGCTCCACTTCCCAATTTAGTCAGGCTTCACAAGTTCACTCCTACAGTTAGACATATATTAATGTCCTCCCATAAAGCTTCCACTAGAAAGCTGTATTCTAGTAAATGGAAGAGGTTTTCCCTTTGGGCTCAAGGCAGGAACATTGATCCTTTTCTGCACTTGTTCATTCTGTTTTGGAATTTTTGGCGGAACTGTTTCAACAAGGCTCAGCTGCAGCAACCATCATGGTTCAACTCGCAATGTCAAATTTGGTGAATTGACTTCCAACTTAATGTCACATAGGATGTTCTTCGTGTTTCACTGTTGCAGTCATTACATTTGGGTAATCTGCTGGCATTTTGCCCTCAGTCGGCCTGATTAACAAAGTCTTGGGTCCTGCGTCGGTTGCTGTCCCTTCCATGACGTCAGGGGTATAAAACATGCAGCCAATGCCATTACATCAGTCTGTTGTCGCGCGGTGCCCGAAGCAGAAGCAGTTCGCAAGTGCCAGTCGGCCGACTCTTGAAATTTTTGTTTTCGAGTTTGAGCCAAAGTCTTCAACTAAAAAGCTAAGTACCCTGTTGGGGAAACTCTTTTTCTTGCTACATACCGATGTCCGTAAAAGTTAATTGCATTACTTGTGGGAAGCAAATACCTCCATAAGGATTTTCATTTGTACTGTATTCCTTGCCTAGGCCCTGACCACAACGTGCCTTTTTATGCTAAAATTAATCAATGCACTATCAAACGTCTGTATATTTTTGCTTCTAAATATTTTGGCTCATGATTTAATTATCCAGAAATGTCTGTTGGCAATCTGACTACCGGAATACCTAAAAGAACGCAAAGAAAGACCGACTGTCTAGGTCCAAAACTGACTACGCTTCTCCTAAGCCAGTCGCCAGTTCTCAGTGAGGTGCATTCGCAGCCCTTGATACCGGCTACTTCTGATTCATAGGCCTCTACTGAGACTCATTCGGAGTCCAGTATGCCACAATATGCTTCAATTTTGGAACCCGTGGATGTCTCTACCTTAGATGGGTCCAGAGCCGCTGTGCAGGCACCGCCTTCTGAGGGTGTTTTCAGGCCTACAGATTTGTATATTAGACGCCATCTTCAGAACTAAGGCCAAGATCTGTTTAAAAAAGACGCCTGGGCCACATGTGCAGGCCCCTATGCCTGAAAAACAAACTATCAAAATGGCTGAAGATTTAATTACTCTGATCAGGGGTAGCCAACCCCCTCCTAAGAGGCCTAGGCAAGACATTGATTATGAATCTTCTGAACAGGATTCTATTTCTTCTGACTCTTCTTATGAACAGGATTTATCTATACCTACCTATGAGGAGACTGATGTAGAAGATTCCATTCCTTCTGCTTCTCCCCCTGCGGATTTTTCTTTTGGGGAAACTTTACATACCTAAAGGAACATTTCCACTGGGAAAGTCAGGATTTCTCTGAATCTAAAGAGACTTGGGGATTTTCTTCTTCCTCAGCATAGGCCTTTGGCTATACCTCCTGTTCTAGACATTGTTGATGTTTTTTTCAGAATCTAGTATGGCTCCTTATTCTCTGCCTCCTGCTCCTTGTAAGCCAGACAAATGCTACAGTGTTCCTGACTCCCACAAATTCCTTTTCAAAAATCCTATTGCAGATTCTGAAACCATATCTTAGGGTTCCAAGGGCATTAAGGACCTCTATTGCTAAAAATACTACCCCTTCTGATAGAGATTCCAGGGCGCTGGATAGATGGGGTAAGAAGGTTTACACTTCTGCAACCTTGGCAATCAGGGCTTTGAATTGTCAACTTCATATGCTTAAATATCAACAGCATATCATGGGGCTGCTTAAACAAAAAATGTTAATTTCTGACTGTGGAAAATAAATCAAAAAAAAAAAAAAAAAAAAAAAAAAAACTGTTTCATTCAAGCCAAGGTTCCAAAAAGATAGGAAACGCACTTTATTCAATACAAAGACACAGCGTTTTTCGCCCCTGCAAAAACAGGAGCTTCATCAGCATTAAACTCAACCTGATGTAAGTTCCTGTTTTTGCAGGCTTAAAAACGCTGTGTCTTTGTCAAAGAATAGTGCTCTAAGATTCTTTTGGTTGTTATGGCTTGAGTGAACTGATGGAGAAGCCTGTTTTTAAAGAAACGCTTGTAGTTTGTGTATTAACAGTCACAGATTTTGGAAATATGATTTATTTGGAACAGTACTTTTTTTTTTGGTTTTACTTGGCTGTGGAAAATAGATTTACAGGATTTATTGCATTCAGCTGAACAAGTTGGAAAACAAACTTTGCAATGTGGCTTTGATTCTTTGGAGGCCTCTTGCAGGGCTGCTGTAACTGGGTCTGTTCTAAGAAGGCATGCTTGGCTCAGAGCAAACTCTGCCTGAGCATGTTGAAGCAAAATTGTTGGATGCTCCTCTACAACAGGACCATCTCTTAGGTAATAAGGCTGAAGAAGTTTTAAAAAAGATGGAAGATAAAGCTAAATCTTTGCAAACTGTGAAAGATTTCTTACAAGTGCAACCTCAAAGATTTAGTAGGTACTGGCCTACTAAGAACTGGTCCTTTCCCGTACCTTCAAAAGCCACTCAAGTCAAACCCAGACATTCCAAAGGCTCCAGGTTTGTCACAAGGGACTTTTAGAAAAAACAATGGGGTGCCTCCACCTCCAAATCTGGAAACAAGGCACCTCCCTATGGTAAACAGTCTCAATGACTTCCCTCTACACTCGCCAAGCACTTACCTTTCAGCTGCCCCTTTAGGGAGAAAATTGGCACTTCATGCACAGAACTAGTAACTGATAACCCAGGACAAATGGGTTTTAAATATAGTATCCCAGGGATACAGGTTTCATTTCCACACTTTGCCAATCCCAAACAGATGGCCAGACCTGCCCCCAATTCAGTGGGCAGAGGCCCAGAAACAAGTTCTGTCCCTCATGAACATGGGGGCTATTCAACTAGTACCAGAAGAGGAAAAGAGAAGGTTTTTATTCAAGACTTTTCTGGTACCCAGAAAAGACAATCATGGCGTCCAATTCTGGATTTATCTACTCTAAACACTTTACTGGACATTCCAAAATTCAAGATGCTGACTCTTCAGTTACTTCCTATGCTAGGCAAAGATGCCTGGTTGGTAACTCTAGACTTGAGAGGCTTGCCTGCATATCCCTATCGGGGAATCTTGCAGAAGATACCTCCGCTTCAAAGCAGGCTACTTGCATTACCAGTTCTCTGCACTGCCCTTTGGCTTATCTGCTGCGCCCAGGGTCTTCACAAAGTGTCTGGCTCCAGTAATTGCATTTTGCAGGCAAAGAAATATTCAAAGAATGCCGCGGTGGTACAGTGGTAACGTTGTTGCCTCACAGCAAGAGGTTCTCCTGTTAGATTCTCAGCTGGAGTGCGGGGAGTGCCTTTTGTGTGGTCTGCATGTCCTCCCTGCGGTTAGGTGGCATTTGAAAGATGAGTCAATGGGAGTGCCTTGGTTGAAGGTTGGACGTCGAGCTAGCACCTTGGCGTTTGTGAAACTCTACCCCTAGCCGGGAAAAGCCGAAAGACAAACCACATCCATACCTGGACAATTGCCTAATTCAGGCAGAAAACAAGGACATTCTTCTAAAGCATCTGACATTTGTAAAAAGGGTTCTAACTTGTCTAGGATACACTATAAACGAAAAGAAATCACAACTGGTACCCTCTGAAAAAAATTACATTCCTGGGTGCAAGCTTGAATACAACTGCCCAGATGACTTACTGTATGCCAGAAAAGCAAATTCAATTGGTGACTGACTTCAAACAGGTGGCCACAAAAACCCTGCTATCTGCAAGGCAAATTCTGCAGGCCTTGGGGTTCATGGCCTCCTGCAGTCTTCTAATTCCATATGCAATACTGCATACGAGGAAACTTCAGTGGTACTTCAAAGGTTTATGGAGCCAACATTGTCACAGCCTAGAAACAATGATTCCTATCATACCTTGCCTGCAACTAGAGTTCCTATGGTGGGCAGAGGCCTGCCACCAAAAACAAGGGACTGCCATTCACTCCACCCCCTGCCGCCCAAACCCTAACTACAGACGCATCAGACTATGCTTGGAGAGCTCATCCTGCAGGGAAGTGCATTCAGGGCAAATGGAGCCCAAATCAAATGCACCTTCATATCAATCAGAAAGAGATGCTAGCTGTACAGAATGCTCTGACGGCCTTCAAGGACTACCTTCATCCAGGACAATTTAATGATAGACAACACCACAGTTATGTGGTACATAAAACAAGCAGGGGGGAACACATTCCTACCCTCTTTGCTGACTAGCCATGGCATTGTGGAACATGGCCGTGACCTACCAAATACAACTGCAAGCTCATTTCCTGCCAGGAAAGCTGAATACTCTGGCAGATGAACTAAGCAGAAATCTCATGGACCCACATGAATGGAAACTGGAACCATGGATTTTCAGCATGTTGACAGACAAATGGGAGGAGTCCAGACATGGATCTTTTTGCCTCACCCCAGAACTATCAGTTGGACAAATTTTGCACAAGAACCCATCACAAAAAAGCTTGGAAAGTGGATGCTCTATCATTCAGCTGGAAAAACCTTTCAGTCTATGCTTTTCCCCCTCTGCCTCTGCTCTCCAAAGTTCTACTAAGTCAGACAGGACAAACCAAAAATTATTCTGATTGCTCCAGACTGGCCTCGCCAACACTGGTACCCACTCCTGCGCAACGTGTCCCAACTTCCTTCGTGGCACCTGCCTCAGACACCTTACTATCTCAGCAGAACAACCAAATTCTGCACACTCCGCTCCAAACTTTGAATCTTGCAGCATGGCTAATCACCTAAATTCACCCTTAGCATCCCTCAGCAAACCTGTGATGGATGTCATTTTGGAGGCTAGAAGGCCTAGTACTAGAAAATCTTATGCTGCCAAATGGAAAATATTCTGTGCTTGGGACCAATCACAAGGAATAAGCACAGCAGTGCCCCAATATTCCTCAGAGTTTACAATACTTAACTGAGATGCTTCACAAGCACCTGTCCTTTTCTTCCATAAAAATTCATGCTTCTGCCATGTCAGCTCATTACAACACAGAACCTCCCCTCTCCTCTCATCCTCTGCTAAAGCAGTATCTCAGAGGGGCCAAAAACTTAAGACCTCCCAGGAGAGCTCCAACCCCTGCCTGGGACCTCAATTTTGTATTGGAAAAACTCGCTGTCCCTCCTTTCGAGCCAGCTGCTACTGCAGACTTAAAATTTCTCTCCTGGAAAACAGCATTTCTTTTAGCAGTCACTTCAGCTAGGAGGGTTTCTGAATTACAGGCTCTTATGGCAGTGGAGCCTTTCATTATTTTTCATGCGGACAGGGTGTCTCTCAGGACCAATCCATCCTTCATGCCTAAGGTGGTATCCAGTGTGGCTCTTAATCAGACCATTTGCCAACTTTCTTTCCCAATCCACAGAACAAGGCGGAGCGGATTCTGCGTTCATTTGATGTACACAGACAACTTAGATTTTACTTAAACAGGACAAAATCTCTAAGAAATTCTGAACTGCTGGTGGCATTTGCTGCAGGGGCGGAGGGAAAGGCTATTTCAAAGCAGACGTTTTCCACAAACACAAAACACCACAGACTAGCGAAAAAACCAACCTGTTAGCTGCTAGCAACACTGGCTATGCTCGCAAAGTATAGGTAGCTTTCTTGATCCAAAAAGATGCAGATTTATCAAAGGTGGTATAAAACAACTTTAATGTTCCAATACTTAAAACCTTAAAGTGTGGTAATTCACATACACTTTTCGTCACTAAACCGTGACTTCTTCAGAAGGCGTTTTAGTTGAAACAAACAAGCGAACCTTTTTAAACTAGCGTAACTAATGTAATAAACCAATTACTAGTTCGTTTGCATTTAAAAGGTAAAACAATCAAATAAATTGCTCCGCAACACTAAATGTAGTTATACACTACTAAATCTAATTAGATATGTGGTGTACAAGGGGATACATGGTTACATAAAATCTTTAAAATTAAAATTAAATATTAAACATTAAATATTAACTTATATAATGCACATTTAAATTAAGTAAATGTACACAACCGGAGAGTTTGAGGTAAATTAATTTTTGGGGAATACTTGGAACACTGTTTATTACGTTTACTATACTATACTTTGCGAGCATAGCCAGTGTTGCTAGCAGCTAACAGGTTGGTTTTTTCGCTACTCTGTGCTATTTCAAAGCAGACCATTTCCAAATGGATAAGCCATTGTATTCGTTTCTGCTATATGCACCATGGTAAAACTATCCCCCAAGGGATCAGATCTCATTCCACCAGGGCTGCATCTACCTCTGCAGCCTTTCTCAGAGATGTTCCTACCAGAGACATTCTAGAAACTGCTACCTGGAGCTCAGTTCATACGTTTACCAAACATTACCATTTACCTTTCTTTAAATCCAGGGACGGCATTGCCACTGCTGTCCTACAGGGCCTTCTAGATAGTCCTAATACTGTATAAATCCATCCTCCCAACCATACCTTTGGGAATCTACCCAGATGTAATGACTGCAACAGTGAAACACGAAGAAAATTGTACAGTTGTGTACACTTAACATAAATGTAGATGTTCGAGTGTATTCACTATTGCAGTACTGGTAACCCACTCTCCAACCCCATTTTTCTTCTCTAACTATATCTCTCCTTTCTTTTACTAAGCTTAAAAGACTTTTTTGGTATATTTGCTTTTGTTTGGAGGTATACATTTTGTTTTAAATTATGTATTTATATCTGTATATATATATCTATATATATCTGTATATATATATCTATATATATCTGTATATATATATATATATATATATCTATATCTATATATATATATATATATATATATATATATATATATATATATATATAATCTGTCTGTATATATATATATATATATATATATATATATATATATATATTGTGTGTCTCTGTCTCTGTGTGTCTCTGTCTCTGTGTGTCTCTGTCTCTGTGTGTCTCTGTCTCTGTGTGTCTCTGTCTCTGTGTGTCTCTGTCTCTGTGTGTCTCTGTCTCTGTGTGTCTCTGTCTCTGTGTGTCTCTGTCTCTGTCGATCTCATATTAGCACTAAAAACTGTCCTCAGAGCTAAGAACAGGAATAACTTCCAAAGAATAAAATCACTACAAGAAGGTTTACACCCCATTCCCTCGTTAACTCTGGAGGGGAATTCCTCACTTCAACACTCCCAGTTGGACAGGGGACGTCTGAGGAGATTCCCGAGAGGTCGTCCCAGGATGTCTTACCCTCGTTAACGGCTGGTTCAGCATCCTGCTCTACAGATTCCTGCTCTTCGGAGATTTTCAACGTTACAGATAGAGTTCTATCTCAAACTGCTATTCATGTATTGAAGGGTTTCACTTTCATCCCTTCTCAAAGAGCAGACCTACAGTCCTTATTGTTTGATTTGCGTCTCTACCTTAGGAAGCTCAACCTAAAGCTGATCTGTGACAAAGATTCTGATTTGGACAGTGATTTAGTTAATGTCAACCTCAATCTTCCACTTAAACGCAGCATCTTCAACCCACCTCTCAATAACACCTTACAAATCTTCTTTAAGTTGTGTGACAGAGACTTCAGACACCTACTTAATACTAATAGTCCTTACAAATGGTTTAACCTTTCCACAGCAGAAGTCATGGAGCTTAATCTACAAAAAGATAAGTCCCTCAGAATCATGTCTGTGGACAAAGGCACAGGTGTAGACCTTATGGAACATCAACGTTATGTTAACACCTTGGAGGATGATCTCAAGAACAGTGATTACTACTTACCTGTACAGATGTAAACCGTGCCTTTAAAAAGATAAACTCTTAAATCACTTACCAAACAGCTGATTTCCTCAGATGAAGCAGAATTCATGCAAGTACAGTACCCACAACTAGGGAAATTCTTTGGTATCCCTAAATGATCAAACTAACCCTCCTTTCCGTCATATTGTCTCTAATCAAAAAACAGACTGAAAAAGTCTCAATTTTTGGACCAGACTTTGAATCCCATAGTGCAAAGGTCTCAGTTTTATTTACGTGACTCATGGGACTTAATTTACTTTTTCAGCACCCTCCCACTTTCGTCCAGAGTTTTAATTCCCAAAAAATTTGAAAACTACTACAGAA